>NC_135242.1:10000000-10315127 GCF_947623445.1 Clavelina lepadiformis | reverse complement strand
CATCGTCTTTTGGGTCACAATCTATTTCAATAATTAACTTCAAATTGACCTCCATTAGATCCCAACAACTGCACTACAATAACAAGATCTGAAATCAGACTTTTAGTAGCCTATTTTAATAGCACAACACCTTCAACATAAGGCCTATGCTAATGAGTCTTAGTTGCTAATTGGCTGGTCGAAGAGAAATGTGGGGAACGAAAAAATCTTTCGGTGCAACGTAAGTAGGCTAGGCCAAAGAGATTTAAACACATGAGTAGAAACTTCTCTTTTGCGCATGACGTCATGTTTGTTTCTTTTATTCTCTTGGAGCATATTCTACTTTCTCCACGGTCACGGTTCACTACATAACAATAAACATGCAGACGACGACAATGATTTTCAGATCTGTTTGCTGCTGGAACAGATTAGTCTTATTATTACGGTGCAGTTATTGGGATCCATTGGGTGTTAAATTTAATTGAAATTAATTAATGAAATCAGGTGAGAGTTTTAGGTTCAGCAATTAACTTAGTTTCAGTTCCTTGAACTGATAATGCTGCTGTTTTGTATCAAGGCATGGCTTAGCCTACTTGAGTTGCGCGGGAAGATTTTTTCGTTCCCCACATTTCTCTTCGACCAGGCAATTAGCAACTAAACTCAATAGCATAGGCCTTATGTTGCAGGTGTTGTGTCATTATTAGGTTTACCATACGTCCCGTTTTAGCCGGGACAGTCCCGCTTTTAAAGGCTTTGTCCCGGCGTCCCGGTCAGTCAACTAAAAGTCCCGCTTTGGCATTTAGTCAGCCAGCATTGCCCCACACTACACGTATATTAGCATGCTGTGATTGGTCTGTTTAGCCAACTTGCTGAAGAGCAATGCTCGATGCGTGTTCTTGTTTCGTTGTGTTAAATGTGAAAGTAATTGTTACGTCATTATAGCGGGTAGTTGGTCCAGTAGTGAGTTGATTGTTAATAGTAGGCTATTCGCTTGTTCAGTAATACTAGGCTAGGAGGAGGTGATCTTTTTGCAATTAGGTTATTGAAAGAACTTATTTCCTACGGTACCGGTACTTGTTTGCATTTTCTTCTGTAAAAACCATTTGAATGTGAAAGCCCTTATCACCTGCAAAATTAAAACTGACTTTTCTTGCTGTGATTTGTATGAGAAAATAAAGTCGAATATAGACTTCTGGAAGAAAGTATTGTCTACAGAAAAGTATGATTGGACGACTATGTAAATTTACAAATGCTTGAACATTGTTTCGTTTCCTAGTAAAATCCATTATTTTAGTTTTTCTTAGTGTCTTACTACTTTAGTCATCCCTCACGATAGGAATCCAAAATAGTTTCATAATCCTAGTAAAATATGAACCACATTTATCTGATAGGGCTCGTTGTTCTGAAGCGTCCCGGTTTTCAATCACAAAAATATGGTAAGCCTAGTCATTATAATAGGCTACTGGAAGTCTGATTTCAGATCTTGTTATTGTGGTGCAGTTGTTGAGATCTAATGGATGTCAATTTGAAGTTAATTATTGAAATAGATTGTGACCCAGAAGACGATGCAGCAAACTTCATGTAAGATACGATATGCCTATTAATCAATTAGCCAACTGCTGTTGAGCTTGTCCTGTATGGCGGTCACCCAGAGCGTACGTTCTCGCCAATTTATAATAAACAGCCAAGCAAAACAACAAATTAATGTAAGTCGTAACGAATATTTGAAGAAATGCTGTACTGATATATTGATGTCATTTAATCTGATAATGAAAATATTTATTTGCAGATGTGGACAATGTTTGCATAACTGCACAAGTAATGAAACTTTGCTGGCTCATCAAAAAACTGCTCACGGTATATTTGTTTTTTGTTTGAAACTTATTTCATTTGGAGCTCTATCATTGGCAGATTCCGATTAAAAAAATCAAACAAACTTAATTTTACACTTGTCTTGCAGAATCTTCTTGCAATAGTGTTACAAGAGAAAAGCTGATGGAATGGTGGGAAACAGTGGGTGGCGTTAAAACAGATCTAACTGCAGATGCGGTTAACTATTTTATGAAGCTATTTTCTTCGTACAGTTCACTGGATGAACTGTTTCATAAATTCTCCTGTGATGGAATTACGTGCATCCCATCACTATTTTTCTTGCCAAGAAAATTGTCACTATGTTTAACACGAAAATTGTTTGATGTATTTTTATCACACGTTACCACTGTTGCACACAACAAAAAGGGGAAACACTTGACATTACACAAGTTAACCCGAGACGAAGAATTCATAATTCAGTACATAGGTGGTTATATTTTGCAGAAACTCACTAAGCGCTGTATAAATCCGAGAGAAATAAATCTACTGTCTTGTTTAACTGATTATAGTAATGAAACCACTAATAGTTCCTTGATTTCCGCTTTAAATAATAACAATTATGGACATCTTACAGTTCCAGCGAAATCACTAGTGAAATTGTTGATGTATGTAGAAAGTGTCTTTAGGAAACAAGACATAAAGGAGCACATCATGGAAAGTTGCATGTCTTCTTTGAGTGTTTGTAACATAAAAGATATATTTGAAAATTTTGTTTTTGATGAATGTTTGCAAAAATTGTGCATGAAAATATGTAAATTTTACGTGAAGATTAGATGCTATCAAACAGCCAATCATTTAAATTCAGTACTGCATGTAACCTCTGATCAAAATGTAAGTCTGAGAAAATCATTAAAATGAATGTACATTACATAGTTGTCTTCTTACATGTACTTCGTCAGTTTTAGCTCAAGAAGGATTAAGTGTTACTGTATTGCACAAGCAGACTGTCAAAACACTCGAAATCAAGTTATTTTTTTCGCTTCGGCATTGGATCATCGCAAACATCACCATGTTTCCAGTCAATAACGTGATTTACATTTGACCCCTTAAGTGACTTGATATTCTTTTTGCACATTATCACATTTTCAAATTGTGCATATTGGTGAATATCAGGCACTTCATTTCGACGGCCAGTTTGTCTCATATGACCGAAATAGGCCTCCAATGGGTCTTGGTTTAAGCGCTTAGTTAAGACGTATGAACCTTCTGGGCTGTTCTCCAACAAGAATTTCAGCAATGGCCATGGATGTGGAAACTAAACCGTCGTAGGTTTGATGGCTCAGAAACTGCTTTGACTGTTCGGAAACGGACCCAGTTAAACTGCTTTTCCATTGTTTTAACTCTGAAAGGAATGTATTAAGCCATTTCAGACGAGGATCATCAATCGTTGTATATGGTTTCAAGTCTGGGTTGTATGAATAATTTAATCTGGTGTTCATGAGGTCAAACCACTTATTCATCAAACCAGCAAACCACGCACTCATCTTCATTTCTTCTCCACCACGACTCTTCATTAAACTGGAGACAGTTCCAGAGAGCAATTGTGCGGCATAGCAAACCCGCATTTTTGCGTAACTCTTATGGGAAAAATGGCCATCAGTCAACTTGCAACTTCTCAACTCTGAACTTTCAAATAGGTAGGGAACATGGCAAAAATGCTCCCACAAAATGAAATGTTGATTGTACTTCATCATTCTAGCTCCACCTGGACGGCTGGATCTCACACAGTTACAGGCTGTCTTCAGCAAGTGTGGAGGGTCACTAATCAAATAAATAGGCATTTCTGGCTGATAAATATTAATGCACTTGTAGGGGACGGTCAAATTGGAATTATATCTTCGTGATATCTTTCCCCATTTCTTTTCATACTATTTAGCTTTTGCTGCTCTTTCCAAAAGATTGAGTAGAAGTTATCAATTTTATCCTCATCTTGAGCTAAAAAAAATGTATGATATTTACGTAAACTTCACAAAAACACACGACACAAAAAAGACTGAGTTATATGCATTGTGTAGGTGCATCACATTACATTTGTAGCTTCATTAGAATAGTTATAAGTAACATATTCTGGATTACCAGCTTTGTAATCGGTATGATACCTGCTTTAACAATGGCTGTCATGTCATCTGACATAATTTTATCTACCTCCACTTGCACCGTATCATCAGCTAACAGAGTCGAAACCTTAGCTTCCAATTCTCTAATGCTAATAAAGATTTACTTCATAACAACAAGACTATCTTAAATAATACTGTTTTATTTCTATCTTCTGGCATTGCTCAACCTACATATAGTTAAGTGTAAAAAGCACAGCTACTGACACTGACAACCTTGCGAATGAGACTATTACTAATAGGATTACGAAGTGCAATATCACCAAATTTCATTAGCAGTAAAGGTGGAGGTAATTCGAGATGGTAGGTTAAATGTTGGCTGCGCTGATCGTTTTAAAGGTTGATCTTTAACCATATGGTAATAATTTAGCCTTTTCTGGTTGAGCCGTCCCTCCTTTTCATCTACATTACAACAACTCCTGCACTGACCACTTTCCTTGAGAAAAAGTTCACAACTTGCATTTCTAACAACAAGAAATTTGGTTCATTTAACAAGAAAAGTCACAAAATATGCCTAAGATACGGTGTACACTTTAAGTGCAATGCATTATCAGTGTTACCAAAAATAAGTAAGTATATGGTCAGCGGTGGGATTGAAATATGTTAAAATTTCCTTCTCTCACTAGCAGCATGCCATATTGACCCGTTACCGACATACACATAGGCTTATACATATGCTTGTTAACAACCAGTTCGCAGATGTCATTAAAATTCCAAGAACCGGTTCGCACGAACCGGCTGAATCCCACCACTCTATATGATTCATTCAATGTTAAATAATGATGAATTTCATTTATGTAACAAATGCAATAGGCACAATTGAAAAACTAGTTTCACCTGTATGCAAGTTTCCTAACTGTTGGTGCATTTTCAGAACTGAATGGTGTCATAGATTTGGTGGTCATGTGTGGCAGGCCACTTCCAGAATTATACAATCCAGAACATATTGAAAACGATTCAATATCTTTTATGGTGCCGTGTAGTGTTTGAGTAGTTATGTCCAGGGAGTAAATACAACTTGAGCGAGGTGCTTTCCAGCCATAATAGCATATCCTTAATGACATGTCATATAATACTCCAATCGAGTATTTAGGTTGATCACAGCCATCATAAAAAGAAAAAACAAGATTTTTGTTTTCAAATGACCTCTGCCAACCTTCCGGCAAGCGAGCAGATTTCAAGGACGCAACAGATTTGAAATGTACTTTTGTTTCAAAGATACGCTTCTTCGGCGGCTTTCTTGAATGTACCTGCGCCAAAGTCAGCTTAGGCAAAGACAAAGTGGGTACTGCTCCTTCACGAAATTCTTTACGGGAACCCTCTGCAAAAAAACTCTTATTTGTGCAAACATGAACATTTTCAATTTTGATACTTGTAATGGTACATATATTAATCTGAAACCACAGTGAAGGTTTGCACTAATAGCTTGTTACAGATGCAGTGTTATGCTGTGCTCACTCGCTAGTAAATTTAATGAAGTTCTGCATCAAACCATCTCATGGAAAACAAACACTGCATCAAACGCTAGATATGCCATTACATTAAATATCTTTCCTCAATACACTAGTTACACTACATGTAAGTGTATGTAAAACAAATTTTACTTAAAACAATGTCAGATCTTTCAAAATGCACTTCACAAATTTTCACAGCATCTCGAGCAAATAGATTTTTTATGTGCTCGTCGCTTCTGCAAGCCAGCACGATACACTCTAACCTTTCTGCCCAGCTTTCCTTCTCCTTTTTTACAAATTTTCTCGAAGGTATCTTAAACAGAGTCACGGCAGGTGACCTGTTGTTGCACATTGGTAAACAGCACAAGTTTGCCATTATTTCAGACTATTTAGCTTATTTCAATAACTCAAAGCCTGCAACATAAGACCTGTACTATTGAGTCTTAATCTGTAAAGTTTTTATTCTGCGCGTGGAGCGTAATTTTATGCGCAGATGAAACAATACAATATGACTCGGTCTATCTAAATTTTTCATCCATTCATTTTATTTTTACCTTAAATGTGGTGAACGAAAAAATCTTCCCGCGCAACTCAAGTAGGCTAAGCCATGCCTTGATACAAAACAGCAGCATTATCAGTTCAAGGAACTGAAACTAAGTTAATTGCTGAACCTAAAACTCTCACCTGATTTCATTAATTAATTTCAATTAAAATTAACACCTATTGGATCCCAACAACTGCACCGTAATAATAAGACTAATCTGTTCCAGCAGCAAACAGATCTGAAAATCATTGTCGTCGTCTGCATGTTTATTGTTATGTAGTGAACCGTGACCGTGGAGAAAGTAGAATATGCTCCAAGAGAATAAAAGAAACAAACATGACGTCATGCGCAAAAGAGAAGTTTCTACTCATGTGTTTAAATCTCTTTGGCTAGGCTAAGCCATGCCTTGATACAAAACAGCAGCATTAGCAGTTCAAGGAACTGAAACTAAATTAATTGCTGAACCTAAAACTCTCACCTGATTTCATTAATTAATTTCAATTAAATTTAACAACCATTGGATCTCAACAACTGCACCGTAGCCTAATAATAAGACTAATCTGTTCCAGCTGCAAACGGATCTGAAAATCATTATCGTCGTCCGCATGTTTATTGTTATGCAGTGAACCGTGACCGTGGAGAAAGCAGAATATGCTCTAAGAGAATAAAAGAAACAAACATGACGTCATGCGCAAAAGAGAAGTTTCTACTCATGTGTTTAAATCTCTTTGGGCTACATTACCTTTAAAATCTGCTGAATTTTTTACGTATTTTAACTTGATTAAATCATTTTCAACACCAAGAAAAGTGCTAAATGAAGCCAAAGATTGAAGAACAGGGTATTTGTAAGAGTAGCCAGATAGCTTACGTTAAAAAGTGGTTTCAACTAGAGGCCGAAGAGTACAACTGGCTTGCAAAATATTTGATAGTTTTCAAAATTTTAATATGTAGTCGAAATTGAAAATCCAAAGTTTTATAACTTAAATTTCGGAAAATTGGAATGATGAGCTGGTATGGAGGTTTAAACTGGAAAAAATGCATAGGCTACTTGCATACGATAGTAGCAAGGCTTGGATAAGATATGCTTAACGTTAGTAGCAGTATTTAAGCTTATAATAGTTCAAAAAGAAGTTGGCCTTAAATCAAAGAATAATTTTCATCAAGTCAATGAGTAAACGGAAAATAATTTCAATAGTAATACAGTATGTACAGTAATTGTTAAGCAGTTTTTTTAGCAAACGTTTTGAACATTTGCTGCTAATTATGACGTCACTATGTGAAATCAACATGCTTGATGGCTACCGTTTGAATAAAGTAGGGAAGGGGTGATAGGCTAGTTTCAACGCGTTTTAGTATTTGCACATACACGATTAGTTGCAGTAGATTTATTGATTTCAGCGTAAGAAATATGCATACTGTAGATTTCACATGTAATAGGAAAGTACTAGTGTACTGTAAAGTGCAGTTCTTTTAATTCGGATATTTACTGGATTTTTTTGTTTCTATGAACTTCAACTTTTATTTGAGTACTTCGTAGACCAAAATAATGTTCTGTTGCTTAACATAACTTAACGTTCTAATTGTAATTGTTGTATGTCCGTAATCATGAAAAATTTAACTCTACTTTGTTTTAATCCGTACCCAGCAAACTCCATGTGCATATCACTAGTGGATATTCATAACCCTTTTTAAATTTATGCAATGCTCTAACGTCGAATGATGCATTGCACGAACTCGTCACAATTTCCGTTTGTGAAATGTAACATGAGTAAGTCAATTGGGCCTGATGATGCGCGGAAATTATAACTGAACCAAAATAGTACAAGAGTTGATAACGTAGCTTGTTTAATGGTGGAAAATCTTCATCAACAAAGTAAGGTTGATATTCGAATTTTTATTACTGAGCAATGTTCAAGAAAGCAATGAAATATATAGCATTCGAAAAGGGTTTAAAATTTGTTTAAGGCAACGAATTGATTTTACTTTGCAGACAGAATGCGCTGTTTGAAATAGGTAGCTGGGTTATGAAAACAGACTCGCAAACAGAAATTTTGTTAATACAGTAACAGTTGACTTAAGGTTTCAGTTAGTTTACGTGATGAATTAGGGTTAGATTGAGGTTAGTACGCGATAGCTTTTAAGTTAGGTTAACATTTAAGAGGACAAAGTTCGAAATGTAAAATTGTTGCCATTTTGAAGTGAAGGCGTTGCAAACCATTACGGCACAAATTCACCATGTTTCACGTTACGCAAAATATTTCACTCAGACTTGACTAATGATTAGGGCTACAAGTAGATCACAATGTGAAATTAACGAATGACCAGAATAGTGAGAACAGGCTGCCTATACAAAGGTTACTGAATGCCCTCGTGTTAGGCAATGGTTTTTAGCCTTTTTTGGAGTTAAACAATTTTTTTACACCTAAACCCTGAGCGACCAACTCTACCATACTACATGTCAAACAATTGACTTAAGACTCGACTTTGATGACTTGATTACGACTCTGCGATATTTATATAAAAACTGATAAAATAATTGAAATCAAGGTGCCTAACAGGTAAAAAAAACACGTGTTTGTTACACCCGCAATGGACAACCATTTACATTGCAAACCAAAGCTAATATTTTTGTATTTACCGGTTCATCAAGACTGATTGCACAGTATTCTGGATAAGGATAAATCCAGTTGTTAGGTTTCGTTGTGCGAGTTGATCATAGTTTGGGATAATATGATAACTATTGCTCTACTGGTCTTGTATTCGTTACGATCACCGTAGCAGCAGCATTTTCAATGCAAATTACGTAGAATGGTAATTTTCATGCTCAAGCAAGTTACAACTCTGAAGTATATGCAAGATGTTTTGGGTTTGGAAAATATGATATCTATATTTGTGTAGTAGCCTCGGAGCAGCCATGCTCCTCTGTGTCTTTACGTCGCATGTTATCATTGTAATAATGCGATATGGAACAAAAAGTCATGTTTGGTAAGCTTAGTAAGTTACAACAGAGATCTCGACCCCGTTATTATTATAGTGGCAGTGGTAAAATCCGAACTCACGCCACCGAAATGACTTCTCCAGAAAAACAATTTTCGTAAAAGACGGTTTCCAGCATGATATTATCTTAAAAATAACTAATTTGGCAGAAGTCTCGCATTTGTGCAATGTTTGTGGTTTGAAGTACAAATGCGTAGTGGTACACGCCCCATTTCAGAAAAAACGCTTTCCCAGGCCACATATACAATCCCGAAAACTATTTGCTCGATCAATTTTAATCTCAACAAAATCCCTAACATATTAAATGATGAAAATTAAAAGTTCTGTAACGACTTCACAGATCTGCTGAAATCAAAGCTACTAAAAATACAAGTATCAGAATCTCGACTGGAAGGTATAATTTATGAGACATTATTATGAACGATCAAACTTCATTTGAACGTTCTGGATTGCATTTGAATCATCAATTCAACAGCTATACGAGTTCTTGATTTTATAAGTTCATGTTTGCAGCTCTCCTGCGGTTTTTACTTTACTTTATGCATGGTGTCATTCCATCGGCATAGTGTCATTTTGGAGTAATTATCGAAAAGGTAATTTTGTTATGCGTTTTTTTGTTACGTTTTATTTTACATGTATTGCATACATTCTTGATTGTTTCTGGTTGTTAATTACACTTTAAGATAGTGTTAAGTGGAGAAGTGTCCATTATGGAACGTGCTTATTGGGGAAAGCGTTGTAAGCAGTATTTAAGATTGCGTTGGGAAGGGATGGGCAAATATTTGAAAAGTTGCGTTTAAAATAAAATCCCGCGTTCGACTATTCCGCCTAAAGATGCGCGTAATGCCAGTTTATGGGTTTTTTACGCCTCAAAAACCACTTTAAATTGCCTCCAAAAAAATGTGTTTTCATATTTATTTGTATCTTAATATACTGTAATTAGTCGTAAAAAGGGAGCAGGTCTAGTCGTAACATAAGCGCGAGCGAAAACTGCTGCCAGTACGCATCAATGTCATCTAAGCGTATATTTGGTAATTTTATTGCATTTATTAAATGTTATAGCTTAATAAAGTTTGGTAATAGGATTAGAAAACAGCGTTGGTGTAATGTGCTATAAGAGAGATAGACTGATAGAGCATCTAACTTTATTCTTCAGCTGCTCAGTTTAAATTTTTTTTATAGAGATGTTACGTGTATGTTTTATGAGGATACCATGCGTCGTGTATGCCCACTTTTGAAGCCGTAAATTTAAGCCCAAGAACGGCAGTGAGCAGTGAGCCTGAATGCCAAATCTAATTCTGCCTTGCGTAAATTTTTCGTAAAATCACTTAAAATTTTTGGCGAAGTACTTACGGTAAACAGAACTGACTTTGTTGCGTGTAAAATATAAACAATAAGACCCTAAACAAACGGAAAAGGAGTGCAAGTTTGGCATTATTTTCAAAAAAATAATTGATGGTAGACGTTGACCTAATTTAAATGATTTTTATGGACGTCTACTTTGCTATTTATTCCTATTCGTTACATAACAGGAAATGTCTTTTTATAATACTCAACATATAAATATACATATTTTTATATTTCCCCTAAGGGCAAAGCAACGAAATTAAGGCGCAACGCTTACTGTAGGTAATATGCTATAGGTACATGTTGAAACGAATATGTGACGGGCAAAGGTGACCGACACTTAGTGAAATTGTCTTTATCTATAATATTGTTATCTTATCATGTTTGTAAATATCACAGCCAAAAAGTATATGAAAATATTGCTTTTTATTGGAATAATATCCACATTTCTTGTACTTACAGTACATTCTATAGAAGCATACACCAGTAAGGATAATGATAATATGTGTTTACCTTCTGCTCTTATTTTAAGTGTTTTGCTGGGCGTAAGCATGTGCTTTGCCAAAGAGTCTGACGGTTTAATGGGCACCTGCTCGTTACTGGTTTCCACTTCAAAGCGAGTTAATGTAACTGGTACAATGAACAAAGCTGCTCAATACCAGCGCATTGATGTGCGATATAAGAAAAGTCTGTTTGATTGTATCAACTGCAAACACGTAATCAATAGCAACACTCTTATTTTAAAAGAAGTTAGCTTCAACTCCCAGGAAGTATGCAGATCAAGATGCAGTGGAATTTTATGTGGATCCAATAAATCTTGCGTATACGGGGCTGACGTTCTACAAAACAACAGAACAGTCTTACGTTCTCATGTCATAAATCAATGCAAAAGTAAGTTTTCATTAACCACACTTAAATGAAAATAGTTAGGCTAAACCTGTTTGTATATTCGGCGTTTTCCCCGCAGCATTGCGTAAAACACATGAGGTGAAACCAACAGAAGATTCTTCACGCGCTTCAAACTCGGTGAGCGCTCGTATACTTAAGTATGTTAACCGTTAAGCCTTTCTTGTGAAACTATCAGTACAATGTCGATTACGTTGTTTTGTGAAAACGTCGCAGAACCAGCTGATTGTTGGTTTTGCTGTTGGTGGAACGATGCTTGTTGTAGTGGTTGCGGGCGTGTTTTTTGGTCGAACTCGAAGTGACAACTCTTCTTCGGAAAGTGAGGTTAGCATTGTTTAAATCTGTTTCTTTGTTAGCAAGTGTAGTGCCACCGCATATATTGGACATAAATTTTCCCAGGTATGCTACCTGAGTAATGCCCAGTACGTTAAATGTCACTACGTAGCTGTAGTTAATTCAGAAACTTCCGTAGTTTCATAGTTATATTTTACGTTTTCCGAAACTTTGTTTTAAAATCGATCACTTACTGATTTTATTTGAACTTCTATACCATTAATATAGGTATGAAGTATGCAGTCATTGGTCATTTGTGTTGTTTGCTTACGCACGTAGCTTATGACAGCAAGTAAAAATGAAAAACGATGCTTGAAAGTTGTACAATTTCCTAAATCAACAAGATAATATAAAAACGCAAAATCTAAAAATTGACGACGTCAACTTTTTTTGGGGCAAGCCATAACAAATTTAAGAAGGTAGCTAGCATAAAACCAATGTGTAGGCCTATAACGCATCGCTTACTTTTCGCCATGTAGCCTATGGGGAGAAAAATATAAAAAATTCTTATACAATATCCCATGGCTACACAACTGGTGGACGCGGTCCAAATGCGAACCTTTTCAGTAATGAATCCGGACCTTATCTGTCTCAGTATTTATTAAATGAAATCGTTCATCATTAGTTTTGTTATTCCTGCTTATTCAATTAAAGCTTATTATATCCTACTAATGGCCTTTAACCGTATATAATTTTCTGTGAAAAATTAGTTTTGAAATACAAAACATTTCATAATGTTTTGGGCTCTATATTTTTTTCACGTGGAGTAATTTTGTGTATAAGAACTTCAACCTTAATGGAGACAAAAGCAGCGGTGGCACACCCTTACTTAAAAAAATTATTTGCAAATTTAGGTTGGCACGACTCCGGTATCTATGTCGTATTCAGAGTGGATATCTAACTTTTCTAATGGTGGAAGAAGTTCAAGGGGATCAAATTTACGTGTGCAAGAAGCTGCAGGCGTTGTTGATATTCAAGATAATAGCACTGTACCTGTGTACAACATTGTTTACGAAGAGAGTAATTCATCAATAAAAGCGGAAGATGAAAATGATTTTCAGCCAATTATTATAGAGGTAATCCCTGTCTGCGGCAAATTTGCTCCGCTCTTATCGAAATGAAACTTTTTCATGTCTTGATTTTATGTATCAATTGCATTGCAGGTTGATGATACAGAAGCGGTTTTTGATTGCAGCGAAGACTCTTATGAAACTCAAGCAAATTGTAATATTTCTCGTTCTCTTTCCACTAATGACGTGTACACATCATCATTGTGTTATTTCAATGCAGCAAATTTAAAAAGCTCGGAATATGATATAACCGACACTTGCACTAAGTTCACAAAGTTTGACGATCGTCAGACTAATGTATGTACGTCACATAGGACAAATACCACAGCCAAAACGTTTCTAGAAAAGGATTTTGCAATGGAACGTTGTAATAATAATGTAAAAGCAAAAAACGACCATACAATGTCATCTTTTGAAGATAATTTTGCACAATGGAGTGACGAAGATGAAAGCGAACTAGCTCTTACTAATCGTTATTCTAACTGCAATTGCGGTGAAATGTCCAAAGCGGACGCAATGTGGAGCGCTGCTCAGATTCAATTCACTCATGTAAAGTATGTGATGGCTGATGTTCATAGAGATACAATAGGTATGGATCAAGAAAATTATTCGGTGGAAATTTCGAGTTCAAACATAAAGACACCCAAATTCAACGTGACTCAATTTGCTTCCAGTTTTACAAATAAATGTTGTCATAATAATTATTTAGTTTTTGGAAATGATGTCAATCGAAACAACATGAGCCTAAAGTGTGATATCTAACTGTACCTATTGTACAGTTAGCTGTACCTAACTACCATTACTACCTAACCAGTTACTGTACCTAACTAGCAGTTTATCTATAGGTATATAATACAAAATACTGTCCTGAAAATTTTGCTATCTAATTCTGAGTTTAATACTTACTGTAAAAATATTTTTGGAATGATTGTATCTGCGACTTTCTCCTATTTTTTATCTCCTGGCCTTTAGCATCATGGTTTTTAGTTTACCTCATTGCATGTAACAACCCCATATTATTTCAATATGAATGCTAATTACTTTAATATTATCACTATCTTTTATTCTTGAGATGACGTTGAATAGAATTGAATTGAACTTTTGTAAGACATGTTTGTAGTGCACGTTTACATAGACTATTCCTAATGTTAACTTTAGACAAGTTAATATGGGGTTTTCATGTTTGTTTTTTTGATTGCACCTCTAACTCTATTGATGCTGTGCAAAACAGATCCTAATGCGTAACTATTTAATTCATTATTGGATAAGTATTAATTCCAAAATTTATATGTAGCCTCGCTGGTTTATACTGTAAACAGTATCTTTCCACTGGGGTCGAATTATTTATCGTACATATACACGACTATATTTCTCTTCATTTCACTCCCTTTAGCACCGACCATCTGCCCATGATTATATTTTTCGACCAGAAAATGCCTAAAATTTAAAATCGTGAGACGTTAATATTGGAAATGTCTGGTAATATGTCAAATGAAATTAGTTTTATTTTGTATTCCTCATCGGCATAAATGGTAACAGTGGAAAAAGATTTGGTGAAGAACTGAAGATTGTCTTTTATGCACCGCTTTGAAACTCGATAGTCAGCATCTGCTGAACTGGCCATGGCTGGATGATGGTCATATTTGTCTCAGTTTTCGTTATCCGTTTTGATCGTCCTTTTTATCGAAGTTTACAAAAAAGTTTAAAGAATTATAAAAATGAGTGTGCACTACGAATCCATCATTCCCGCCATAGAAATACCAATTTTCATAGCTGTGCTGTGCTGTGCTGTATACCAAAGGGATGAGTGCTCGACTTACCCTTTTTGTTAGTTAATTCTGTAAACGTGTGATTCGTATGCTCATTTTATTTATCAACTTCATTCAATGTCCAAAGATATTCTGTAAATCGTATGCTATATCTTTTCATAATGAAATAATATAAAACTGTTGACAATAACAATTTTAATCTTAAACAACAGTCAAGTTGTAAACATCTTCGGCAAAAATAGTATCAAAAAGTGTTCTTACAATGAAGTTCGAAATTTTGAAAACTTTTTCGCATAATAGCACATCGCACTGATTTAGCTTAAAAAATAAAAACTGAAGAACGTGCAAACAAAAAACTTAAATAGCAAATAAGGTTTTTATAAAATTAAATAGAAGCAACCAAAGAGCAGTGACTATATTTGTTTTACTCCAAGTTGTGTATTTAATTTTCTTTGTCGCTTTAGCTTCTTTTTGTTGAATTTGATGTTGGATAATTCATAAGATAAATTAGAAACAAAAACCTGGCATTCTTGACATGTATCTTCTATAATGTGTGCGATTCAGCTTTTTAAAAATTTGGCTACTCACAAATAGTAAAAATGTTGCCAGGGGTTGGTGCAACAGAAGTTTTTTTCCCAAAAGCAGGTGGAAACTGATTCTTCTTGTGTTGGATCTGGTTGTTTGCTGAGGATAGTTGTTGTGTTTTGGATATTGTTGTCTCCATTTTTAACATACCTTTTAATTTAGACGGTTTAAAATTTTCCTTTAAGGAGGTGATCGGTGGAACCAAAGCAAGTGGCGTAGCTACCACATACGACGATCCACTTGTCATTGGTCGGTATCTCCTAATGCGTAACATGAAGCATTATATACGCTAAAGATTCAAAGGTTTTAAAAAGCAACTGAAGTGTCGTATGGGAACAAACATAAAGCATAAAAAGTTTTTAAACTATATAAAGACGAATAACCGCACATGTCTTTGGCATATATCATCTGTAACCCGGCACTAGTCATTCGTAGGCCTACACATGCAAATATTTTTACCTTCCTGTTTGTTGTGCGCCTGATTGACTGCAACTCAGACTGCCATGCTTCTAGTAAACGCAAAATTCATTTAAAGAAAGTGAATTGATGTAATCATTATATCACAGTGGCTGTATAATAAACAACCAGCAATATTGTATATGATTGATTGGTTTACAAAAAGATGCTTTTCAAAAGCTATAATTTAAAATAACAAAACATTTTTCAAAGTCATGATTCACAATGAAGTTTTTGCAAAGTTGTGATATATAATCAGTAGCCAATCAGTGATAAGCATAGAATTTGTGTGGGTTGGCCGGTGTGGAGTTTTCAGGATAGGCCTAGGTCTTTTGGTCTTGGTTATACCTCAATAACTTCGAAAAGAGTCATTTCAGTGGGCTTTGCTTACCAATATCATACGAGTGTTTGCCTGAGAACAGTAGCTTGGTCTAATCAGTTTCCCGTTTCGGAATTCGTGCAGCTTTAACGGTTGACATGTAGCCAAGTCTGCTTATAAAGTATATGACCATATATATGCCATTGCATTGCTAACAACACAAGGTCTGGTATAGAAGACTACACAATGTAGACTGTTTACGCCAATTTTATGGCAGTTAATTGTACGTATTAGCGGGAGAGACTATCAACCCGGCATTAACTCCTTCGGCTAATTGAAGTGATGTCCTGTTGCTAGCTAGCGGACAGGATGGCGAAAGCTACATAACACTATCCTTCCTTCGGAAAAATTTCAAATTTGGCAATGCAATTTATCACTAGGCGACAGCAACTACAGCAAGTTATAACTGACAGAGAAAATTTACACAATCTAATCAAACAGGTCACAGGGTTTGGCCAGAGCATTTGAGAGACAGCACGAAAGAGTAGATGACCACAGATAATGAAAGCACAGCGGGAGCCAGGAAACAGTAAAATGAAACTTATCGTTCTCACTTTGGCAGTTTTAGACATGGGGAAACTAAAGGTTATACAATACGACACGATAAAGCGAAAAAGTATGAATAACCAGGTTTAAACAGATTTCTGATTTAATATTATACGATACTATGCAGACATGATAAAAAGTTAATAACAAATGCGAACCATCAAAACTAGTGTACGTACAACCACAATAAATATAATGCTTTTCGGAAGGTTCTTTCCGTGTGAGCTGGGCATGGACGCGTGTGTGTTAAACCGTCGTGAAGAAATACTTCAAAAAGGTTGGCCCATGCTCAAAAATTTACCGAACAGACAAAACTACTTAAAAGTCACGTCCATTCGGTGCAACTCCTCTTCGGAGCGATGTTGATTGTCGTTGAAAGAATGCCACTTGTCGCAGTAGAAAAGAATATTCGTGTGTTAGGATTAAACGGCGGTAACAGTAGTGCAACACGTCGAAAGCTGCACATCCTTCTGAACACGATCATGCAGTCTATCATTCGAGGACACTGCAAAACTGAACGGTTGCTTTACTAAGCTGACTACATTTTGGACTCCAATCAAAGGTTGCGTTTTAGTATTACCGGGGACATTAAAATATATAGCGCAACAAAAGATATTACGTTGTATATAGGCTGTTGAGCTGTTCTTGATCCACCATTGCGTCTAACTTGATATTATTTTATTGTCAAATATCATTTACCGAAGCACGGGCATAACTTGATGCGGAAAAAACGTCTGTGTTCCTCCTTGCCTCAAAGTCGATTGACACGAAAAATGAACAGTGAATAAAGAAAAAACGCAATAACTGTTTTGGCAAATTGACTTGGTGTCCTGCCGCTATCTAGCTGACAGGGCGGCGAACGCTACACCATAACAAATATAGATCTCTGGTACGCTGAGATAGGCTTCATGTTAATCGCCAAAGCTGCACAATTTCTGAAACGAGACACGGAATAGGCTATGTTACCGGTCCTGTCCTAACACTTACAAGGTATTGGTAGCAAGTAAAATTCACCCAAAAGACACTTTTCGAAGGTGTTTATGTATATATAGCCAAGGCCTATAGACCTACGCCTATACTGAAAACTGAAATTCTGTTATCTCTAGACAGCTCAGCCCATACAAGCTCTCTGCTTATCACTGATTGGCTGATTGTGAATCACAACTTTGCAAAAACATGAAGCATCACATCACATGAAAAACATCACAAGCTGCTATTTCAAAGTATCACTTTTGAAAAACGATCTCACTAGTTACAATTTTTGAAATATGACTTGCCGCAGTTCTTTCACAAGCTCTTAACAGTGACCTATTTTTAATCATAACTTTCAGAAATTGCCTCTATACAAATTATCAGTTTTAGAAATACCAGTTTCCGTATTATCACTTTACATGAATACGCTTTTATGATTAACAAGTTTTCAAGCATGTTAAATCAATTTAACTTACAACTTTTAAAAAGTTATTTTTGCAAATCAAAACTTTTTTATGATCACATTTAGCAAACTATGACCTCACTCATGTACACAATTCACGATGATCTAGGCAAAATGACAGAATGAAATTTATGCTACATTAACAGAGCTTTCCCAATAATTGCTCTACAATTTAAAATTAATCTACATAATTTTCCCATAACTTGCATGTTCTTACACCAAATCAAGCTACTATTTAACCAATTTTGGCAAAAAGACAGTGGTCCATGCAAAAAGAACTTTTTAACCCAAGTAATTTTCTAAGAGTTACATATAACGAAAGATTTTTGCGGAAACGGCATTCCATATTATATGTATACAGCAATAACCATACATACATGTATACAGGAACTAATAAAGGAAATGATAAAAGGCAACCGCTAACGATGAAAACAACTTTGACGCCAGTATTCTTTTTTCAGTATCACTGCTTCCTGAAAGTTGTTTTCAGTATTATACCAGTAGTGGCAGTGCCGGATTTACAATGTAGCAAAAGTAGCATTTGCTACGGGCCCCGCGCTAAATGCACAATTTTGCTGATAATGAAATCTCAAACCACAAATTCTCACTGTAACTATACTATGCTTCCAAGTTCCAACCATCGGCATTGTATACATTCGGGATTGTTGGTGACGTTTGTAGTGTTATTTCCCGATATATCAGTTCGTATAATTACAAACAGCGGCATTTAGCACAACATTTAACGAAGTCTACAATTAATTTGGTCGGATTAAGGCCCCGCAGATATTTTGTGCTACAGGCCCCGCAACAGTTTAATCCGGCCCTGAGTAGAGGTAAAATATGATATAAAGGCTGACTTGATTTGAATTGTTTCCTGATTTGTTTCGTGAAGGATCCGAAGAAACAGGAAGATTAATTCTTAGTCCGTGGTTTGGTTCGTCAAGATTCCCTGGGTCTGGCAGTGGTTTCTCAAATCCTTCCATACCCAACAACCACCAAGTTGTCATTGCCCCCCTTCCCTACAAAAAAGAGGCAACAAAGTTATTTTTTATAGGTAATTAAAATAATGCTTAATTATTAATTAAGATTGAGTTTTGCAAACTTTTTACTAACAGTTTTAAAGTAGGTTTCAAAACAATATGCCTGGGTAATGATAAGATGATATCGATGCATTCTCTCGAAACCAGCTACAGCACAGCCGCATTTATACCTGCCGCTCTTTCGCAGCGCCAACTAACTCAGGTCAACGTTCTCATTAGTGTTTACACCTGCTGTCAGTCAGCTCAGTGCAATTGCGCAAAACGATGTGAAACTACCTTTACGTTCTAGCGATAGCGTCGTTGGAATCAAGATTAGGGCACATAATGTTGAATATAGTCCCTAATCTTGAGACACCGTTAAACTGTAGTCACCCACTTCATGTACTCGTACGTTAAACAGTGAACAACTGAACACTGATCTGTCTGTGTGCAGATTTATCCTTGCCATGATCTTTTATTTTTATTTTTTAGTCTTTAAATCAATGCTTTTGTAAATCCAATATCCAATAATAATCAAGAACACAAACTACCAACTACTACAGTTGTTGTTTCTTTAGCTTTTGTAATTTTCTTTTTTATTCAGGAAAATGTACAGTATGCTGCTTGTTGTTTTGAACCAATTACTTTAAGTGAGAGGTAGCTTAATGACTTCGTCAACTCAGTAGCCAGTACCGTGGGGAAGATTTTGGAAAAATATAATCGTCTGGATTATCTGTCTAAAGCAGGGGTGTCAAACTCAATCGCACCAGGGGCCAAATCTCAAAACTTATTTAACGCCGCGGGCCGTAAGGATGAAACTTGATTGAACGCTACGTAACTTGACGTGATTTGATTGAACGTTTCGCGACACCAGTACATGAATTGGAACAGGCAGCGAAACAACACCAAGTTGTTGATGTTTAAAACTCGGTGTATTATTCTTCTTCGAATACAAGTCGCACAAATACCGACGAAAAAAAGTAAAAATACGTCGCACTCGATAATATACCATACCAAAAAGTAGAATAAAAGCTCACCTACCACGAAGTAGGCTTATTATTGAAAACAAGGCTTTGGGGAAAACCAGTGTATTTCACGGAAATTGGGCCGCGCAATCAGTTGGAACAACGTGAATTGAAAATTCTTTTGTTACGTTTGTGCTGCATTGTACGATGTTTAAAGAAGCCGCTCTCAAATATGAGCACAAAGTAGACCGATAAAATAAATATGTACAAAATTAATGTACGCGGCTTACGGTATGCTATAACTATAAGCTCATACACAGAAATGCAGCAATAAGATTCTGTCAAATACGACCGTACTACAGGTAGCCTGTATAAAAAAATGTAAATTAAACCGTGCATTTGAAAGTTAAAAAGTTAGCAAATTAAAGCATTCCACTGTCTTCAGACTCTAAACTTTAGAGTCTAAAGCATGTTCTTTTTCGCATTGTTTCTTCTTGATTAACGAACCAGTACAATACAGTCAAAAAGTATAGGCTACGATATTTATAAAGTCGAACTTAATTAGACTTAAAATAATGGGTCACAATTTACAATGATTTTATTTGAAAACAAGTAGAGATATACTGTAAAATTGAATGTATATTATACAGTATGTATATAATTCATAAAATTTCCTTCTCGTAGTCTCATCTTCCATTTCCAGTTAACGTTAATATCTTTCAGTTTAAGCATGGCTGCAGATTCTTTTTCATTAAGGCTACCTAAATACAATTATTTTCGTATCATAACGAAGTCCTTACTAAAATTAAGTCTGCTTTTTTACGTAAAGTTGACGAAAAAACAAAAATGGTTCTAGCCCAACTACTTCATTATCATACTTAGCTTAGATACTTACTCTTGTATCTATAACAAGACACCAAGGACAGCAGGTGACAGTGTGTCAAAAGCAACACAAAAATGTACGTCAAACCCACGGAAATTTCAAAACCTAACCTACGAAACGTTTTAAGCCCTAACGGGTTTGCCGCTTTATTCCCGTTTATTGATTTTTTGAAGTTATTTCTTGTTTGACCAATCTACAAAGAAGTTATTGCTATAATTTTCTTTTCCCCAAAGGCAATTGTGAAAAATAGAACCCAACTCACGGAATTTCAAAACTTAACCCACAGAGTTTTTAAATCTAACCCACTGAATGCTAGAACCCAACTCACAGAATTTTAGTACCCAACCCTTGAATTTCAAAACTAATTTGCGGTGAATTGCGTTTTGAAGTTCAGTAGGTTGGATTTTGAAATTCAAAGGACTTGGATTTCCGTGGGTTGGGTTCTAACCTTCTGTGGGTTCAATTTTGAGGTTCTATGGGTTGGGTTTTAAAATTCCGTAGGTTGGGTCTGATGCCAACTGCGGGTTACAATTGTTGGTGCAACTTTGTCGGTGAAATTCGAGCAGGAAGCAAAGTTGGGCGCAACTCGGCGTACGCTAGGTGTAAGCAGCTTTTTTTTCTTTTTTTATTGTCGACAAAAACATCATAGTAATAACACCAACAACACAAACAGTGCAACAGAATAAATGAAAATAGGCCATCGTACAAAATATAAATCAGGAATCAGCACCGACCTTATCAAAACATGTTAGTTCCCAATTACGTAATACAATCGGTTGATCATCCTAATCCTTTATTGTGTAACGGTTTCTCAAGGCAATTTCTAGAGCAGCCAATGTAAAATGCCTGTGATTTATGGGAGTTGACTTTACAACCGGAGACTTTAGCAAAGTCGTTAAAAATATCGTGACTGTTGAGAAAACCATCGATAAACCTTTCAGAAAAAGTAACTTATCATTCGTGAACAACGATATTTTTAATACGTTCTGCCCTATTCGTATTCTGTTAAAATTACTCTTTCGTAAGGTAACAACAGGGTTATACAAATAATGATGGCGAAAAAGCGTCTCCTTGACGCGATGAAAGTCATGCTTCCCAGACAGATATATGTTGTTTATAGTTACCCATTTCGATTGAGAAGAGTATTTTCACCAAAGTAATTACATTGTGTACGGAACCCAAAAGTTTCACGATAACAACAAATAAAATTTCAATTTACAGTGCCGAATGCTTTATATAAGTTATATATCTGTAAGAAAAATCACAAGCGCCTCATGCGACGCTATTACGTTCTTTCACCACAGATGTTTCTTATTAAGGCCAATCGACATATAGGGTGGGTGTGGTCGGGTCGGACGTAAATGCTAAAGCTTGTTTTTTTTACTCCATATAACTTTATCAACGCACTTTGCTTTATACTTGCTTTGAGTGGTCAACTGATTTCCCTAGCAACCCATCAACCATCAGAAGAACCAGCCCAGGATTAAGGACAAACCGTTACAATCCTGGGAAACACGGCAGGGCTCTAATTGCCAGGATTGTTAATACAGTGATTGATGACCAACTTTTTTATTTGATGGCATATTCTTTAGTTTTTATCGAAAATGAATGTCGTTTATGCACTACCTACATATGAAATTAGCACGAATTTTAACTGTTTTATGAAAGAAATTTAGTCTTCTTTACCAGTGTATAAGCTTCCGAAACCACCAAGAAACATTTAATATAATTTGCAGTTTACTCGTGACCTTGAATTTTGACATGGAGGATGGAAGACCATACTCGCATGACATGTCATACGAAGAGTTAGGAAGCGAAGGAAACGGCTGTAAAATCATTTACTAGAAATTCTGCTCGTCAACAAGCGCCGGGAAATAACCTGTAAAGTTTTGTGGCCGCTGTTTATACCCTCAGTCATCAAGCCTACCCGGATGAGGCCGATCACAACCTCCGTAAAGACGTTTTACACAATACGTTCCTATAGGGCCTCAAAACTGACTTGCTCCTTCATAGATACGAAAGGAAGGCCGAGGTAAAGCTAAAAGTCAATGCGGCAAGGCGTTCGTTTTCTGCCCAAGGCTTGCTCGAGCAACTAATAAATGTTTCATTCGTTAAGTTGATTTTCCGCAGGCGGCGGCTTCATTTCGTCATTACACAACTTTGTGTAATCTGGAGCAGATGATGATCGATCTTTAAAGTGAAGTGCGCAACCTTCGTGCCGTACTGATTTCCCTAAAAAAACGTAACTTCCTGAGAGTAATGAATAGCTATGCTTGTGGTTAAGAAGGCCATATCACACGCAACGGTTACAATCGAGGTCAGGTTAATTGTGATGAAATAAAAGCTGATACACATGCAATGAGTTCTTGTTCGCAGCCAAGTATATCCGATGTTGTTCATCACGTCTATACTGTCACAGACACTTTCTGAAAATATTAAAATGAAATAAGTCGGTATATGTTCTTGTAGACACTGGATCTGGTCGTGGTCATTATTTTGTAGAGTCTTTTTGCGAGTTTAGACGTTGGAAGTATGTTCGGGGCGCGTACGTTTTGTGGGAGCCAATGGTGAACCGCCAAATACGATCGATGTATATTGGCTTGCCCTTCATGCGGCGAGAATGCAATCAACGATTCGCTGCTTTGTTTCCTCTAACTTTGCTGAGGACTGCATGCTTGGCTTTGACACCGACTTCCTATAGATGCTTAGCTACGGCGCTGTTGGAATATAATCGATAAAGAAAAAAAAAAGTATTTCTTGAACAATACCTTTTTACTTTTGTGTTTTTACTACATGGTTCCTTTATGGAGGCGTGACAATGAACGTGATTTGCAAATAATAGGCCCCATTAAAAGTCGTAGGTCAAATTGGCCGGCCTCTACACTGGCCTGCGAAAGAGTGTTGTAGTCGTATCATGTGGACATTGCAGAGAAGCAGAGGAGCGTCCTTGGAACGTTACCGATACACATGACACCTGTTCTTCTTTTACATGAAAATAAAGAAACCCATAGGTCCTGTTTTTTGAGCACACTGTTGCAACTGTAACAAATGTGACAACACGTCATAAAATATTTAGATATTTGAAAACTTTTAAATTGTTGCACTTTTAATTTACCGTTTTGCCGTGTGATTTTTTGTTACATATTAAGTTTGATTCGTTTTCACGTTTTGTAGTCTGTATATTTTCGGTACCTTTGTTTTACAATGTGTTGATATTTTGTGTTCCATACTTATAGCATTGTGTTAATTAGGATTTGTTACCGCTTTTGCTAATTGATGGATTCTTTTCATTTTTCTAATACATACGTTTACCTGTGTCAGACAGTTCGGTTTTGCGTGTTGAGTCGCAAAGAGGTTTTTTAAAGAGCACCGTGAGTATTTGTCATAAATTAACGCCATTTTTGTGTATTGTTTTTGTTACGATAAAAGCAAGGTAAAACCAGGTTCGTATCACATTAACCGTGAGTCGTAGCACCACAAAAGGTTAAAAAAGATTTAATAATAACAACGGTAAAAACCCAGCAATAAAAACTATCAGTCTATCAATTATAAAGATAAGTGGGTAGATAAAACTACACAGAATAGAGTCGCAGCTACTACATGTAAGAGGTGACAAATTATAATAATAAGAAACGACCAACTCATACGTAAACTGCAATCTAGAGAGTATAGCGTGACAACAAGACGCTCTACTAAAACACCTCTCCCCTTTCTACCCAACGCTAGTCAGCATATATATAAAGGCAAACACGGTAATAGAAAGCCATGAATGTAGCGAGACGAAAAGTCGGGAATGTTACTAAGTGTGCGTGGTGCGTGCAATCGACTCCGACTGGGAAAGAGTGCCGAAGGCTATAGGATAAAAGTGCTCAGGGTAAGGACGACAAACGAACATCATTCTCGTGGTGCTTCCCGTCACGTCGTCGATCTCAAAATTTCCAGGATGTGCTTTTAAATTTTAAGTATATCAATTATCAACTAACAACGCTTGCCAGATTGAGTACTTATAAATTTTTATGCTTTAATTCGCCGTTTTGCTATGCATGTCTTTGTTATATATCGAGTTTGATTTGTTTTCACGTTTTGTGGCTTGTATTTTTTTCTGTTCCTTTGTTTGATATTTTGTGATGTGTTGATGTTTTGCGTCCCTTACATATAGTATTGTGTTAATTAAATTTTGTTTTGATCACATTTGTTACCCAAGTCTTGCAGGTATGCCGCCAGCTTCCCTCGCCTTTACTAATTGTTGCATTCTTGCCGTTTTCCTGATACATACGTTACGTGAGGCAGTTCGGTTTTGTGTGTTGAGTTGCAAGAAGGTTTTTTTAAAGAGCAGCACCGTGAGTATTTGTGTTAAGTTAGCACCCTTTTTATGCATTGTTTTTAAAATTATCAACCAACACTCTAGTGTGACCATGGTGTTACGGTTCACCGTAAAAGGAGCTGTTATTCTTGGCTGATTACTTGCGTTTTACGTAACACAACTGTGAACGTCAATCCTTTCTGCAGGCGAAACGGAATGTCAAAAGGATATAAAGATGGAAATTCGAAGATTCGTCAAGAGGTGTAACGCAATCACACAAGGTTTTTTAGGGCTAAGGGCTTCTGCCTTTTTTGGTTTCTTAGGAAGTTTAGTCACTGGTACAATACGACTAAAATTCTTTAAAACATAATTTCAAACAAATAGCCGATGCATAAACGACGTTCATCTTCGATAAAAATTGATTGCGCAACCAAATAAAAAAGTTTGGTTTTCATTTACTCTTTCAACAACCCTGGTAAACAGAGCCGCCGTGCTCGCCAGTTTGTAACGGTTTCTTATCAATTCTGGGCTGGTCCTTGCGATAGTTGATGGGTTGCCAGTGACCCGGATTGATCGCTTAACTCAAACAGTACAAAAACAAAGAGTATTGAAAAAGTTATATGGAGTAAAAACAAGCATTAGTATATACGACCGACCCGACCATAACCAGCCGTATCTCGAATGACCGTATCGAACAACTGCGCTAAATGGATGTGATAGAGTCGCATGTTGGGGCGCACATGATTTTTGTTACACTATTACCTATGAACCGGATCGTGAAGGCATTACAGAATACTATCAACTAATGAACATTAGACAAAAATGGTGATTATATAAATTTTGACAAACTTTTGATCGACCATAACATTATACCGAACAATTAACTGGTTGTTGCATAAGTTAAAAGTTAAATCTTCAATTCCGGATGACGGAGAAGAAAGTTTGCGACAAAACGACGACATCATAAGCCCAGTAGAATCTCCAAAACAATGCGTTATATTCCATGGTAAAACATCAAAACATAGCTACGAGTATATTCTACTGTGTAAAGCTACGACTGTCAATACTGTACAAAAATTGGGAAAAAGAACTAGAAATTCACATACCCGAGACAGCATGGAAAAGAATTGAAAAGAACCCGCGCTCATTACAACTCAACAATCGAAACAAAACTGCATTCATGTCAAATTAAACTTACTGACTGCCCTTAAAGCTATAGTATCTAATCAGGCCCTGTTCGCGCTTGGAGCGTTAGACTCTGAGCTGTGCGTTTTCTGTAAACTGTATTACACATGTTTATTCAATGTTCATTATAGACATTGTTCTGGGTAAATGTATCGAATTGGATTGGATTGCAGTACGCTTGAGATGGCCTCACAACCTTCAGTATAACAACTAACTGCTTGGTATTGCTGAATTGACAATGTTTTTTGGACATGTAAACCGCTTGCTGCTAGTAGTGCATTATACTGTTCATCGCGCCAAGTTTAACAACTGTAAACCATCTGTAGAATTTTCTTTTACCTATTTTTGGAAAGTTCCCTTTAAAATTACGTAATTTCTGCTTCCCCGCCCCTCGTTTGCTAAATTTACATATTTTGCGTTCCTTTGTATATTTATATGCCCCGCGTTGCTTTGTTGCTTTTCTTCACTCTGTTCTTCATTTGGACTGGATTCAGCCAAAGTTTGAAACCACTTAATCTCGTAAGGCAAAATGGAAATAAAGTAATTTTGTAAAAGGTGCGTGTTTACGAGAAGTGTGTAGACACACAAGCTGAAGGAAATAAATTACGGTAAGGCTGAGTGTACCCTAGAGCCTAGACCACATTCAGAGTCAACCTGGCCGTAACACCATCTCTAGAGCTATATGAGCGTTTGATGAAAAATACAGAAAAATTCGAGAGATGTTCAGCAAAAAAAGAAATTGAGATTTCATTACACTGTATGGGGTAAGGTTCTTCGTATTCAGGTCATGTTTAAAAAGTTCAAGTTAAATAGACTAATCGCATTCCATATCAACCAAAACTAAACTTGCAAAAACATTTTTGAAAAATTTTAACTTTCTGACCCCGCTCATGAGCCCCAAAGTTTTTGCTTAAAAAGTGCTAAAATTGGAAAATCCCATAAACCGAAAATGTTGAAAAACTTACATTTATAGCGCTGTGAGAAATCTAACACATTTTTTGTTTAATGTTGTTGTAATGTGACATCATTAAACACCTTTAAAGGCATTATTCTGTCGTGTTTAGTTAAAAAAGCACCGGACAGAAAGACGCATGGCCATGGAACCAAAATTTTTATCGTACGTCCAAAGGCACGACCGTCTGTGAAAAGCGTCATTGAACACAATGCAATGTGGTCAAACGACATCAAGTCGTACCATGCGAAGTTACCCTGAGAGACTTTATGTGAATTCACTAAAAAGTACACATACTTGTGCTTGACGATTGGAATGAAGAAATCCGCGCTACGTTTATGTAAGTTGTCGTTTAGTAGTTAGTACTAAATTAAAATCTTCACCTATACTATACAATAACTGAGGGGCATTCCACTTCACAGAGCGAATAAGTCTTTGTAAATATCAGATGTGTCTAATGCTTATTTCGCTTACAGGCCTCTTAGTTCAGTACCTTTCCCAGATTGCCCGACACGATTTCGGTACATATGCAGGAGAAGTCTTTGGAAAACATTGTACGAACTTTTAAATATTGAAAAATGGTTGCAGTGCACTTTGCGGGATTACACTAACCACGCAACATTAAATGGGGCTATTTATATGATGTCAGGATTAAAAGCCCATTAGTCGTATAATACTATAGTTTTCAAATAAATCGTTTGGATCTAATAGCTCAAATCGAAGAAATGTTCGAAATCAATGACATTCATAAAATCAAAAAATTGCATTAAACACTTACGTAATAATAAACTATGGTTTTCTCACACTTCATTCGATCACTATTCCAAACTCCATTCGCCATTGACACACCCACGGCGTACTTGCAGAAATATTCTGTGCAATTGTAGCTATACGATCACAGTAAATGATTTGTTTTTTACATTTATAAATCTCGCATACCCGAGACATGTTTGTTGGTAAAGGATTCGTTGAATCACAGCACAAAAAAGTTTTTTTTTCACAAATAGTACAATATGTCAGATTACCTTCAAAGTAGTCTCTGAGACAAATTCCCCACAACAACGTATAGTATACCAACATGCGTTTCGAGCAGTAGCCTAAGTGTAAGTGGGTTATAAAATCTTTCATCTTCACGATGAATCTGTCGTCTTCAAGGCAGCATGGTGTGCCCACTCGAAAATCTTGAGCGCATTTCCAGCGATCGAATAGGCCGTTGAAATCCACTATCACGCCCTCTCGATTACAATTTTTGCCTATAACGGGAAATGTTTTTCGAGCCATGCTCATCGATTTTGGATTGGAAAGTTCTTTTTCATTTGTACATCTTTACGGCTGCTTTGTTGACATTTTGGATGTGCTGGAAGTAACAGAATTTAAGTCTGTACTGTGTGTCGTTATTAATTACTGTCCTTTGGTCCTCTGATCTAAGATTTTGGGATATGAACAAGCTATTTTTGATAAGCTTACTGGTTGTTTCCGTCGAGGGATGGCTTAGCACGTTCTCAATGGTGGTGTTTCCGCGACTTGCAAGCGCTTTCCCAACCGATATGTCAGCACTTGAGACAGAATGTGCGACACTGGATTAGTTCGTTTCTTTTCCCTGTTTTTTGAAACTGCTGGTGGCTGCTGAATCCTGATTAAAACGTATTGGATTCTGAATTATATTTTGTAATGTTTTTGTTGGCTTGTTTCATTTAGGGATAATGCTGCTTCTTTTCTTGGCACTCGCGTTGTACATGGCTGTTCTTTAACAAAATTTACCAGTTTATTCTTGTCCTCTGTATGTAACATAAAATTCCAAACCATTCAGATAGATGTAGCTGAGAAACAGGTTATTTTCTAAATCTGTTTTATTCATTGTTATTATTTGCACACCATTAAGAAATCCTTTTTTGTCTTTTGTATGGATGATTTTGTAAACCTTGCCGTAATCGTTTTGCAACAATCTTATTGTTTTCTAACGGTATTGGAAATCCTCCGATCGCCACATCCGTCTTGTTGTTTTTCAATAATTTCCTGCTACTAATTACAGAAAGTTCCTTGAGTTCTTCGTAAAGTGCAATTACACTTGCTCTGTTGTAGCATGTAATGTCCTTTAAACTTCCTCGAGGCTCGGCAATGCCAACAAGCTTGGTTAAAGAGAAATTAATGTTTTTAAGACGACACTAAACTTTGTCTCTTGGCATTTTCATTTCGGACCAAAAACTAAAGCAATTTAGCTCTTCAGATTTCTTTTTTCTCTGATTACTTTTAACTGCATCAACACAGTTAATTGCTACGGAACTTAGATTGGACTTGCCATCCACAATGACATGTTACGTATACCGCAGCCTAACGTGGATTGTTGTAAACGACTACTGTGTAATAACAAATTGTGCGCTGCGCCGAGTTGCGGTAGGTGTAAAAGCCGGGTACCTCCAGAATAAACAGGTTCGCTTGGACCACTTGGACTGTAAAATTGAATTGAAAGTTTTTTGAAACGTACATTTAGTTAGGTGACAGTATTTTAAACATATTCTTTAAAACTAGTAACAAATAAAGCACAGATTTTCACATTAATTTTTACTAGCAAATGGTTTTGTATTACGTCATTATGGACGTTGTTTCATCTTAACCCTCAAACGCCCAGGTGTTTCACCAACCATTATTACCTGTCTGGGTTTCTAATGACCAGGTATGTTATAGTGCATTTCTTTATCTTTCACCTTGTCTATCTTTCTTAAACATGGTTATGAAACAAATCCACGTGTTGCAAACTCACTGTTATCCACCCCGAAGAATAATTTTTTGACAAAAACTGAGAAAATTCGCAATAATTGCAAGTGTAACATTTTCTTCTTTTCACAAAAATAACCAAATTTAGGAGCAACACAGCAACCTTTTAACAACAAGCAAGGAGCAAGCTTGGAACTGGTGAACCAATTAATTATTAATTATCAATTGTTATATTGACTCCAGAAACTGCAGCGGGTTGGAAAGGAATTTCACAACATCAGATGATAAGCCAACGTTTCACTGATTTCCTTGGCATCCAATATATGGCATCCCATTGAATTTGTAACCTGTGGGGCAGTCGCACAATAAAAGAGCTTCATTCCGTACTTGTCTGGCTTGCTAGGCATGTATTGTCTAAAACTACAGCGACCTCAAAATGGTATCAGTTGTTCATTTACGATTACAAACGCACCCACAGTATAATGTTATCTGCGATTTTCAATAAACTGTTCCCATATTTGTCGAAATGGAGTAAATTTATCATCCGTGTTACGATATTTACGACGGTCAAAGCGTAGATTTGCTAATTTGCTCAAACCTGTTACGGCCAAAAGAAGCGGGAAATATAGCTTTTCCTAATGGGCCAGATGACCACAACGAACGAAGAGATTCGTGTTGCGAACGATACACACCGATGAGAGACAGAAGACCAACAATTCCCCTGATTGCACACAAGTCACCTGGCACTCATTCATCCGAATTTTTGCCCTTTGTTCTCAGGTCTCTTCTTGCACGATTGTTAGTATTCTTCACAATCTGGTTTAGCATATCTTAATCAATTAACCAAGAAAAAGCATCTACCTCATTTTGGATGTTTTTTTTGCAGCATCGACAGATCCTTTGGTGGTGTGCCTAAGATTACATGCACGTGTTCTTGATGGTTGTGGACATGTGGTATCCCACACACGGCCATTTCTTTCTTTGAATGAGCTTCTGGCCGTTAGATCATTATTGCCAGCAGAGTCTTCACTATCACTCTCTCCATCACTACTTTCAGTCAATTCATCTTCTGCAGCTGACTAGTTATTTGGACTGTTGACAGTAAATGGGTCATCTATATTTTCGTTTGTCACATCATCACATGATGGTTGGTCATCTTTGGAATTCTCACTGTCAACAGTGTCTTCATCATCAGAAATGTTGTCCTCTAAATCCGACTAAGCTGCCAGTTGTGTTGCGGCTGCTGATGCATCCATCGTTGCCTTCTTGCCACCTTGCTTGAAATATAAAACTATACAAAACTTGCGCCAATAATTCAAAAGAGACCGAGTTGTTTACATTTTTATTTATTATACAAATTAAATGAAATATTTCTAGTAATTCCAAAGTTACTTCTGAAAAAAAAGAAGTTGCTATTCAAAAAAGGTACACTTTTACCTAGCATGCGTCTCTGGACGCCCTATAGGTTTTTTCTTATAAAACCTCAGTCATTGTTTTACGAGTGGAATATTTTTATAACAATAAGTGTGAAATGGGAGAAGATTAAATGCTTTAAGAATACTGGAAGTCACACACACACTGCAGATAGACGCCCCAAGAGATATGGGGAAGAAAAGACAGCTAGGGTCACTAGAGAGGCGTTTAAGGTATAATTGTGTAAAAACAAAAACAACGCACAACGATTAAAAAAGTGGTCAAGCACTACAAAATTATGATTGTTGATCAATGACAAATGGTATTCGTACATATGGTGAAGGGGAAATTTAATTGGTAGTTTATGAACGAACTTGTATTGACCTTGTCAGATCAAATATGGTGCAACATTAGTTTCGCAAACAGCTTGGGAAGAAGGCGCTACGATGTTAACATATTCAACGTATAAAGTAATCTTATTTTTAAATAACATTTTAAGATATTGAAATATTAAATATTTTACAGTACTTTTGCACTGCGATTTAAAGGCTTAAATGGGAAGAAGTTATGAGATAATGCGTTAATACAGTACTCGATCCTGATAGATAGAGGAATGTAAAAAAATGGAGACCAATCTTAAGTACCCTTCTAAAGTTTTACTATCAGCTTAAGTGTAAAAATACGAATTATTAAACCAAGCCCTTCCCAAAAACTTTCCGTTTTCAAAAATTGGGGGAAGGCGAAAGGTGCCCTCAACGTCATGGCTACGCTCCTTCTTGTAGTCGGACACTCGGAATTTATTTCTTCACAAAAAGCAACTTGTTATTCATCGTCTTTGGTGAGCTAACGTACTGCTGAACGTTTTACTGGAATATATTACAGTATTAAATGCGCTTTCACCATAACGTGTCCGTATTGTAAGTCAGAGTCAGAAGATAAACATGCTACTGCAACAAAATGCTTGTTTTGCATGTAAGTTTGAAGTCAAGAAAGGAACAGAAATCATAAACGGTGACACGCAATATAACTTAGTACAAATTGCGTGTCACCGTTTACGATTTATGTTCGTTTGGTCATTTCATATTTTATTTTATATATATTTTCATATTTCATTTATTCTTATTTTTCTTCTGTCGTTTGCGGTCCGGTTGAAAACCATTCATGGACAGGTTTGGAACCGCTGTTTTAGAGTACAAAGAATGACACGGAGGCCTATTAAACATTAATGTGAAAATTTGTGCTTTATTTGCAGCAAGTTTTAAAAAAATATGTTTAAAATGCTGTAGAATCACTTAACTAAATGCACGTTTTCAAACAAATTTCAATTCAATTTTACAGTCCAAGCGATCCAAGTGAACCTGTATATTTTGGAGGCACCTGTAAACGCCCCTTCAGCTACCTTAACGTTTAGTCTGTGTCGGTTTCAGCGCCATCACGTGACAATTTGGCAGCATTTGTTGGACATTCCATTTTAAACAACTTGCATTTGTTGATTTCTTGCGTTGATTGTGCACAGTGCGATTTATGCGCTATGCCTTTTACATATATATGTCTGCTTGTTTGCTGCGAGTACTGCGGCACGGCAATACTTGGAAGTTGTTTTTGTATATGATCGATGTAAGTTAAACAGGAGTGAGTGCTTCTTGGAAACACTAGCACCCCTGGTTGGAATCAGTTAGGAGTCGGTCGACGTACGCATAACAAGATCGAGTGTAGCAAACCAATAAGTGATAACCAGACAAGAGTTAAAAAGTGGAATAAAAAAGAGTTTTCCGTTTCGTTGCTTTACAATACTATAATATATGATTGGCGTCAAGCAGCGGTGCTGCGGCACATAAAGAAAGCTTTATTTCAAAATATAGTATGTACCTTTAATTCTATTACGCCTCGCTTTTGCAAGATAAACTTTTTTGTACTTTTTTCCAAAAGCTGTTTTGTATCTGGACTGACATGAATTCTGCTTGCTGAAACATAAGAACATCGACCTATTAACGAAAATATGTTATTTTCATAAATTACTTTATTTCCTTTTAAGAAACAATACAAAACTTTCAAATTATACATTCTCTTTTACGGACTTATTGCCTTTTTTGAATATTTCTTTCATGTATTTATGCTATATGCTTTGTCAAATTGGTAAAAGTGTGTTTTCAGTTATTCATTTTTCACCTGTTACAAATACTGTGTTTATACAAATTGTGACAACAACTGTATCTAATTACTTACAAAAGCGAAAATTTGCTTTTACTTACGGACTCCAGTAGTTTCTAAACGTGAAGCAGTATTAATCGTGTCTCCAAACAAGCAATATCGTGGCATTGTTAGTCCAACTACACCAGCAACGGCAGAACCTACACAATGAAATGAAAAGAGCTTATTTGAAACAAAACCTGTTATGATGACTAAATCTATTTATACTAACTGGAAATGTTGTTCTAATTGTTGATGCATTTTCTGTTTCGTTATTTACTGTAGTTATCATTATGATGTTTTTCGCATTACCGTATTTCAACACCGAGCACTATACGCAAAAAAAGTTCATAATAGCGTGTCATAAGACGTTAGAATTATGTCTAGGCACAGTAATCTAGCTATAGGTTAACGTATTTTAACAAATAGGTTAACGCCCCTTAATAGTTTGGGACGATGTAAAAAGGAGCGTTTGTAGGTTAAGTATTGTTTAGTAAAACTTATTAAGAAAGATGACGTATTGTACAGAAGTTAACTTGAACGGAGATAATAATTGATTTTTTTTGCTTGTGCTTGCGCTGTAAGCTGACCTTATAAAAATAAATTACGATAAAGGAGACCACATGTTTAAAATGGAATTTTTAAACATAATTAGTGTAGGCTTATACTTTTATCGGGACCATTCTATATACCAAAATGTAACTAATGTAGCTACTAAATACCAAAATGTAGCTAATGTAGCTACTAAATACCAAAATTAAGCTAATGTAGGTAACGTAGCCTAAATCTTGTGTTTGTGTTACTGTATTATTTGTCTCAGCTAACAGACTTATATGCGAAGTTACATTATTTTGATGCCCCCTCTGCAATCTTTTGTCGGCTTGACCCAACAATAACGGTATAGTTTCAAGGAAATTATTGGTATAAGGACATTAAGGGCCGGCAATACGTTTCAAAACCGCGAATACTATATAGCTATTAATATCCTCTGAAATATTTACTGTACAAACTGCCTAAATAAGCGCTGCTGGGTCCTCGACCTTTCCACATGATCTTCAAAGGCGTACCTATAGGTTTTTAATGCCTTGGGAAAAAATAAGTTTTCGTGCCCTTAGCTGCAATGATTATGTTATAGGCCTTTTATTATTCAATGACAAAAGAGATTCATTTATTGCAGTAAAGGAGAAGCTTACATTTTCAAATAGCTGGGTCCTTAAAGAGGGTGATTTTTTACTAATAACTTGGGCGATTCAAAGTCAATAAAGTCACTTTTTCTGTTTTTAGGTCACTTTTTATCGTTAGGTCAATTTACGTTTTTGTGCAGGTTATGCACATTTTGTTGCATGATATTTTCCTAACACTTTTACTTTTCAATAATCCTGAAAACATGATAAAAACAAGATGTATAATGCAGATGATTGTACAGGGAATAGCATTTTGACTATCAATATCATATATTTTTGATGTATTTAGGACGTTTATCATGTTGCGCAATTCATCAGTGTACAGCTTGCTGCAAGGTTAACAACCAACAATCGCTTCAGTGAAACGGAGTTTTTCCATACACAACGAGCTATTGGCCAAAGACAGAAACTTCTTATCAGAAAATGTAAAATACCATATCTGTCAAAATCAAAATCAAGTACTATTTAAAGTGAATTTTCTTTTTTTCTTGTTTTCTCATTATTTAAAAAAAAATTATTGAATAAAGTCAATAAAGCGAATATTTATAAAAAATAAAATCAATTTTTAAGTTTTTTACGTCAATAAAGAATCGCTCTTCTAAAAAATATTGCACGACATCAGCGCCGCTATGATTTTTGTCAAATTTCTACTGAAAATTCTATTTATAGCCTAATACACTTTAGCAGGAAAGTGTTTTAAAATTTTTAGATTTTTTAAAAAGTTTAAACCATTTTTAACTTAACTGCCGAGTCTTGAATTAATTTTACAATATTTAAACAATAACATTTGTAGACGGTTGGGTTGTTTAGGAGGGATGAGTGGCCAAATAAAAATTGGATCACAACAGATATCATAATGTCCATAAATTTCTTTCTGTGATATAATCAGTCAGTTACATTCTGGAAAAGCTTTTTAACGCCGGTGCCTACAAGCGCCAAGTTTTCTAAGAAGTCACAACCATTTTCCAGTCATGCTGAGGCGAAATTACAGGTTTTAGTTTGGCTATAGTTGAGACAGTATTACCATATTAAGAATGACTGGGAAAATTGCAATTAATGAGTTTGTTTAAAAACAAATAAAGGTGTTTACTTTACCGATCCATGACGGTCTACCTATGAATGATTTCATGTAAGTTGAGGTTTGAATGTGTGCAGCGCCAAACTGTGTGGAAGGAATAGTTATTGGGGGGAAATGATATCAAGAGAACGGAAAAAACATAAGAAAATGCCATACGTTAATTTTCGTGTACTGAATAGACTCAGAAAAACTCTATTCAACACCAGATTTAAGTCATTTCTGTTGTTATAAGTTGGTTTTTCTAAATTCCAGGTCCCCTTAAGTTCGGGCACCCCCGGCTGCACCCCAGTCAATCACGTCCTTAATCCGCTACTGCCATGGGCATCTAGAACCCTTTTTGTCTGAAAGAACATCACATGACACTAATTTAATAATGCAATTCAAGAAAAGGACAAGAATTTTTTTAGAAATGAGCTTTTGCCATCCAGAGGATGTCGAGCGTCATATTGTATACACGTATCGTAACATTGTATATTACACAAATGTAAGAGACCGTTTCTTCTCCTGGCTTTGTTTCTTTGTTATCCTATGCTGTACCTTTACCCATAAAGTTTCGGGCAGAGATCGGCATTTGATAAATCAACGACATGTATTTAACATCAGTTTGCTCAGTTAATTAGTGTGAATTTGCAATGATTGAAAAAAAATTGATTCTTTCAATGTGAAACTAATTTAGGACAAATAGGGAAAGTAGATTAGCGTTGAAGTTTTACGCTAAGACTATACAGCCATGACTGATGACGTTCAAGTAAGATTAATATGTCATGTTATTAAAACAAAACCTTATTAGCTTATTGCAAAATGACAAATGGCTCTAAAACGAAACGTCTTTCACCAACAATATGCCATGTAACTCGTTGTTGTAATACATAGGCACAGCCTATATACAGGTTAAAACTACAGGTTTCAGGTAAATTTGGCTTATAAATTAATCAATTAATTTTAATCACTTTTAATTTTGCTCCTAATAACAAAGAAATTTGATCTCTTGCCAAACTGCAAATAACCTTGGGAGTTTGAGAGTTAACATTCCTAAAGGTTGCTTTAAAATTTGAAGAGCCGTGACAGAAAAACCTTTATTAATTTTTTAAAAAATTTTCCATTTAATCATTGATAGATTTGTGGTAAATCGATTCTAATCTAAATAGTATCGAGTATCAGTATCGAGTTGAAACTGGGGTAGGTACCGATAAAGATTAAATTAAAGATAGGGTTAAGATACTGCATTGTAACAAAAATAAGAATCGTTATACACACCTACATTACCAAAACTAACTAGCATGCACGTTGTGTTCTTCAAGGGCTTTGTTGCTTTTATGTTAATAAAAAGTGCAAGTTAACTACCGCATTACTTACATTACATTACCTGAATGAATTCCAATTCTAATACGCAAATGAATTTCCGGTAAATGTCTTACGCGGAATGTAGTTGTAGCACTCATAATATCAAGGGCCATCAATGCAGCCTCTTCTGCATGTCTATCTCCTATCACCTGCCATTGAGAAATATGGAGATATTTTATTTGTAAAGACAAGTAGCAATATTTTGACTACTATTTCTATATTAAATAAAAATAAATCATAGTCGAATAAAAACTAATTAGAAAGTAGTAAAATTCCAATTTTCAATTAAAAAGTTTTTGTTTTAGCAAGGTTTTTGGTACTGTATTAGTTATTAAAATTAATCCATACCTTAGGAATTCCCGAAGACACCATATAGGCATCCCCAATGGTTTCCACTTTGTATACGTCGTGATTTTCGATTATAGCATCAAAGCATGTATACAAATCGTTCAGAAAATCAACCACCTTGAAAAATATTTTATTTCGTAAAATATTTTGCATAGATAGCAATTGGTAGTCATTAAACCGCAAACAATGTCTTGCGGCTTGACTTGTTGCTATTTATAGCCAGCAATATAGATGGCATTGACCCAGCAATTTAGCTCTTATAAATAGAACAGAATCTGCGCACACGTTGAATTGAGAAGTGATAGTTTTGCATGGTTCGCCATCATTCCTTTTTGTAGGAAGAAAAAGGTTAACTCTGTAAAAGTTTGCAAGCACTCAAAAAGTTATGAAAATGTTTTCTATAGAAAACAGGGTCACTGCAAGACGAACGTAGTTCTTTACATAATACGACATGGGCGAAATCCTTGAGCTTTGTTGACAGCACTGATTATCTGGTTACACGTATGCTGCATTAATCTATCTTACAGTCGTACTATATGTATCAAATTCTCACCACATGAAATATAACTTTACCAACCCTTACTTGCATAGGTGTGCTTGCGTGTGCTATTGTGGTAAATCCACATATATCACTAAAATATATTGTACAATTGTCAAATGATTCCGGAACAATTTTCTGATTAGCCATCAACAGCTTAGCAACTGATCTGTTATAAAAAGCCTTATCTATTATAGAATACTTGCCAAACAAAGTCAATTGAAATTTTTATGTTAATTGAATAGTTAACTAATTTTCTAAAAAGCACTCATTAAATGGCTTGCAAAAGTAAAAGTGTTGTAGAATATCTTACGGTGGAAGCATCCGCATAAGAAGTTGTTCAGTTTTCTTTTTTTCTTCTCCTAATTCTGCGGTCCTTTCATTAACAAGTTCTGCTAAATGACTGCTGTAGTCTTCAAGTTGTTTCATCATACTTTCCACGATGTTGTGTTTTTTGCCTTGATTCATTTTTTTTATTTCTCCATGTATTGCACTAAAAAGAAATTGTAGGATTCAAGCAAAATTTGTTCGCGCTTAACCCCACCTTACAGCTTAACCGTGTTAGACACGTTAGACTGAGATAGTCAGAAATGCGGCACTTGTATATTTGTAATTGATTCCAAAAATCTCGCGCTTGAATGAAAACCATGAATTAACTGTGAAACTCAGATGAATTAGACAAAGTAACTATTCTTGCATAAGCAATTCAGACTAAAATTCTAGCACTGATTCATAAATGATTGATACAGGTTTCACACTGGTTTAGTACTGATTATTGCGGTATTAGTACCCAATCTAACGTTAAGTAGTCTGGAAACAAAATAAAAATCGTCACTGAATTGATTAACATACTAAACATACAAGACAAGACATAAACATACCAGAGATAAACTTTCTAATAAACCTTAACCACTATTCACAAAGACAAAGAAATTCAAACACAATTTCCAAATAAATAACTGCAAATTTTTGTCCAAAAAAAATCGATTTAGCCTACTGATATATTTATTACCAACTTAAATTATTGCATCTATACGCCATATGATACATACTATGCAAATCTTAACACATTCTTTTGTTCAAAATTCGTTGCTTTTATGTGCGTAACAATTAGTCAAAAAATATTAAAAAATAGCAGGATAAACAAAAATGGAATAAGTTATTCTTTACCTGAATGATAAACGTAAATCAGGTTGTTCCTGCCAACACTGCTTCATTATTTGAATTATTTCTGTTGGAGCGGCATCAGCCAATACAGAAGGTCTGCAAAATATGTAAATAACAATATATTTAGTCTTTTCTTACATAACAGAAACAAAAGCTCGTGAGCATTGATAATTAATTATTAATGTATCAGCGAGAAACTTAACGTCGACTAAGATGATTAACTACTCATATATGGCGTCTATGCGATTCTAATTCTGTCATATGTATTAGAAGTGGCCAACTCGTCCATACAGACGGGATCGACTTTAGAACTTTTTACCAACTTGTAATCAACTGCTGTTATAACAACTGTCCCAAAAAAAAATTTTTTGCAAGCTAACATCAGCAACAATAACCCACAAGAACGCAAAGTCTACAAAATGCTGTCTACAAAATCAAGATTTTCGGGTTTTCATTTTCCACGAGTTTCGATAATAATCATTGTGGCTATCATTGGATCACTTGCGTTTGGATGCGACAACCACCGTGAGGAAAGTAAAGATTGGAAGCAGTGTTGACAAATCTAAAGAGCTACCACTTGGCAATAATAGTTACAAAGTTTCGAAATTTCTGACTGTTGTAAATAAGACATCGTTTGGTATACAGCTTAATAAAAATACCGCGGTTTGCGGCTACTGGAAATAAAATGTAACGTTTTTGCGCTACAAAAATTATCTGTGACGGAAGCTAATTCTTGATTGAGGAACAAATTATTGTAACAAGTTTTCATTGGTCATAACTTTGCATGCTTTCACTTTTAAGATCTTCCGAAGAGGCAAGTTTTTTTAGGCTTATGTGCGGTAGTATGATGTAGCTGTGTAAAAATATTAATTAAAACTAAAGCGAGAGAAAAGCTTAAAAATTTTGATCATAATTATTAAACGAACATCTGTATTTACTCTGGGGACAGCAATGTTGTTCGTTTATTGATAAGAAATTGTTTTATTTCCAAAGTTCACTACTTACATCAGATTTTTGTTTACATTGTATTCATTAGGCAGGCCTAAAAACACTCTCAGTAAAATTAATTTACATAAAAGTTAAACTCCCATAAGTTTTATCGGACTGGAAAACCCGCTATCGACTTGTTGGAAATCCCTGACGTGCTGTGTCATCCGCCGTTCCAAAAATACAATGCACAGAAACTGTTTTTTCTTGGGATTGCAGATTAACTTATTGACCCTATATAGCTTATATTGAAAATACTATGCAAGGCTGTAATTTGTAGAAAGTTTGTGTTTTGAGTTGTAATAAGCCGATAAAGGCTGCAAGCACCTTACAAATTTCTTATGTTCGTATCAAACCTTATTAAAGGTGGTGCATTTTGAAGTTTTTCAAGAAGTTCTTCTGGGTTATAGTTGTACATGCAATAGGGTTCGTCGCGAAGTATCACTTCCTGCATTAAGGGTGGTATGTTTAAAACATGAGCAGAGTATATTCGATTTAAACAATATCTGAAAAAGTCAAGGTTACAAAATGTAAGTCTGTAGTTACAAAACGTATAAACCTGGCATATTATAGCAAAGCTAAAGGAATCGCCCTTTTGTGTCCCGGTTTGCCGAAGATGAAGATTATTTAAAAGTTCTGGCGCAGTCCAAAGCAAATCTGCAAAAATCAAAATGTTACTCTTATCCACAGGCTTTACGGAATCGGATAGATTATGCATTTCGTGACACAAAGAATTTAATTCAAAAACCTAAAAAGTTAATTACTTCTAAATTACTTTGTCATTAATGTTTTACTGCATTTTCATCGTACAGCTTTCTCTAGTTTAAAATTTCCTGACTTTTGTAAAGCTGTGCACAGGCTTTTGTCGGCCTTGAGGCAGAGTCGGATTAGCGAATTGAATCGGCCAGGGAATTTAAAAACGCAAAGCGGCCCATGTCATTTTTGCAATAAAACAAATTGAAATTAAAAGGATTAAGTCAAAAAAAAATGTGTGTTAATGGAAATAAGCTCATTTTTTTGCAAGAATTCTGCGCATTTTAATACTGGTTTACGCTAGTTTACTTGATACTTTGAATGTCATTCGCAATACGAACGAGAACGTGATGCTAAACCGACAAAAAATGAGTCTATAAATGTCCATCGCTTAGCTAACTTCTTAAACGTGTCTTCACATTTAGCCTATAGCTAGTTCAACGTGTCTAAAGATTTTTCACGGACACAAAAACAGTAAGGCGGCCACCGGTTCAAATGACCTTCACTCTATCAGTTTGAAAATATATTTTTACTAGTAAATATTGTTGTTTTGGCTAAATGAAGGTGAAATCTGAAATATTTTCTATTTCCTCTTGAAACTGCTTTACAAACCAAGAATAATTTTGACCTAATATTGGCGTTTGCAAACAAATCTTGACTTTTTAGAACTGGCACAGTGGAATTTACCAACTGATTTCGGCATTATGATGGATGACGTGCCAACTTTTGCAAAAAGTTCTTAAATGCTCACCAAACTCTCAAGCGCAATTTCTTTCAATCCCTTTTTCTTTTTCCCGCGTTTTTCTCAGTTTAACTATCTTTTTCTCAAAATACAGAGATGTCACCAGAACATTTTCTTACCAGAAAAACTGAGACAAAACATTTAAACTTGCGGAAATAAAATGTAAATTGTTACTTTTATTTACGTCCTAACCAGCGCGGGATCCAATGCAGTTGCATCGCACGCATTGACCTAAATTCGACCTTGTGTGTATGCTACGTCCGCTGTTTTCCTGCAAAAGTTAGTCGTTCGTGCATATAACACGTCATCTGAGCGTACTGACAGAGCCTCAGTCAAGCGGCCCAGCGGGAAATTTCTCAAACTTCCGGTAGACTAATCCGCCTATGCCCTGAGGTAACCATTCTTTACAATACGTATATCGTATGATTCATACTCTAAGCAACAACCGTGTAGGCCTATAGTAGGCCTAACGTATGTTTGCCAGTATTGCTAACATGTTACAATTTATCTCACTATATATTGGTATGACAATTTAAAGGTATTCTACACATCGGGTAATTTATAAGAGCAAAATTTATATTTTCGTTAAATAATACAAACAAACCACAAAAAATACCTATAGTACTGTATATAGCTTCAGCTAACACTTTAAGAAATAACAAATGAATAATTCTACAATGCCGCGACGCCAGTGAGACCTAACCTGGCATCCATTGACTGTTACAATTACAAATACACCAAATGCCTAAACTACATTCTATATAGCCTACTCGTTACAACAATATTCTGCTAAGCTGCGCAACGCGTTTGCGTTTGTTTCGTATTAACTTTGTCTGATAATATACGAGGCAACCAGGAAAGAAACTTTTCACGGTTTCAAGAAGCTCGAACTTAAAAAACGCTTATCCAGATAAGTAAAAGCATCCCTGTAAGCGCAAATCGACGGTGTCGACATGAACTCACATGTGGGGACGGGCCACTGGTTTGCATGAACAGGATTTTGTTGCATCAGGCTATGAAAACGTGCAAACACCAAAGTCGTGGAGTTTTCAGATATGTTGATGACGCCTGGGCCCTATTCTCGCACTTGAAAGATGTTGATGCTTTTCTGGTTACCATATTAGCAATATCCAGTCCAATATCAGCTTCATCTTGAAAAACGCAAAACAAAAGCCTCTATTTCTTGACATTATGATCACCGGACCCAAAGGTCGACCTTCACTTTCGGTTTACTGCGAACTGACCAACACTGGTGTCATAAACACTTTGGTCTTACATTGTATACTCTTCAGGTACAAATGGAACTTGGTCAATAACTTGCTCTATTGCATCTGCAGTATTTACAACTCATGTGCGAACACACACCAAGAGTTGAGTAAAGCAATGAGCTTGCTGGCACTCAACAATGGTTACCGGCAGCACTTTTTGGACAACGTCATCTACGGGTTTTTCAGTAAAAGATATTCGGTCGCCATTTGTTCGATAGAAAACTAATACTTCATTTTCACAAACACCTTAAACATGGTATATTTTGGTAAGATTTTGATACACATTGCCAATTAAGGAACTGGTAAAGTTTGTCAACTGCAGCACGGACGGGAAAGTGGAACTACTTTCATTCACCATACTGCCACCATCGGCTCTTTCTTTTGCCACGAAGACCAAAAGATTAAGTTGCACCACTATGGGTTCGTTTACCGGGTCATGTGTTCTTGCGATGCCAGCTATATTGGCCAAACTAAAACATACCTAGCCACACCATTTGTACCACTCAAGATATAGATTTCGTTTGGGATCTAAATGAACATCTGTCACGCAAAATTAACTTTGAAGAAAAAGAACTTCATGAATCATTATATGCTCATCAACAGCGATCATTGGTGCCGACTGCTCATCAAAATGACATTGCAATCCATTAGCCCAAGCCCATATACTCAACACTGATCCCTTGTCCACAACTTTGTATCTCCACTCTATCTTATCTTGCACTTGCCCACAGCCAGCAACGTGCTATCATAAGGTCATAGACCTTTTCTCTTCCAAACTAGGGCTACGTATGGTTGCTGTATGAATTTTTTCACTTATTTTGTGTGTTCTCTCTCGTGTTTTACATTATTCATTTTCATCACGTTTTACTAAATGAAGTACAGTTCTTTTACTTTTGTTTACCTGGTGAAAACAGCTGTCAGACAACTGCACAGCAAAAAATAAGAAGGTTTTGACAGCAACTTTTTTACGGTACATAATAAGGGGTCCGAGGTTGTCTTCGGTGTTTATCTTTAACTCGCAGTAGGGAAATTCCCCGTTAGCAAGTTGATAACAAAATAGCTAGGGGTTTAGGCTGCAGGACTAGCAGCCCGAAATCGTACAGAACCGCGAAGGCTGCCCTGGCTTCCTGCTGGTTTGAAACAACCAGTTAATACTGCTGGTAGCCCAGTGCTGTCGTACTGATGCTGGATGACATAATTACATGCTACTGCACCAATACCTTTCACTTGTGGGCTAGGATTGTTTTAGTGTTCATTTTAAAGATGCAATAGGCCTAGGCCTGAAGGCTGTGCAACCTTTAAAAAATCAAGATTATTAACTGCGAATATTCGGTAGCCCATACTGAAGCTTTCCTTAGGTTAGCCACACCCCACACCTATGTTTGAAACAGAGATGGTCGTAAGCGATAGGCCTATATGTAGGCTATATACTGAATGTGAGAGGGTGAATAGTCGTTGTCATTGCAAATGTACGTAAATTTTGCTGTACGATGCGGTGTTATTGCTCAAGCACAATATAAAACTTTGTTGAACATCTAACAGTGGAAATACCCTTTCCGAGTTACGGGCGCCAGCTTGTTTTGGCTGGCTAGATTTTTCGATCGTTTATCCTTAACAATGGAAATTTATGACCCACTTTGATTGTTTTTTAAATTGCAAACGTTCTGGGCATCGACTTGTCAAGATTTTGGACAGGTGGGTAGCATATGCATTTCTTCACACACTAAAGAAACAATATTGAAAAAATGTGGCTTAGGTTATATTTTTCACTGCTTTTAATCCTACGCATTAGTTTTGCTTGACATGAGGTCACGATACGTAGTCAGCGTGTAATGTGACGTCAAGGTTTGCGTGGTACCTGCGACGCGTAACACATGTTATTTTGCGTTGCATTTCAAGCAAAATTTAAAGCAACAGACTAGCAGTAATTAGAAACTGCATTACTTTAATTACACGAACTGCAGATACTACGCTAAGTCTTATGCATGTCACGTCCCATGCTTCGATGACCACGTAATTTAGACGTCATTTGGAACAAGACCGATGCGTAGGGTTCAAACCGTTGCAAAATAAGAACTAAGCGATATATTTTCAATATTTTTTTTGATCGTGTAAAGTAATTCGTATGCTATTTACCTGTTGAAATCGTTACAATCCGACGCCTGAAACGCTTGCAATTTAAAAAGAAATCACAGTGGGTCCAAAATGTTCATTGTTAAGTATAAAAGATGGAAAACTCGAAATTTTGAAAATAGAAAACTCACGAGTCGCCAATGAATTTAATTATTAAATTTAGTTAAGATTAGATAACAATGAAATAACTCAATTTTCAAGTAACAAAAAATTAAGACAGATTACACGTAATATAATGAATCGGAAATATGTGACCACAAAAACCCAAACAGTTCATTCAACAGCCGCCTATACATACCTTTCGGTCCATCTTTCATCACTGAATTCAGTTCTGACAAACGTCTGATTTTGTTTACACCATAGTCCGTAATTTTTAACACGAATCTTCCATCCACTATACAGTTAGTCGATTTTAAACGTCCGTGACAAACAAGTGAACTTGAATGAATATATTTCATGCCCTGCAAAACAGTTAGACACGATTTCAAATAAAATCTCCAAAGTATACCGCGGTAAATTCATAATCATAACACAACATAGGACACGTGCTGTTCTTATTGCAAACTTGTTTTGGTTTTTCATTTTCTGCTAAATTTTCATTACTTCTGCTGCTTATTTATTACTTTTAACTTATTTTGTTAATTTTTAAAAAACTTTTTACGTTACATTTTATATTTTTGCTTTTTCAGTTTTAAATTTTTTTTTAAAACGTTTTATTTCCTGCTTCACTTAAAAGGAAACCGATTTCGCAGTTAAAAAGAATGATGCCTTGTGGTTTTACAAATGTTTCAATTGTTGAGATCGACCCAACTGACGATAAGTAATAGCAAAAAGTTCAACAAATTTCAGGCTAGTTTTCGCGTTGGGCCTGTAAGAGTACGTAATGGGTCACGTAATATATCTGTACGTACAGCGAGATAGCCACTTTCAAAAATTTAACGCCCAACCACCAATCTTGAAACATAACCATATAGGGTGTTATTTCCACCGCTTATTGTTGTTGTTGTTAAGCGCTGTCTCAAGGTAGGCTATATCGTCGTGTAGTTGAATTAGCCTACACATCGCATATTGACAACTACCTAGACCTAGCCTATACGTCGCATATTCGGTCAGACTTGAAATTGTAACGTCACAAGAGCGTGTGGTTTGAAATTTAGGAGGTCGCAACACTGCCTGCTTGCGGGTTTTGCTTAGCTGAGTAAAGCTCCTATACGTTCGATTTCCTCGCTTGTTGCCGTAGCTAAACAATAAATGATTACATAGTTGGAAAGAGGAATGTCTCGCCGTGTTACAAGTATTTTAGTTGTCAAGATCGACTCAACGTACCTTGAGTAATAGCAAAAAGTTTAGTAAATTTATATTATATTTATAATTTTTCCGGTATTTAGTTGCATCTTCTCTGAAAATTTGGCGTCCCTAGACCCGGCTATTAAAAAGCCTTTCCGGTTTGTGACTCACGCACTGACTGAGTAAATCCCAGATATATACATACTACATATGTACTATATATACGATACTATATGTACTGTATGTATACTAGAGGGCCAGAAGAAGTTCTTTCCGAATGGCTTTAATATAATTGTGTATAATGTATTTCACGGCTGCTGCGCACCCCAGATAATTTTAAGTAAACTTTTTGCATACTTGATTTTGTAACTTACATAGCCGCCTGATGTTTAAATTTACCTTCACACATAAGTTTGTTTGAAAGGTATGTAACATTACGTGGACGTTGATGAATCGCTTCATAATGTATAGTTGCAAGTGTTACCCTAGAAATGCACTGGTGAAACCACATGCACAAACAACACGGTTTCGAGCAAAGCAAATACAAAAAACGTCCAGTAAAGAAGGAAAAAGCAAGACTCTAAGATAACGTATGCGAATAGAGTAAAGGGACAATGAAAAGAGTCGAAAAAAGGGACCGGTTTTTTCATGTAAGAGAACCCAAAAGCAGTAAATCATGATCAAAGTCCAATAATGCAACTGCTTTGTGTTCGTCAACTTCCAGTGATTGTATTGCAGAACTAAATTCAAAAATTGTTTCATCAGAACCTAACGTACAAGTAGATTCATCTGATGTTGTTGAGAACATAGCACATAAGGAAAACGAATCCGAAGACGAAATGGATGTTGGATGCTGGAGAGAAATTTCTGATCAGTTGAGAGATTACTGCTACCAAGTCCTAACCTTAAAGTTTCAACACCTTGATGCAGATTTTTCTACTTCGGAGACATGCATTACCGGCGATAAATTCAAACGGCATTGTACAAAGCCCTTATTCTGGCGTGAACAACTGAATGGTAAAAAGTGAAACGCGACTGGTTGTGTGCTATTCACTTTCAACAAAAAAACTTTACTGCTTTTTGTGCAAACTTTTTGCATTTGATTCTGACAAAATCATGCTGGCATCAGCTGGGTACGACGATTGGAAACAAGCACCACGCGACTTAGCCAAGCACGAATCTTTTGAAAAGCACTTGTGTTGTCTTTCCAAATACATCTCTCGAAGGGCAAAAAATTCGAGCATTTGCAAAGTTTTTGAAGAACAAAAAGAATCTGACAGAAAGTATTGGTGTAAAGTTTTGGCTCGAATTGTAAGCGTGATAACATTCCTGTCAGCAAGAGGTTTGGCCTTCCTCGGAAGTAACGAGTTGATTGGTTCTCCACCAAATGGTAACTTCCTAGGAATTTTGGAGTTATTGGCAGAATACTATACTTTTCTAGCTGAGCATATTCAAAAGCGATTGAACAAAGGCAAAGATCACGTTTAATATTTCTCATCAAGTGTATGCGAGAATTTATTGACGTACTTGCAACGAAAGTCTTAAATATTATTATTTCCGAAATAAAACAAGCAAAGTATTATTCAGTGTCAGTGGATTCAACACCTGACGTCACAAATATTAACCAACTAACAATAGTGTTTCGCTATGTTTTACCGAATGGTCCTGTGGATCGATTTGTCAAATTTCTGCCCATCCGTGAGCACACTGGTCATCGATTGGCTGATGTTCTTTTAAAGTTTTTAGAAAACAAGGAAATCAGCTTGAAAGATCTCAGAGGGTAATCTTATGACAACGCTTCTAACACGAGCGGAAAATATTGAGGTATCAAGCTATAATAAAAGAACACAATCATCTTGCAGAATACATTCCTTGTGCAGCACATTCATCGAATCTTGTGGGAAAATGTGCTGCTGAGTCTTGTCAATTGGCACTGCATTTTGTCATGTTTGTACAGCGTCTCTATCTGTTCTTTTCAGCTTCAACACACAGATGGAATCTCTTTACTGACGTACTGAAACCACTTCACTTGCCAACAAATTAAGCCTTTGTCTGACACACGTTGGGAGGCGCGATATGATGCTATACCTGCGCTAAGAAAAGGTTACCAAGCGGTTCTTAAAGTCTTTAAAGCACTGTCTGAAGACAATGAAGAACAATCACAGAATAAAGAAACAGCCAAGGGTATTTTACTCAAGTTATGGACGTGCATAATGGAACGTTTTCATAAAACTAGTCAGGCGCTGCAGGACAGCAAAATTACTTTGAATAAGGCCGCGAATTCGCTTCTGGGTCTACATGAATTTTTTCAAACATTACGATCCCAACTTCGAGAATTTGAAGAAAGGGGTGAGGTACTAAGTGGCTGTCATCACTATATTAAAGAAATTTCAAGAAAGAAGCGAAAAAAAGTACGATTGGATGGCGAAGGCGGATCCTAAGAAACATCACTTGATCCATCGAGCAGATTCAGAGTAGATTCATATTTACCGATAATTTAATTCACCAAATTCTTTTTTCTTTTAAGTTCCGAAATGCAGCATATACGATCGTTTTCAAAGAAGATTTTTGTTTCTGGCGGAATTAAACACCACGTCTAGCTGCTAAATTGAAGAGAGTGCTAAAACATTGCTTCACTATTATCCAGATGATCTAGAAAAATCACTGCCTGATGAGATGATTCATTTTTCTGCACTACTAAAACAGCACTATTTTCACAGTGAATGCAGTAAAAATGTTCTAAATTTATAAATCTAAAAATGTTTATATTTATAAATGAAAATGAGTTCATGTATGCATTTCCTAACTTAGCTGTTGTGTTAAGAATGTATCTTTGTCTGATGATTTCCAATTGTTCGGGCGAGCGCTTATTTTCAGTGCTTAAAAGAGTAAAAAATCAACTGCGTTCGTATATGGGCCAGAAAAGGCCCTGTACTCTGCATCGAAAACGAAATTTTGGAAAAAATAGACATCGATGATGCTATTAACAGCTTTGCTTTGACCAAAACCCGAAGACATGTCATCTGAATGTGTGTTTAATGAATAAATAATAAACCGCAGTGCAAACAATATTCCTCTTTGTTTATAGATTTTCCACAAAGCCGTTTGTTTCCAAGTTTTATTTAGTTATACTTTTCCAAACTATCACTGTAGCCTACAGTGCGGCACTTAGCCTATACTTTACGCCGTTTACGGTTAAAAACGAATAAGTATTTTGTTAGGCATAATCCTTTCGTTTGTGTATTTCGTGTTAAGTGTAAGTGTATCTATTATTCGCCCGTGAGACGCAAAAAATTCGCGTCGTTTGCGTCGTGTTCAGTGTAAACCGGTCTTTACGTGTCGGCCACCATACTGCTGTCATATTTCAACATAAATCTATGGATCTTAACGCTAAATAAACTGACAAAATGTCAATAACGGTGTGCTTAGTAAAACAGTAAAATGATTAATTATTAATGACTAATGGGTAATTAAATGGAACTATGCACACTTCTTTACTATACAAGTATATAGAAATACTGTAATAAACAGTTATTTGGCGAAATCAAAACTAAACAATAAAAATAATTAGCTTAACTCCTATCTTGTATATATAAGTATAAATTTGGCCTATATATATCAATAATTATAGAGAAATAAACAAGAGCGAATCATTTCCATATTAACTATGATATATGCTACTTTTCCAGTAACAGCTGGTAACAAATGGCTTTCAACATTGAAATGCTTTTGTGTTATCGCTATCATCGCGTATTTTAAACAATAGTAGTTCAATCCACAAAACATTCTACGTACAAGAACGAGGTCATGAAGTAAAGATATTTTAAATGTCCAGTTTAATTCCCAATCTTGGCTTGCAATGAGCTCCTTTAAGCTTTTTCTGTGGCCATATTCCATAACAAAGCAATGGAATTTCCGGTTTGAATAATATCCATAAAAGCAACATATATTTTCATGTCGAAGTTCCCGAAGCTACAAATGTAAAACATGAAATCAATATTTGATTCAAAAAGCCCAAGCCGTCATAAACGTATAATCTATTTTTTCGTAACACTTTCATGTAGTCCAGTCAGAGTAGTCAGACAACTGTCTCCAAAGTTTTTCACTCTTATTTGTCCTACCATTGTGACTTAGTTTGCGTTTTTTGTACACTTACCATCTCATATTACACGTAGGCTATATGACAAACGTTTTATAAGAACACATTTACTTTAAATGCTGATTTATCATTTTCCTCACAAGTTAATCCAACACTTGCTACGTGTTTTATGTCACGAGAATATCTTTTCACACCTGTTTCACAAGCACTGCATTTTAATGTTGTAACACCCAATTTGTAAAGCACTAGTTTACGGTGTAAGCTGTTTATGACTACTTAGTGTTTGTTTTATATTTACTACCCCGTAAACTGTTAGGGAGTTTTTACCTTAGTGTGGGCGTGCACTGTTTTTCTGCTGCATTATATTATACAGTAATTTAGTCCAATATGTGTGTGTCATCTGTTTCTATAGGTGCTGTTCATTACTTCATTTATGTGTACTTGCGTATACTTGTCGGTTTTCATAACTTCTCTCGCACTGTCGCACTTCTTTACCATTTACACGTGCAGGGTTTTTTAGTTTATTTCTTGTTCCGCGTCACCGCACTACCCCTGTAGGCCTATTTGGTAATTAACGCCCCGCGCTTATTTTCTTGCTATGTGGCCAAGATTAATTCTGTGTTTTGGTTGGTTGCTCGGCTGGCAAGTTTTTGGTGGAGTTGAGTTAGTCTACGTTAGGTTTTAATAAAGAGAAGACGTTTGTTTTTATTTAAGAAAGACTCGTAAAAATAAGAGAGTCTGGCCGATTGACTAGCCGTTAAAGCGGGGAGCTTACCTGGTCAGAAAAAGTTTGGTTACATTTTATACCTTGTTGAATAAATACGGTTCTAATTGCGTTTGTGTTTCCATAATAATCGGTTCATTCTGTTGTATGTCTCAATGTACTAACCTTCTCTCAAGCGCTCGTTTGGTTGCTAAAGCAATTGTACGCATTGTGCTCAAATGCCAAAATAAAAAACTGGAGAGGAGGTCTGGCTTGCTCCTGCGCTCAAATGGTATTATAAGCAACTTATAAATGTAATTTAGCCTATACCTGTTAGCATTTACTCAAGCTGCGATTAGGTTCATTGATTCATTCATTTTATTTATTACGGCAAATCCATGTTGGGGAGGACTTAAAAACGTTTGCGAATCGTGTCAAGGAAGGCATACAACATCAGCGTTAAGGCACTGATGTATAGCTTTACAATTATTATTTGCATACAAATGACGATGTCGTTGTTATGTGACCCCTGCAAGGCCGATCGATTGTCATGATAAAAATTTTACGGAGGCAAATATGTCAAGTATTTTCCGGTAAGTATGTTGTTGCATGTAGTTTAGCACTAAAAATGTTTAGCACCAAATTTCCAGAAAATATACGGAGACAAGTGCCTCGGTCATTTACCTCAATGTAGCAGCGGCCTAACCGACGTCTTACAGAAATAGAGAAGATACAAGCAAATAACACTAGATTAAGTTAACTGATGTACAGCATATGACTGGGTGACTATTTTTAACCTTCAAAGCATTGTAAATAAACCCACTTGACGCAAAATCTCCCGTGAAGCTTTTTTTCCTTCTGTGATTGGCTCATTTACGCGTTTTAGAAAAACGTATTCCCCCTACAAAATATAACTTAATTAAAACTGTTTTAGAAATTTACGGAATGTAATTTTTTCTGATTGATGTTACAATAGGCTATAATGGGGATGTTCACGTCAGAGTAAAATTCAATAAAAATATATGATTATTATTCTAACTAATTTTTTTAAAGTAATATTTGAAATTTTAAAGGTACTTGTAAGAGCTAAAGTAAAAGAAAGAAAACAAGCTTTGCAGTAGGTTTGATTTTTCTTCACGTAAGTAGTAAATAGTAAATAAATAGTGACCTATTATATATAACATTGAATGAATAACAACAATAATAACGGCAATAATAACAGCAATAATAATAGCAAGAATAACGAAAATAAAGCGTTATTGAAATTATTTAATCTAGAGTTATTCAAAGCAAGAAATTAAAATATTTGGACAAGGATATCCCTAGATCAAACTCAATGTCTTCCGCAACTTACCCTCAATATGGCAATAGTGTTATTGACTTCCGATGCATTATTCTCAGCAAACGACATCAGACTGTCAATACGCACAGACTGTGAAGAGTGTTCACGATTGTAATTTTCCAGACATTGTCGACTGTTGATTTCAATGGAAACAGAAAGGAGTGTTTAAAAAAGCTACTAAATAATTTTAAATTGGAAGTTCAAAGCTAACTGGCATATAGAAGAGCTATAGAACACACATTACAGAATAAGCTCAGGTAATATTTTACTTACAGTTATAACTCTATTGTAGTACTTCTGAGCACACACAGTTATATTTTGTTAAATTAATTATTGAATTTTTGTAAATCATATCAAAAATAGTCTCAAAAGCAGGTTGTTCGTTTCAGGAATGTTTTAATTATGAAATAAAATGGTCGTTCAATTTTCAGGGCCTACAATAGCCTACTAAGCTATTATTAAATATGTTACAAAATGTTTGCACTTGCCTAGACGTAACGGACGTTACAAACTTTATGTCCGAGTCATTTAGGAATAGCTTATTTGGACCACGTAGCAAGGAGTGCCATTCTTTTTTCTTTCTGTACAAGAACAAAATTTTGCGAAATACAGTTGAAACTACCTTACAAATAACAATTTTAGGTTTCATGTCCACTAATTAAATTAGTAACCTAAAAAAAAGATATATGAAGTATCCAATCACGTATGCTCCGATACAGACAATGACAGCTATTATGAAAGTATTTGTTAGAAGGCCAGCTTTTAACGATGTACAATTATCGAATGATTCTTCAAAGCAGTCATCTCGTAATGGCATGTCCAAAGATGACCATGTGATATGTTGTGTTTGTTGCACCTATAGATCGAAAGGGATGATAAAAAAGTACATTACGGAAAAACGGTTATGGAAAATGACGGAAAATAAAACAAAGACACAGTACAATGACAGCACTAAAATAGAATGGTAACCAGTGTTTCCTTACAAAAATTAAAAATACACGGGCTTTGAGATTCAGAAATTTAGCTTCCTGGCATGGCTTTGCGAAGATTTAGATGTAAAATGAATTCACGAACGATAAATAATTAAATATTTCAAAAGTGATCAACAATAAATAAACTTAGATAGTTTTACTTTCGGAAAAATAACAACAGTTACCGTCATTCTTACATATCCCCATTTCCAAGTACTGCCATTTTCCGTATCTTTATTTTTAGCACAAACACTAATTTTCTTACCATCATTTTCCAGTATTGTCATTTTCTGTAAATTACTGTTATATTCCTGTACCGTCATTTTTGACGTCCCAGATCAAAGTAGTAGCATTTTGTAATTTAACCAGTTTACGACTCCATGTTTTTTTGTTTTTACAGTTTGCGTTTGATTTATATTGAAACCATAGTCTATACCTATACAATATGATACCTTGAAACTTGAATTGTGGGCAACTACCGTCATTACTTTGCTAAAGTTCAGTGATTGGTCTGAATAGAAAAAAGTATGCTCAGTGAAGCGGTAATTTCTGACAGTTAATCAATAGATGTAGCGTACTATGTAATTTGAAAGCTTACTATCATGTCCAGTAATGACATCCCAAACGGCGTAATCAAAGTTTCTTATGTTAGCATTACAATCGAAAGATATTTCACCAGTGAATCCATCGGTCAGTTTCATCTTCAATGCAGAAGCTATCATTTTTCTGCAAAATAAAAGTATAAACTGAGCGCAATTTCTGCTTCCTGATTTTTACAATCAATAATTACCATCACAGAGATAACTGATAGTGACAATAGACTTTAAAATTCAGAACACTTCTCTTGGAGCTGCTGATTTTAGTAGCTATGTTTATGGCCAAAGTTATATACATCCTTATGATGAACAACCAAGCCAAAGTAGTATAGCTGTATTGAGTCGATGCCTAGCATTCCGTCTGTTTCTTCTTTAAAAACTGAGTACATGAGGTTGTTTTGTATATCCAAACCTAGTACACCTGGTATACTGAAAATTACAGAAGAAACACTTAATTGCTGCACTTCTATAATTTGATTGTCATCCTTAACATTACGGTATATAGGCCTTTGAGCTATTTAAATCATGTTTAAAAGGTAAGTTTCGGTTGAAGACGTATGAATAACGATGAAAAATGAGAATTTAACTACAGATATTTCGAAAATTTCTAATTAACAAGCTGGCAAAATTAAAAACTTCCTATAAAGTCTGTCCACTTGTGTTAGTAGGCTATGAGAAAGCAACCAAAGTAGCGGTGCTATACCGTCACTCGATGAAATGGTTTAGTGCACTTACTTAATTGCAAACAAAACTCAAAATATAAAGTACACTGGGTAGTATGTATTGTTTTCTACTTTGTGTATATGGCACTTATTTATAAACAAAATAAATACAACAAGCTGAATGAAGATAATTTTCTTGTCTTGTTTTATTGGTGCAGAAGATTCAACAAAACAACATGCTTCCTCGTTGGTAAAAGATACTGTGTATTTCTATTTTTGTCACTAGCTTGTGGGTCGAAAATCCTTTAAAGTCTTTCTTTATTTTTAATTTTTTACGAACCTCTATTAAAATAAAGTCAATCATTTGGCAACGAATTAAACTGTAAACAAAGCACTATTTCCATTTCATTTGCCATTTCACAGTGTATTTGAATTTTGTACTATATTTCAAATTATCTTGTACAAAAAACTTTTTAAAAATATGTATGAATACAACAATAATAAGAAAAACGCTTTTGAACTTTTGTACTTTTTCTCATTATCGCTTCATGTAATAAATCGTGAAAGTCCGCGTGAACATCAACAACTTTTGCCAACATGTCTGTGTTCTGTGTACGTTTTCCTGAATGTTTTGTGATACAAGTTTTAATAATCTGGTACTATTTATGTGCTTTGGTTGAAATTGATATGGTTAATATCTTGCACGTTTGAAGCCGGCGAAGTTTTACCGCTTTTATCTGCTGCTTGTTAATGATCAGTGGGCGTAGTATTCTTGCTTAGCATGCTATAACAAGGTTAGTACTTAGCGCCAATATAAGTAATAATTTTACTGTTAACTTAAATTGTAATCTATTTCCCAGTCATGTGTAACGACCATTACTCTTATCCTATGCATAGAATACTTGGCAGTTTTGCACGGCCAATAAATAGTTGTTGTTTCTAAGCATTTTAAAAACCGCATGGTCAATCAGGTATCATTTGTTTGTTGCGAACAGTTGCATTTATCAACGTAATAACGTTTTTTTGCTGTGATATATGTGACAAACCAAAATCAGCCATGTTGCTCTCAACTATGCACCCATCCATCTCTTCCTTGGCCTTCAGCTATTACCTTTGTCATCCGATTTCAAATCCAAGCACTTTCTTAACCGTTCCTCATCACTCTTCCTCAGAACATGCCCCAATTCCCCGTCCATTGCACTCTTATAATGGAAGCTTTTTCCGCACCACCACCACTATTCAGCATGTCCTCAACCCCAAGATAACAAAATCTATTTACATTCTCTATGCAACATCAATCTTTTATATCCAAGTAAACATGCACCATTCCACATCCTCTGCAACACATTCTACAAATAAACTCATATTTCATATTGCACTCAATTGTTGTTTCACACCAGATCACCTTTTGTGTGCCCAGCAACAACATTCTGTGTGTTAAATTTGTTGAAATACTTTTACCACATACAGCGCATGTCAGCATCGCCACTTGCCACACTTCTTCACAAATCCATAATTTCTGTCACTCATCAGTACTTTAGATTTACTCACATTCACCCTTAGTCCACTACTTTCCAGACAGTCTCCTCACTTTATAATCTTATTCAGAAGAAAAATAGGATCAGTTGTTCCCCTTCTACGCATAAAACTAAACCGCATGGCATTAATTTCCATTATTTCGTGTAAGCTTCGCTCAAGCACCCTCCAAAAAATTTTCATGTCATAATCCAAAAGCTTTACTGCTCGGTATGAGCCACAGCGGAGCGGATTGCGTTTCTTCTTGTATATGGATACAAGGTTAGGCTTACTCAACTCACTGTCACTAGATACATTTCCTTCAAACAACCTTTTATTACACAACACTATCATAGCCTTAACTCTAATATCGCCTGTTGTCTTAAAAATCCCACCAACCAATCCAGTTTGACCATCAGCTTTCCCACATTTCAACTTTCCATTTGCCTTTTTCACTCCTGACTCTATCATGAGTTTTTGTCGTTCTTGATACATGTCTCCTCACACAAACCATTCCATTTATTCTCTGCATTAAGGAACTGCTTCATTTATTCCTTCCACCCTTATTTAACGTTTTTAGGTTCCACCAAAATTTTTCCGTTACCATCTATGATAATAATTTGTGGTCTTCCTTGACCAATTATTCCAAGTGCTTCTTGCCCGAAGCAGCTAGCGCTTTTGTGTACATCTCACTCAGTGCAGTACATTTCTTTTTACATTCGGAACATATAGCACTATAGTAGCCTATAAAATGCATTTAACTGCTTTGCTTATTATGACAAAGTCTTGTACTTATTACTTTATCGTATTATTTATCAATTCTTTATTTATATAGATACAGGAATTATTAGTTTAATAAAGCCTATCTTGAGTTTGTTAGTGATTTGGTTCATGAAACCATTTCGGATTTCACTTCCATCACCTCATTCCTTTCAGTTGTCACCTGCCTTGCAATTCCAAAAACAGTCGCTTTGCCTTTTTTGTATCAAGCCAATCGGCTAATCTTAGTAGTCTTTCTCCTTGCTGGGCTAAAGCCATAGCTTTTTTCCCAATCTCTTTGCTTTTACATACAGTCAACCAGTGCTTAATTCTTTCCTACGCTTTGTCCTACTGGTGGTACTTCAACCTCTTCATCAACCGTCACTTTTACATTCCGCTACCATGTTTCTCGATGTCAACAAAAAATGTCATCGACGTATGTTAATAACGTAGCCTAAATCTTGAACAATGTACACAGCATAATAATGAATAAAACACCAAAACTCTTAGAAGAGGTACCGTTTCCGGACGTTTATCTACGATATTTTAAAATGCTGCACAGAGTTTTCTATGGAGTGTGACATAAATTATGTAAGACTTGTTGTAGTCAAAACTTATTTAATATTTTTTCATTATATTTTGAAGCTAATTTAACAACTTTAAAAGTTATTTTGGAATTGAAAATACCGCCCCAGCCAATTGATCTTCTTCTTCGTGTGGAGTAGATGGTTCTTTAAGTTTCTTGAGAGAGGGAACAAAAACCTCATATTGTAGGGCAGGTGTTTGTTAGCCAGCTGACCAGGTTTTCATCCATTGTTGTCAGACCACGGTTCCCACAAGGATGGCGGTATTTGGGACAAGATGTTATGACGTGGTCTTCAGTCTGCTCTTCTGCACCACACTCACAGGCCGCAGATGGAGCCATACCCCATTCGTGCATAGTTGAGCGGAAGGGGCCAACGCCAGTTCGAAGGCGATTTAGCTTGGTCCAATGCAGCAGAGACAAATGGGTGCCTCGACTTAAGCTGCCGGTGTCCTCTAAGTGGAGGAGACAGGAGCCGGTTAAGCAGAAGATGCCCAGGCTCCAGTGCTCGGCGTGCTAGATACAGTGTGGCTCTCTTGCGGCGAAGCTCAGATGAGTGGATACCTGCTAGGACAAACAGGTTGTCTGTTGGTGTGGGGCGCAGGCATCCAGTCACTAAGCGCAGAGCGTCATTAATCGGCTTATCTATGAGACGAGTGTGAGCACTACGACACCAAGCTGGTGTGCAGTACTCGGCGGCAGAGTGGACCAAAGCCAGGGTAGCTGTGCGAAGTGTTGTACCTCCAGCACCCCAGCTAGATCCTGCCAGTCGTCTCAAAAGCCCAACGCGTGTTGTTAGTTTTTTGCGAAGTGACTCCAGGTGACGACGAAACGTGAGTGCCCTATCCAGCTTTATGCCGAGGTATGTTGGTTCGGCAGTGAAAGGGAGAAGACGTCCATCAACAGTGATGTTGACCTCACGTTGTGCCTTCTTGTTGTAAAGGTGAAAGGCAGCCGTCACCGTTTTGGTTACACTGAGCTTCAGCTTCCATTTCTGGAGATAAGTGGATATGGTTGCCATATCCTGGGTTAGGGACCCCTCCAACTCCTGCCAGTTTTCTGCTCTATGCATAATTGCCAAATCATCAGCGTAAGCAAACTTTTTGGCAATTGCTTCTGGCAGGTCGTGCGTATAGATGTTGAAAAGGAGGGGAGCCAGGACTGATCCCTGTGGGACACCATTTCGCAGGCGTCGCAATCTGCTTTTTGTGCCATCACCGGTGATGAGGGTGAAACTGCGATTTCGGACAAGTTCCATGATTAGGGAAATCATGTGCCTGTCCGGCAGTAGGCGCAAAAGCTGGGAGGTAAGGCCGCGATGCCAAACGGTATCGTAGGCAGCTGTGAGATCGACAAACACAGCACCTGCTTTTTTCTTAGCCGAAAAGCTGTCCTCGATTTCTTGAGTCAAGAGAGTAACTTGGTCCACGGTTGATCTTCCGTGTCGAAATCCAGCTTGCTCTTGAGGGAGCAGTGGGCCTATAATAGGTTTGACACAGGCGTAGATCAGTCTCTCCAGGATCTTGAAAGGGATACACAAAAGGGAAATTGGTCGATAACTCTTTGGATCCTCTATCGCAGGGGTGACGAACCTATTCGATGACGCGGGCCACTTTGTCAGTTACGGCTGAGCAAGCGGGCCGCACAATTTTTTTAACATTTTGCATAATAATTAGCATTCAAGCACAACCGCTTCATTTGGCAGATTTTTAGCTGCTCCCGCGGCCGCAAAAAATACATCGATTGAGTGCGGCAGTCTATTGAAGACATACTGCTGCGACTCAATTGTGCTAACAGCTTTTGATATCACATTGCGCAAAGATTAGAAACAGGTGAAAGAAAGTTCAAGACTGCTGGTCTCACCGGACGCTTCGTTCAAGACTGCTGGTCTCCCGGACGCAAAATTTAACCCTAAATTCCGGACATGTCCGGAATTTTCCGGACGGTATGGCAACCCTAATTCCTATAAGTCCTATATGCCTTGCATGTATGGGCGTTTGTCAAATCGTTTGGTGGGCCGCACAAAACTGTTTGGCGGGCCGCAGGTTCGTCACCTCTGCTCTATCGGCTTCATCGGCTTTGGGATGGCAGCCACAAGTGCTTTTCTCCAAATTTTCGGAAGCTTGAGTGTGTGTAAACAGGAAGACAAGAACTTGTTTAGCCAGGAATTTAAAGCAGCTCCGGCATGGATAATGAGCTCCGGGCAAATTGAATCAGGGCCTGGAGCTTTCCCAGACTTTAGCAGCTGGAGGGCGCTGGCAAACTCTTCTGGAGTAAAATCTCCAGAGATTGTTTCACCAGGAGGTGTAGGGATCCTCCAGAGCTCAGCCATCTCATTGTTAACAAGGTAGGCTGATTTGCGATCTTTCGCTTCATAGACCCCATTCTTTACTAACTGTGAGGCAATACAGTTGGCAGAGATGGGGCATGGGCGATGCGTTTGTCTGGACCTGCCAGTCAGGTTGTTGATTGTGTTCCATACCAGACGACTGGAATGCGTAAAGTCGATGGTGTTGACAGCCTCTGTCCAACGCTCTCTTCGCTTTTCATCGAGTCGAGCGTGCAATGCAGAGGCGGTTGATTTTAATGCCTCGCCCTGCTGGGCCTTCAGAAAGACCTGGTAGAGGCTCTCACACTCCGCATCCCAGCACGGTCTATAGTTATTTCTACGACCGCGTGGGATTGATCGCTTGGCTGCTTTAACGATGGCAGAACAGTAGTCCTGGTAAGCCTCATCTACAAGGCCCGTATCCGGCGGTGGAAGGTCCTGGCGAGCCAATTGATTATATATCAAATTAAAATTCCATAAATAATAATCAACCAAGCTCAGGAAGATGTATGAGAAGTAATCGTTTTATTTGTCCAACACGCACAGTTTGTTTGAATTTATTGACTAAAAATCTTGTAAAAAAACGATTATTTAATCGAATAAGGCCAGGGTTTTTGCCTAATTATACAATTTTTTGTAACAGTATTCAAAAAGACTGATTACAAATCGAATAAACCAATTAAATTAAAGTTTACTCGATTACCGAAAAATGTAACCGCCCCAACTCTGCATAATCTGCATGTAACTAATAATTAATAGAAATCGATATCAACTTTTGAATTCTTCCGTTCACATTGATAAAAGTTGTATAAAGTGACAAAATACAGTATGCCCATAAAATGCACAAGCGATATACAATATATCACAGTTATCTTTATGTTATATCACCAACAATCGTAGATAACTAGGCAAAACAACTGTAGTGTATTTGCACCAGACAGAGGTCTGATTAACAAAGGTGAATTAATCCGATCATAAGCCTATTTAAATTTATATTTCTTTTATCTAAGTCAAACTAGGTTCTCCTTGTTCAGCAACTATTAACTTCGTCTCATAATATGGCAAAATAAATCACTTGGTTCATTTGTTTGTTGCAGGTAAATGAGCCAAAAGTTTACTCCTGCTGCAGGTTACAGACAGACTAAATGGTTTATCACTCAGGACTTGTCCAGCGTTTTTTTTAGTACGTAATTTGTGTCAAAAAATAGTGATGCAGTGATCTAAAAAGTAACAAAAACCGATCCTGTAAAAAATTCGCATGCATTTTCCAGAACCTCCATTTGCTATCAAGTTTCAGGACAAAGCACTTTTCGCGCATGCATGCGCACAACGGATTGTGCAAAAGGTCAAGTGGAATAAAAAGACGACTAGGCCTAAACACGTATTTGTAGCCGCACTGAAGGGTATAGCAGTTTTTGCCGGGACCTAGTCTATTCTCAGGTGTACAGAAGCAAGATTCCAGTGTGCATCGTAGCCCTAGCGCGATCCACATGCACCGTAGCCCTCTGCGAAACTGAAACCATTAGAAGAGTTTTGTTTTTTTAAGCAAATTTTAACCGAAGAACAAAATCAATGTCTTCTTTGTTAGTCCGTACTTCTCCAGCCAAACGAGCGGCAGGTCGATTGCAGTGACGCTTTCTCATTTTTTTGGAGGGAGGATGATGCTCAAGCATAAAAAACTTCAAAACTCTGCAGACTATGTCGGTACGTAGCAAGAGCATATGGTTATTCGACACTAGCCTATATTTATTTCATCGCGAAACTTGTGGCATTTTTCTACTTATTCTTATTCCTTGACCTATTATTGCATCATAATTGAGCAGAAACCGAAAAAGGTGTCACTAACAATGTTTTAAATTAGCCGATTTTCTTTGGCCATTAGCTGGCGGTTAGCTGCCATAGTCGCTAAATGGTAAGTCACATTTTTAAATACAAGCAAAAGTACAATTTACTTTTAAAAAGTATGATAAAAAGTGTTGTATTAACAAAGAATTTTATGCTAGACTTCAAAATTTATCAAGGAAACAAATTATTCATGCACTGAAATGATTAACAGAATAGCATATTTCCACAAATCGATGGATTACCAAACATTTTGCTTCAACTTCTTTTTACGTGTATGTTTTAATAATTTAATTGCTAACAAAATGTTTAGTCACTGAAGAGCTTTTAGCCGTTAGCGGCTAATAATAGTCGGACAAATTTTCCCAGCCCTACAAAGTGTAAAAAAACAATAAAACAGTCACGTCTAAACTGTAAAATGTTATACTGAATTTATATTACGCTGCAATATCACACAATTACTGGTTGGCCCAATGATCTAGCCCTGTCAATGGAATTAGGACTTAAGAGTATATTGGAATTTTTTTTCTAAAACGTGCCCGACATTAAAGATAACGGCTCATGTATACGCAGGGTTGCCATCAGTCTCAACTCAAAAATAAGGACGACTAGAAAATGAACGAGGAATACCACCTTAAACAGTGTACAACAAGAGAAAGCAACCAATGTTCCTAGAAAAAAAAAAAAAACAAGACACTATCTGCATGTTCATAATTTTGGTATCTCTTTGGTACAAAATGGTATCGTAAAGGTGACAAAATGCCCAAAATAAGGACAAAAGTGCCCACCTCCGCCCTAAAAATAAGGACGAAAGTGAAAATAAGGACATTTCTTAGAAAAAAGGACAAACATATTTTCTAAGACACAGACCTTTAAAATAAGGACAAATCTTAGAAATAAGGACGGTATGGCAACCCTGTGTATACGCTATGTCATATTTGAAACTCAAAAAAAAAAAAACAGTAAAATAACAATCGTTAGGCAAGAATTTCATTTGTATTAAAAAAATATTAATTTGCTATTTAAATGACAACAGAAAAAAGAAATTGAATTTTTTGGCAGAAAGCCACCAAATTTAGTTACGCTTGACTGCATGAACGATTTTGCTTTCTTTCGAAAAGAGGCCCATAAACACATAATGGCTGACGCAATGCCATTTTTTTATAAAAGGTTGAAGAAACTTCCCCTTGTTATCGCCTAGCAATACTGCAATTACAAAACAAGTGTGCAACAGAATATCACTTCAATGAAAATATAGACGATAAAATGAGCCGGTAATTCTGCTTCATTGAGCACAGAAACTAAATTTCGCAAAATTGGGCTCGTTTATTTAAAAAGTAAAACTTTAAAGTTTAATCAAAGAGGGACCGTGGTGAATTCTAAGGCCGATGTGAATGACCCAATTATAATTTCCAAGTTTGGATAACATTGAACTGAGAAAAATAACGTTAAACCTACAATTGTACTATGAAGTAGTTGTAGCTTTACTAGCTTACAACGGAAACATTATGGATGTTAACTGGTTCATGCAAGCGCCAGTAAAATGAAATATCGACGCAACAGTAAGTGGGGGCTATGTTTTGAATTTAAACAATATGGATGCAGCTAGCCAAACTCTTTACGTTTAGTGACGCGTTAAGAAAAACGGCAAAAGCACAACTAACCGTAATTAGTAAAGCTCTGCATTAGTTGGTCTAAATCTGCATTCTTCCAGAAGCATTAATTTCATAAACTCGCTTCACTACTGTAATTCTAATTGAGTTAATCCTTAAAACTATAGACATGTTAATTGCTTTTACACTAACCTTCCATTTTTGAGCCTGTCAGTTTTTAGATCCATTCCGGACTGTAGAACAAAATGCATCACGAAGTATAGCGTATCGAGAAAATAAGCTAGTGATGCCAATCCCACGCTTTCTGCTTGTCTTGGAGTAATCCGACCACGTAGAGAGCCAAGATTTTCGTTTACATCCGGAGAAAATATGAGAACGTTTTCGTAAAACTTCAAACCCTGGTCGTTCCAAAATCTTTTCTTGATTTTCTTTCTGCTATAATTCCCAGTTGTTCTGTTAGACAAAAAGTGGGTCACCAAATGTTTCGGGTTGAGCTTGTTGTACCCGCTTTTATCCTGGTAGAGGTTACTTTTGTTGTTTACTAGAAAATCCTTTTTCCTTTTGGCTAAAGGGTCGGTTTCCAAGTTTATTGCCGAAAGGTAAGTTTCATTGTTGTCTTGAAAGTTTCTTTTGGATTTATTGCCTGTTCGCTTATTATGTCTGTGTAGGAGTGTCAAATTATATACTCCAATCGGATCTATTATGAGATAAACAAGGTTTCTAGCAGTTGTCTCATCTTCACGGTAGAATCTTTGCAAAAGATTCTGAACAACTGATGCATGCCATCTACCTTGTCCACCATGAGGCAAGCAAATGATTACAACTAAACAAAAAATTTTGAAATTAAAACAAGTTTAAGTCTACTTTGTGTAAAATGACTTTGCATTTAAAAATAAAACGTTAATATTGTAAAAGGAAGTTAAGCAGCTTAGTCTGCAAGATTCAAAGAAAATTGTCAAATAAATATGAGTCAATCGATCAAACAACAGTATGGACTATTATATATATTTTCGTTTAAACTAACCTGCTATCTCCAAATTCCTAATGCCGTTCCAAATGTCACTAAAATACGTTTGATTTTTCCGTTTGAACTCCATATTATTTGAAAAAGAAATGTCACCAATATTTGCATAAAGCTTCAACTGAAAGTAATTTGATGATAAAATTTCATGCTCCATATGTCCACATATACCCCAAGGTTCAGGTCTTGCCGCATTCAAAATTGCCACCTTTCTCCAGTTGAAATATCGAAGTACATGCAGTGCAGCTCTGACTGTATTGACCAAATTTGGTAATAAGCTCATTACTGAGGTTTCAAAGACTTTGTCTTGCCTAGAAATGGGACAAGTCCAAGAAAATGTCGGCACGTTCCAATTGGAAAGAATATGAAGCACAGTTTCACACAATATGTGATGATTATCAGCAAAAATGTTTGAATGCATAAATCCATATACAAAAATGTCGCAGCTATTCCGGTTGGAGATAAGAATCTGAACAATGTCACTTATGGACTCCGAGTCAAACTGTATTTGACGAAATAGAACATGGTGCGATAAACGTAGATGTTTCTGTGCAATTTTTTCTCTTACTATTTCAAAAGCACTTTTTAAATCTATCAAATGCGACTCTGCGGTTTCCTCAACCATCCAGTCGGATGACTCAGATATACCGTTACCCACAAAAGTGGTATCGCCTGAAGGTTTTTCAGATAAAGTTGTCCAAGATTCTTTTGACGGAGGATTTTGATTCAAGATGCATAACATTATGTTTCTACTTTGGACAGAGGAAAGAAACAGCAACACGAAAGTTGCCTTGATGATATCTAATGCCATTTTCGTTAAGTACGAGTCGAGGTTCGTTAACTCTCAAAAAGTAAAACTAAACCCAGAGCAAGGAAATCCTAAAAAGTAAAACAGCGTTTAGTGCCTAAAAAGTACAAACTTAATAATTAAATTTATCCTGTTAAACATTTACACCTGAAATAATACTTACAAAGCTTTTCTTCTTTTAACGTTTTCCTAAATTCAGAATAGTTTGTATCCGATTTACGTACATGATTCTACCAACAATCGTTAAATGGACAACCTATATATACCACTATATATGAAGTGTACCTGGTGAAACTTAAAAATATTCTTCCTGTGCATTGCCAAAGCTCATTGCTTTCACTCTGCTACGTGCAGCTGAAACTAAGTTTCATAGAGCATTTACGGCCAAAACGAGAGCACGAATTTTTTAATCATTACTTGCTGTAAGCTAATGGGCTTGATAACTGGTTAAGCCGATTATATCGCAATATGTCCCTTTCTTGCAATAGGATTATTCTGTAATATAGGTCGACTAATAGATTATATAGATTGTGTTCCTATCCATCTAAAAATATGTTAGGACTCGATAAAGCGAAAGACATCAATGAGAAAACCTGTATGTACTAAATGATGCCGTTATGCTTAGCTTTATTAAACGTAGAATCATTCATCTGAAATAATAGAATAAGGATAAACAAAGCAGCACAGCCTCACAGCTCCGAAGATGTTCGTTTGTCACAAAGCAAACCGTGAAGTAGTTGTAGTCCACAACGAAGCAGTAACAAAACACAAGAAATAATTAAGGTAAAACGAGGCGAGTTAACAAAGGAATTTTCATTACATTTTCACCCGGCCTATAATAAATTTGATCTAATGACTGTGGTTGTTATAATAGACTTGGTATTATGCATTAAATTGGGCTTGCAATAAGCACGTACTCAAGATAACACATACTGAACACATACTGAACACGTACTGAAAGGTAACGCAAGTTACATACGAAATACTTCACTGTTCGCGATAACGAGCTGGAGGTACCCCTTGGTTGGTTCGGCTTGATCGGCGAAGATTTCTTTCTATCAGCATGTTCTGTATTTCTGGTTCGTCCACGACAAGGGCATCGTTGGAAGCTTCATTGTTTGGTAAAGGGTTTCTTATAAATTCTTCCGTGACGGGTATTTCATCGCTGTTTGGTGCTTCTTGAGGGCATGGTGAGAGATCGTTCAAAAACACTGTAGATTCTTGTCCGTCTGGCCGTCGGAGGCGTGCATACGTTGGATTCGTATCTATCGATTCAACTTCGTTTACCAAGGGTACAAAAGTGTTGCATAAGAAACGTCGGAGGTACACTTACGATGGTATTGATGGCCCCGAGGTAGAGCGTCGGTCAAAGGAGAAAAATCTTTGATGAGGTGTCACATTTGATGCCGTGCAGAGCAGTGACCTTATGGAATGTAAGGCTTCAGGTAACACTAGTTCTCACTGGGATAATGGAAGTTTCCTTGACTTGAGTATTAGCGTAACTGTTTTCCAGATGATACCGTTGTATCACTCAACTTGGGAATTTCCAGTGGGTGATATGGGGTCGATGAGCTTGTTGCTATTCCCAAGTTTCGAAGGTGAGTGCGAAGTTCGTGTGAAATAAGAGAGGGTCCACGGTCACTGGGTAATCCAGTGAGGGTAAACAGTTGATTCAGGTCTTGAAACACTGTTGTCGAGTTCATATTTGGACACGGCACAGCGAACGGAAATTCTGAGTACTCATCGATTAATTATGGTTAACTTACTTGTTCTTAGACGATGAAGGTATCGGTCCTTTGAAGTCGATGCTAATTCGGTCTATTGGGTTTGTAGCTTTTATTAACGCTGTTTAGGAAGTTCTGTAAAACCTTGGTTAATTTTCAGCGCATCTCTTACAGTTCAAACATACCTTCCATATTTCTTCGGTGGAAAAGGGTAAGTTCTTCATGCGAATAAAGTGCAACATTCCAGTGAATCCAGGATGGCCCAGGTTATTATGGATGTCTTCTAGCTTACTTGTTTAATTGATAGAGGCGCTAGTTGATCTTGAGAGACAGTTTGTGACCGGGTTCATTTTGCCAGGACGGTAGCGAATTGAGTAATTAAGAGAGGCAAGTTCCAAACGCCAAGTTTGGATTTTATTGTTTTTTGATTTTCGTACGACGACGATTGCCAAGCATGTAAGCTACATATCATTGGTCAGTTACTAGTTCGAAGCTTTGACGTTGTAAATGATCTTTCCATTTCCGAATAGCTTCGATGATTACAGTCGTTTCTTTTTCTATAGCTGGATACTTCAATTCACTTCCACGGAACATACGTGACATAAAAGCGACCGCTCGTCCAAGCGACCTCTCGTCCAAGTGACCGATCGTCCAAATTGATTTAAAGATGCTGATACAGCAACATCTGAATCGTCGCACTCGACAACAAATGGCGTAGTCTCATCAATGGCCATCGAGGTGGTGGCCAGTTCCGTTATAAGCTGGTGAAACGCTTGCTCGGCATCTTCGCTGAGGGTAAAGACTGGACTGTCGTTAGTGGTTTCAACTTGTCGGAAAACCATGGAATCCACTTCGAATAATAAGACAAGAAGCCAAGACGGCATTGTAAAGCATTTTTGTTCTATGGGACAGGACATTCTAGAAGTGGCTGTAGTCGGTGAGGATCTGGTTTGATTGTTGTGTGTTGGACTTGGTAACCAAGAATGTTGATTTGAGAAACCGAATTGACAGCCTTGCTTTCATTGAATGTTAAATTTCGGCGTTTGAATACGCTGAGCAGTTTTTGGACATTATCGTCATGTTCTTGTGTTCTTCAGATTTTCTTCATCAATGATACGGTCAATTGCTCTCTGGAAGTTGATCCCTCCGTTTGTGACGCCATATGAAATTCTTTTGTATTGCCATAACTTGCCGTCAGCTTCGAACGCTGTGTAGACACGGTCGGTTTTTAATATCGGGAACTGATGATATGTGGATTTCAAGTCGAATTTTGAGAAGACGGAATACTTTGCAAGTTTATTTATCAGGTCATCTATTCTTGGAAATGGATATGCATCTACGTAAGTATAAAGGTTGATTGTTTGTGAGCAGTCAATACACATTCGTGTAGAATCATTCATCTGAAATAATAGAATAAGGATAAGCAAAGTAACACAACCTCAAAGCTCAAAAGATGTTCGTTTGTCACAATGCAAACCGTGAAGTAGTCGTATCCTACAACGAAGAGAAACACATTTGCCCGAAGCAGAAACAAAACACAAGAATTATTTAAGGTAAAACGAGGCAAGTTAACCAAAGAATTTCCATGACACTAAACATGAGCAAAAACTCATGTTTATCATATACTTAAACTTTCCTTTACAGTTTGATAACTATAGTCGCGGTCTTTGATATGCCTAGTGCAAAACTTATGGAACAAACTGCTGAAATGTATATTTAACCGATTTGGCATTTACATGCAGTAAGCATATCGTTAATTTTTTATTATGATTATAGTTAAACTTAATTTGTAATTTTAAGCATAAAGTTCAAGGTACGTGCATGATTTAATCTGTCAAGTCAGTAGAAAGGAGCGCATAAGTGATTAACTTAGAATGCCCTCAAATGATCTGAAACCGTATTGTAATTTAACAAACACATTTTTAATTTTTTACTTTGTTGGTGACTTTGTTTATCTTGTAAGCTGCCGTCTTGTTTTGTGCTAGTAAATGTCCTATTGGTGTCTGCGGGTTACTTTGCAAATGTTGTAGAGTGTAGACGTAGACCAATCAATGATTTGAGGTATATTTTTATTTGTTAAAGTTTAGTCGCTCCTTGTTTACTCACAGGTAAGTCATATCGTTATTTAGAACTTAAGTTTATCGTATATCTTACCTAAATTAGTTGAAATTCGTTCAACGCAAAGCAAATACTATAAACTGATTTGCTTAATTAATGGTCTGTTTATTCAAAAAATGTCAACATTTAATTTTTCCATTTCTTATTTAATGCTTTCTTTTATTCATGAAACTCTCATATGGATACAATTTATAAAATTTAGGAATAAAAGTCGAGGATTTCGCGACCTTATAGTGAAAATGTTATAAAATGGTACACGTTACTGCAAAAAGAGACAAGCGCAACACGAACAAGTAAAGAAACTAGACGTAAGTGAAATAAAAGCAGTCGGACAACTTTTTTATAAAACACGCCTTGTTTTCTTAATTCAGGCTTTAATTAGTTATAAGAATTTGGCATAATCTTCCATAAAAGCACAATATTTAAAACCTATGGTAACAACCAAATAAATAAGACAAACTAAAAAGCAGAATCTAGCTTCAAACAAGTCTAAGTAACTCCAAGCACGGTTAAATTACAAAGCTTGAAAGAACTAGTGGGCAAAGTAAACACAAGCGCGTCTTGTGCTTTAAGGCAGGGTTTTTTTTAAGTTAGCCCTAATATCCACAAGGCGTTGAGTATCATTTTAAGGGTGTTGATTATCTTTATTTCAGAATAAGAGATGTATTAGATTGCATCAAAATTGTAATGAGTAAATCGTAATTGACCTGAAGTAGCACAGTATCGTAATTGATACTGTTACGTTTGGTTGTCCTCACTCTTAGGTTTACAGATTTACAGGCTTATCTTTTATTTAAAAACAGTTTAGTTAAGTTTTGTTGATGCAGCTCATTTCAGGAACTCCAATATCAAAACTGATCGAGCGACTACCTGTCGGACACAAGTCGAAAAAAGACACATGTGCTTAATTAAGCACGAAAAAGCGTAATCGGCCGCAAGGAGAAACGCAATAAACATAGGACAAAAACAAGTGTTAAACAAGTGCCTTTTGAAAGGGCGGCTCTTAACTGGGCAGGGCCTGCCCAATCAAGTGCGGGGCGCATTGCAAAAACCGATATCTGACAGCGATAACCCTTGCTATTTTTTATAATAACTTGACGTAAATATAATAACAATAATAATAACGTAAACGAAACATTTAAGTCTTTGCAAATCAGCTCTCATCAAAATATTACCTTGTGGTATATTTTCACCTAAGCATCCTCTTTCGAGAAAAAATTGATAACAACACTGAGAATTAGGCAAAAAAAATCTAAATTATTGTTTTTGTTTTGGTGTTAAACACCGCGGTGGCCAAAAAGTGCGGGAGACAACGTATTTGCATCGCCAGCATCGGCCTAAGGTTGGTCCTGCAACCAGTGATACGCGAAGTGCTTCTTGGGAGTCCGCAGAAGCCTTTCATTATGAGATTTGTTAATTAGTGGCCTACTGCATCATAGATTTTAGTGAATGTACTGTATTAAAGCTAATTTCTCCATCAGTTCTGCTATACTTCCTTTAATTCTTCGCAAATTTTTCCCTTAATATCTTTCTAATCTTTCCCTTTCAGCTTCTCATTTCGGATACAGTGTCCTGGCTACAAGGATTTGTTAACAGATAAAATCAGGGAGTCGTAACAGTTATATCATTACGGCGTACGAGCCCAACACATCAGCTGCATTCGTTGTCAATATCAGTGCCGAAAACGTCTTGGGTGGAAGGCGATGGATTCGGACACGGTGCGAAATCGTGCAGAGAAACACTTGATTTTCGATCGTCTAACCGTTGTTATCTGTATGGGCGGGATGTGGTCTCTTACAGTGACATAGCCTAGGCCCTAGGGTCTAGGACTCTAGGCCATATACAAATTGCAACTGTTTAATTTAAAAAGCACCTTTTCATCGGTGAATCTTTAATAAAAATGAATATCTACAGAAAAACGGTCAGCACGTTCTGAAAGTCCGCTGAAACAACTTTTTCAACAGCTACCTTGCATTGATTTGATATGCGCTTGAACACCAAACCAAGGCGGTGACGTGACTACATTCGCTCCGAGCACTGTTTTATGATTCCCATAACTGACGGAACATCGTGCTGGTATAATTATAATTAGCGTTTTGTGTTCTTTTGGTGGTATCATATTAAATACGATAAATTTGTATTAAGCTAAACCTGTTACTAATACAAGCATTTTGATCCAAACTATAAGTCAAAACTTATAAAAATATAGAAATCGGTCTCTACACCATAGAGGTATAGGCTATAAGGCTAATTTTCAAAGTCGAGTCTATGTGTCCCATCTTAGACTAGCCACTGTCGATAAACCGTTTCTGAACGACAAACCCCCATGAATGCCAATTTTTAAGTTATCACATATCTTTTTATCAACAAAAAACTGCAATCAATCAATCAACAACCCACTGCAACATCAAATTAAAACCTAGTCATAGAGCAGCAAAATCCTGGCAAAATTTAAAATTTGAGGTCCTTTTTCTTTCGATTAAAATAGCTCAAAACACGCAGTAAGCTAGCCTTTTCTCTTTTTTTAATACTGTATGTCAAAATGAAGACGGCAATGAAATAGACTAAAAACAGTAGTCGATTTTGTGCCATCTTGTAGCACAAAGAATTTATCGCACTGTCCCCTCATGCATGACGTTCTCCTATATGGTTAAGATTACGATCGCATGAAAAAGTGTAATCAATTAGGATTACCGATTACGATTATCTAACGACTGTTCCTGAAAATGAAAAAATGGCATGAAATGAAAAAGACATCTAGAAAAAGACAAAGACTCTTGGAGAGGGATTTTTCAGCGGGACCTAGCTCCATGTCTCACTGCAAAGAAATGGAGAAGTTTTAGTTGAAAACAATATCAAGGTTCTCAATTGGTCGGATAATTTACTTGACCTGATACCAATAGAGAATTTAAGAAGCCTTGTAAAATTTTGTTTCTTAAAAGTAGATCGTACCACCATAACTATATATAAGCTAAGTAATGCTATTTTTCAAAATCATTTCATATAAAAAAGTTTTACAAAATTGTGAAAACGTTGCAGAATCCACGCCAAAGTGAGTCAAAGAATTTTTTAAACATAAAAGTTGGTCATAACTCATATTGCATCCTAAGAACGATGATTTATTTGTTAAAGTTTAAATTAAACAGCGTTTATTTGCTGAGTCTATTAATTTACACGTTACTGTAATTGTACGTCAGATCCAGCCTTGTTCCAGAGAGATACGCAATCATTTTTCTTGGCATGTGTGGCCTTTGTTTGAAGAGTTTTTGTATCTCCCGTTCCATTACAGTTGTCTATCGCGATACTGTTTGCAGAGACTGGGCATGGTTTTGGTTTTGCGATGGGTATATATCAAACATTGTTAGTGATAAATAAAACATATCCTAGAGTACTTCGCTAATTTTCTTATATCAAACCCCCATCCTAATTACCTGCCCACCATGGCAATATCACTATTTACCAAACGTCCCATGGTAGTTGGATGCACTTGCAAGACATCGGTTCCACAAACGTCCTATAAGTGCAGTGAAGAGCAAGCGAGCGAATAAATTGGACCATCTGTGTCAAAATCGTTGTAATATGAATGATTGTAGGAATACCTATCATAACAGCGTGAGGTGAAACCACCTGCATCTCGCTGAAGTCGTCTTCTTGAACACTCTGGATGAGTTTCAGAGGTTTTGAGTTGTGTCGCCAGTTTGCTCCTTCAAAGCTCTCTGGTGACGTAACCAAACATTTCGTCTTGGGATTCAACCCACTTCTCGAGGATTTCAAATTTTTTTGGTCATGATCTGGTTCATCTTCATTGGTTGTAACAGCATAATTCGAAAATTGTCAACAGAAACGTCCTGCTGTGGTGTTCTTAGGAATTTGAAAAAAAACGTCAAAGTCCTTGTTGGCGAAAACAGTTTCAGAAAGTGTCATCACCGGACGAAGGTCACGCATAGCCTTTATAATGCATAAACACGTGAAATCGTTTCGAAGTGACTCATTCGCAGGGTATGTCCTTTTTCCAAAGACTTGCACTTCGCTTGTCTATCAAAAAATGTCCGACGCATCTTCCACAAAGCATAGGAATAGTTAACAAATAAATCGATTCTATAATTAATCCACGTCGCCAAAGGGCATATTAGCTTTTGAAAGTTTATCTATAGCTTTAGACGTAATTTTTGTTCTAATAAAGCTATAGTAAAAGTGGTACCTTTGCTTCTTCCGATAGCTTTGTGAAGCGCTAATAAAATTTGAAAAGGTTGAAAAATTGTTCCAAGTCATCAATTATTTCTTTGCGCGAAATAATACTTAACTTCCGCCTTGTCTGGCCAACAATGTGCAAAACAGCTTCGAAAGCAGGTTTTTTCCGGTGAAATAGTGCAAGTTCAAAACATCTTTATCTTGTTTTATTCAAAAAATACCGAATCACTTTTTTCAAGAAAATTTATTCGGTCCTGATATTCGGAACGTTTCCAGCGATTATATTAAGGTTTTGCGAAGTACGTTTTTCAAAAGTTCATTCATTTATTCAAAAGTTTTTCAATTCAACAAAACAACTAATGACGAATAAAAAAACCGTACACATATATTCTCACACTAAAGGTGCATTAAGGAAATGTGTTTTTGCTTGCCTATTTACAAATTCACTAAAATAGTATTAGCAACTGTTTTACTGTCTGTATATATTAAATTATCGATCCATTAAATTGATGTAAGACTAAATGTTTTGGTAAGAATAAGACGTTTTTGAGACAATTTCACACTCAAAAAGGACTTCGACACATCCGATATTAATTACATGTTGGTTAAATTTTAAGTAGCTACGTATAAGGCAATATCAAATCACTTAATGCTACTGATATAGGCCTATACCAATAGATTTCAATCATAGGGGCCCAACCCTGTTTTAATCTTAATCCGCCCCAGAGTTTGGCAAGAAGCATTATATTTATACTTCTAGTCCCAATGCAGTGTTGGAAGTCCAGTGTTAGAAGTCCCGTGAATATAATCGTCTCAAAATATAGCAAGTCGTTAATTTTTTCCGATAAGTGCTATGGATTCAGATTATCGCCAGAGGTCGCATTCAAAATTTTTAGCCTGTCGACTCTGTCGCATGCCTTTTGCATAGCCTATATACGTTTTGCTATAAGGGTAGTTTTAATTTGGCCATGACTCTAAACAGAAACACAATATCAAACGAGAAACTCTACAAGTAGTGATAGGCCACAGCATATAATTGTAATAATTACATGTAAACAAAACAATTACAAAATAACATATTCTTTTTTGCCATTTCACAGTACATCTGAAAAAGCAAGCTTATGCTTGCGATATCTCGTGTCGAAAAATATGAAGTTAACCTTAAGAGTGCCAAACTATATTCTGTTTCTTCTTTTACTTTAACATATAATTGTAGCTACATAAAAATGCTACTTTGGTTTAAGTATATGGCTTGACTTTTGTAACTGCATGCACCATTGCGCCAACAGTCATTTTGCTTTTTGCAGCACGAAGTTCATGTGGAATTTTCGGGACAAATTTATTCCCATAATAAACTTAATCGCGCTAATCGGGTCTATCTATTGTTAAAGAGCTTGATTTTTTTAGGTTTGGTTGAAAAATCATAAATTCTCTAGTTTTCCGTATTAAGTGTTAATTTCTTAAATATAATCCAGTCACTCATTCTGGAAATTTCTAAATTACCAACTTTAGTGAATTAATTAATACATTTTCTCTACAAATATACTTGTAAAAAGTATTGACAGACGTGTATTTTTACAGTTTTTACTTAATTCCTGGGCTGAATTTACTGCAACTTTTGTTTTCCAGTGCTTTCCCTATGCAGCGCTCGCTTTTTCAAGATTGTATAAGTAGGCTAAGCATACCCTGATATCATTGTCGGCCGAAGTTAAACTCAAACCCCAAACAAAAAATATATACAGTATTTTCGTTTTTAAGTCCTTCTTAATCAACTTTTCAAGTACTCGGAAAATCAACGCTTTAATTTTTGACTTCTTGTCAAGTCTCTAAGTGAAGTTTTAGCGCTTGCCCTGGTCTAACTTATTGTTGTATAGCGAAGGTGTTCAGATGTTTCTCTGTTTTTACATCATTTTTTTTCAACACCTCGTCGATGCTTATATTTTCGCCTTTATTCGCTATATCCCGCTGCAAATCCTTACGTTTCGCAGACTATAGGGCAGTGCTGTAACCAAGAAATTTTTTTAAAACTCGAGTCAAGTCAAGTTATTTGGAAAGTTGACTTAAGTCAAGTCGAGTCAAATTACTAATCGGATCAAGTCAAGTCAAGTTAAAATATAATGCAAGTCAAATCAAGTCATGTCATTGGCTATACGTTTAACCGATCGTTTGCAACGAAATCAAATGTCTATAATTCAGTTGATCAATAAATTAATAACTAAGATTTAATGACTTGCGTCAAGTTACTCTCCGAGACTCGAGTCAAGTCAAGTCATTGTATTCGGGGCCTAGACTCTCCAAACTAGACAATGTTTAGCCTAATAAAGTTGGCTGCCATATTTCACCACAAAAACATCGTGCGATTGAAACTATTTTTCACAGTTTCTTGTTATCCTAACTTAAATGTTATAACTTAGTAACCTAAACGTAGCCGAAATGTACCTTTGATCTAATTCTAACTGCAATAAAACCTCAAATAGTTAAAATCAATTTTTTGCATAGCCATTCTTCTCACCTAACCGCCTATTTTTAACAAAGGGCTGCGTGACCTGCATACTGTGAAATAGTCAATTCCTATAATCCTTGGCAGGGGTCAGATGCTTTGGTGTTTGTGCATTTCATCCTCGAACAGTAGGAAATACAGTCCTACAATCTCTCGGGCTGGGTTGAAAAACATTTTCCAAACGTTGATTAACTTGACAGAGGTCCAACTGATCGATATTTAATTTACTGAGTTGATTTGGCATAACGGCAAATTTAGAGCGTGGTGTAGGCTATCTCGCGCGTAATTGTTGAAACCTTCAATTTTCAATATAATCATTCTAACGTTTTACATCCAAGTTGGCCATTCTGAACCAACTACATCACTTTAAGAAGTGATAAACGCTATAATTCGACTCTGTAGGTATTCGTCTGAGACATCATGCTACAAGAAAAAAGGCATTTGCCTGTCAAAAAGGCCTTTCTCATCACTTACTCTTTTCTGCAAGTAAGATTGAGGTTAGCTTTTCGTGAATTACATGGTAGTTAACTTGGTGTTAGGTTTTGCCACCAACCAGAAAATAGCAAGAGATATGTGTTTAACGTTAACTAGTTAAACGCTACTGCTTATTCACGGCAAACCAGCAATTGTAAAAAGTCTGATATGTTCAGGTTCGAAAACCAAAGGTATGCAAGAAATAACTGTGAGCTGAATTAACAAATCACTTGCACTGATACGTACTTGACTTGACGAGAGTGTAAATGTTTGAAGTACAGTATGTGTGCGTTACGACTACAGTACTTATTGTTACAACTAGTAAGGTATACATTTGCAATGCAATACTGTACATGCTGGATTTTCTCATTGTGATTTGTAAAAATTAAATTAACCCGTCGTTTACTTTGTTACAAGGTAAAAAAGGAGCTTTACAGGAAAATGATGTACTATTCTAGTCTTTTTATCTGCTTGGTGTATTTGTACTTTGGTTGCCAAAATAACACCTGCATTCAATCAAAGGAAATAAAGCCAAGCGCTAGGTACAGTCGTACACGGGCTCACCCTTATTCGAACCTTGCTCTTGCCTCGGTGGGAGGAAACCATCGAAGTTATCGTCAACTGCGCAATTCGTATTACGTCACACCACTTCGCCTTCGACAAAAGAGGATCACACCAGGCAGGGCAATATCATCTAGAACAAGAAATAATGGCGTTGGGCTTGATCGCTCTTTCACAGCTCGACGAAAGCCTAAATTCAGTGCATTTAAAGCGTCGCGCAGGTAAGATGAAGCACCTTTAGATTGTTATAGTATATTGCCATGTAAACAGAATTCTATCTATCGACGCTAAACATATGCATAGCAATGCTATTACAGGTAGTTGGACATTGTCACTGTATAACAGGTTTACGCTGAATTAAAAATAAGCATAAAATTTTTGTTTTTGTCAAATACTTTGCTAAAAGCGTATAGTAGATTGACCTGAAGTTTCGTAAACATGGATGCTACTATACTGAAATGAATGTTAATGAAAGTGTGCTTCATTATTAACGTAACATTCTCACATTAATTAAAATGAAAAAATTTAATTTTTTCTGTAAAATTCGAAAGCAAATGCTGAATTTGCTTTTTTCAGCAACAGCAAAAAGACCGCCATAAAAAAGTGACGAAAACAATACAAGTTTTTGAATAAAACTAAGCCATTTTATAACTTGTGCATTTAAGGCCGCTTCAAAAAACAAGTGTACTAGTACAAAAAAGGAAGTTTCTTACATTTCAGCGGGGCTGTTGCCGTTATATCGTAACGTTTATTTTTTGTCATCGTCAGTGGGGGAACGAAAAATAAAATACAAACCATTATAACGTAGAAACATCACAGTTCAGCCAGCAGACAAAGACGGGAAAAAGCAGCAAAGCCCAAAGGTTTAAAACGTGCAAGAATGATGTTAACACATGATAAAGACGATCAATTGTTAGCTAAACCACTAAAATTGCCACTAAACCCAATGTGCAAATAACAATAAAACAAACGAAAAAATAAATGTTACAGTTAACTTTGCACGCTGATGCAGTGCGGTAATTAAAACTATTTATATTAAAATTAAAACCTTCAACTATTATACAATGAGTTTTAATTTCAAGGAAAGAAACCGCTGCGATTTTCTATAACTTGTTTCTTGAAGTATTTCTTGGCTATATTATAAACATCAATAAATAAAATTGCCGTTACAATAAACTATACATAGGTAGGTCTCGTTTTGGTCTCTAGGCGATCTGCATACTATATGTTGAAGTGTAGTCTTCACACCAAAACGTGTTATTTTCATTACGTCATCGACGGTCACGTTCATACTACAATACGTGCGGTTTAATTCGGCAAAAAACGGTTCATGGTTTTATAGTTATTTAAGTATTATTCACTCGACGGGAAATTGGGCTGACTTCATGGCAATAAAAAGTTAACACAATTGCGTAAAGATAAAAATGTAATATTGATATAGTTGATATTGATATTGTAATATTGATAATAGCAGAGAAGAATAATATTGATTTAATGGTCAACATTTTTAAAAACTTCTGCGAATCTTTGATCGATACACAACGTTGACCGCAAGCTAGCAGTATTAGTTAAACTTTATTTCCAATAGTCAGGGCTTTAATCCAGCACTCTTCAGCAGGGGTTCTGCAGAACCCTAGTATCCTGCAAAATATTTAGAGGGATTTCGTTAGCTTTAATGGTTCCACAGGGGTTATAATAGGGAAATAATTTCTTCGAATTTGTAAACAAATTACAAGAATAATGAAGTGTTACCTGGATAGTAACTGTAATAATAACAACCTGAGTAACAACTCCGCTATATTACATAAAATTACCAGATTTTAGCTCCAATTTGTAGGCTAGCCAAAATAGTTAAATCGTTAAAGATTATTCCCGAGAAAGTGTTTGATGTAGATAAACTATTTGAATTATTCGCTGAGTGGATTTGCTCGCTAACAAACACAATTCCAACGTTCCAAAACACGTAACCAGCATAGGATTTGCAAGAAGTACGTATCACAAAATTTAAAAAAAGCCTTACCAGAAAAATGGTATGTGATCATTTATAGGCTTGTGGTATCAAAGTCGAGGCCCTCGGAGATATTATTTGCAGCCCGCTCAGCATGTAGACCACATTCACAGTAAAACATGGTCCACCAGGTCTGCTGAACAGGAGCAAATGTCGTTCGTGCCTTCCTCAAGGGAATTGCAACGGAAACGCCACTGGGTATGGAACATTATCTTCACTATCGCAAGGCCAGTACTGGTTCGCGTATAACAGATGTTAGTGGCGTATAACACTGCAGCCAGCCGGTAGATGACTTAACGGTACAGTGTAAGTAGCTCAATCTATAATATTTGAAACAATGTCATGGGTCATGGGTCATGTGTTATTACCATAGAAATAAAACGATATTATTAACGATAGAGATAAAAGCTAATGGGCTGGCAATTGTTAATGGTGAAGGATAAGTCATGTACGGTTTGGTACAGGCGTGCTACAACCAGAAATTTGTTGAATATTAACGATTACTGAACGCAACTTTGGTTAATCGCGCTGGTTAAAACGTTTCTAACGTGGAAAAACATTTCTTTTTCGAACTGTGAAATCTTTTTTGCGTAAACTGTGGCAATCAGTTAAAAAATCGATAACAGTATTTATACGTTATACAAGCATCGTCGCGTCATATTGCTATTGAAATGTAACAATCCAATCCAAGCAAAAAAATAGTTACATTAATAAAATGATAGTAATAAAAAATCGAAGACTGGTTGGATACCTGTGGGATGGGGGATTTCTTCATCCTTGCAGGAAAAAGACAAATAAATCGGTTAAAAAGAATTAAACACATGCAGAATGGACTAAGAGCATACAGCAAATTACAGCTTTGTAATAAAGACAAAGTAACGTGCTGATTAAAAATCTCCCATGAAGTTAGCAAATTTTTGAATGTACAAGTGGAGCAGGTATACTTTTGAGTTAGTCCAGGGGTGTCCAACCCGTGGCCCGCGGGAAGGTTCTGAGTGGCCCGCGCGGTATTTGTCGAAATGACTTGTATTATCAACTGAATCGCCTACGTAATTTATGGCGAACTTACATTCCGAGAAATTGGCACTTATTGTTTGTTTACTAATTTCTGACAGCCATATGGAAAACTCGCTTCGCATTGCTACATCGTCCATCTCACCGAATATTGCCAAACTTGTTATAGAAAAACAGTGCTAAACTTCACATTGAAATGTCGACGTGTAGTAAAAGCTTTATTGAATTTACTATATCTTGGTATGTTTATTATTCTTATAATTGTAAAAGAGGATAATACGTATTTCTAAGATTAGAATTTTGGTGTGAGGGTTTTAATTAGAAATTAGAAGTAAACACTCAAGTGGCCCGCGCAATGATTCGTAAATCGCATGTGGCCCTTTGGCCAAAAAGGTTGGACACCCCTGAGTTAGTCTGACAAACCGTTCATAATTGCTTCGTTATAATTTTTTTACCACAGAGCAAGCATCCAGTCTAACCAGATTAAAGCAAAGCTATTCTCAGCAGTTTAAATAAATAACCATGAAACTTTCATCTTCCAGCTGACAAACTTAGGCTTATCGTATTTGTGTATCCTCCCTTTATTCGAACCAACAGTTTTCAATGAATTTCGCAGAATCAAATCTTCCATGACGTTGAAAAATGCAATCGTTCGGCCAGATAAAACAAGCAACTACACAGTAGTTAAACATATAATAGTTGTAAATTTACCCTTTTTCAATTTAGCAATTACTCTTCTACGGAAAAATATTCAAGTCAATCCAATCTTGGGGGGGGGCATAGACGTTTTCTTGTTTTTATTCGGTTTCGTTCATCGCATTTTTTGTTTGTGACTCACTACCAGATCTAAGCATTGCAATATTGAGTACAGCACTATGAAAGCTTCAGCGTCTAGACATCATTGTTATAAAACTATGACCAAGGTCATGACTGGAAAGTACAGTATATTTCGACGAGAAATCGTATGTGCAAAGACGCAAATTTTGGCATGCACTGAAGCCTCAGTTCTTTATTTATTATAAATTGGCATTTATACAACCTGCTTTTCTTTGTTCATTTTTTACAAATCGGCGTGAAGTTAAAAAATTTGGCATTGAAAGAAAATTTCCTAGGTTTTTACTTTCAACAAAGCAAGTTGCACGTTGCAGTTGTTGATACGGAGTTGTTGACTGTTTAATCGAGTCATTGTTACCTATTTTCCCGATTATGGGATCTTTCGGTGGTCTCGGCGTTTAAGTATGTTTTAACGTTTACCTGGCTTATGTGTCACCTAACGTTCTTGCGACAAAAGTTTTGCGTCATATATATTATTATACAACACAAATGTTTTCCGCTATTTGAACGTCATCCAAATGTTTGCTGTAGAACTTCACATTTGTTGGCAATGCTAAAACGTTCCATGTAATATTAAATGCATCCGAAGCAACTATGGCAAAACAAACGCTGAAGACGTGTTTAATTTCAGAAATCGTTTTTCTTAATATCTCATGAAACTAGAGACTAGAGAGACGACAGCTTTAATTTGCAGGTGGTTGGCATTAGGGCTGACAACATCGAGCAAACTAAGCGGTCGACAAATAAAATTTTGCACATGTATCCATCACCTGTCAATCAATATTTGGCAGTAAGCCAAAGTCGCAAGTCAAGTAAATTGCACTGACATACGTAATAGCATAATTAACCAAATACCGGTAACCGTGTGGAAAAATACGACTTTTAGCATCGCATAGGCTATATTTATTTCACTTTTAATGACGTATTAATTTGGAACAGTTGCAAATTGTAAAGCTGCACAGTGACGTCACCCAAGTCCGATATATTTCTACACGTACGTAAGCGTGTGGTCTTCCATTACCGTTATGCATTACATTGTGTTTGTCTTTTATCGGGAATTCTTTTGCAATATGACAATGCAACACTTAGCAGCATTGTGTAAGAGGAAATTTCATCAGAACTCCCCAAAGACGAAGGATTGTTTATCTTGAAACGATCATTTAAAAAGGTCGAAAACTAAACCAAGTGAGATAATTCAAAACGTCATGATTCATAATTAAATTAAATGATAACATTCTGTCTTAATCTTTTCGTAAAGGACATTATTATATTGAAACAGTCGCAGTGACTTACAGAATAATGACCTGAGCACTGTTTATCGTACATATCAAGTGTGGGTTATATGGTTACTTCAGGTCAAGCTCGCATGTGAGGTCATTTCAGGCAATTTCGTGTGCTTCACTGTTTGAAACTTTGCAGAAGTTTTTAGAAACCTATTCTTTAAAATCCAATAGTAAATCTTGTGGATTCCTTTTTGGCATGTGACAGTCACTGCTGTTCTTTACTTTGAAGTAAATTTTGGAGATCGAATCATAAAAATTTCTTGATGAAATGTTCCTCGTGAAAACGTGAACAAGAAAACAATGTAGAAGTGGTTCCAAGAAGCAATAGACCCTTTCCAAGTTACTGCCGCCATCTTTTTTAGGTGACAAGATTTTTTAATCGCCTAGAGCAGGGTTATTCAATGGGGGCGATGTCGCCCCCCAGGGGGCAATATTGTCTGTCAAAGGGGCAATTGCGACAATTTTTGAAGTTGGGGGGGATTTTAGTCTTTAAATGGGTGGAAGACGCTGTTATCCTTGCCTTCCAAGTTATGATTTTATAATTATGTATGTGTTATTTACCACGCTATTATTGCATAAGGTCATACTTGCTTTGTTTATGATTGTTCTTTCTTTTTTGGGATAATTTCCAAGCATATTGTACATAGCAAGAAGCAAATACATTTGTAGAAAAATAATCATAGGGGCAACTTTGACCCAGAACTCCGAAAAAGGGGTAATTTCACAAAAAAGGTTGAAGACCACTGGCCTAAAGTATATTTAACAATGGAAATTGTCAATCCACCTTGATTATTTTTTAAATTACAAACATTCTGGCCATTGGAACGTAAAGATTTAGCTCAGGTGAGTTGCATATGAATTCCTCCAATTCATGCGAACTGGTACTTGGAATTTTGATGACCTCCGCGAACCGGTTGTTAACAAGCGTATGTATAGGCCTATGTGTGTATCGGCCACATATCAATACAGCATTCTGCTAGTGAGAGAACCGGATGTTAAAAAATTTAAATCCCACCACTTCCTAAAGGTGCAAAATTTCAGAAAACATCATGCGAGATTTTTGAGTATTTTTTTTCGTACTATCACTACATAAAAAAGATACATAGTAATTTATGCAAAGCCTATTGTTGTGTCAGTTTGTATTTGCATGACTTTATAAATTACTCTGCCTTAATCTTTTGTAATGAAATTTACAGCAAGAGTCGAAATCATTCTTCAACTTCTACACAGCTTGATAGAATGTTAGTTTATATTCCAACAATTCAAGAATCTATCAATAACTTGAGGAGCACATATAATAAATATAAACAACGAAGGTAATGTAATAAGTAAATGTTTTGTGGCATATAACTTTCTGCATAAATGTGTTTTTCCAGCTTGTATTAATGACACTTCCTATTCTGTAGCCGTGCTGAAATCAGGCGGATATGGCGCGACCTCTTTGGAATTGAAACCGAAATTGGTAAATTGCATAATTTGTGGGAAGCAATGGAAAAGAATCTTACTAACATGAAAAACATACTTCATCGGCATAGTATTGATCGGTATAGGTGAATTTTCATGATGATTGTTTAACTGTATGGTTGTTAGAGCAGTAGTTTTCAAACTAAGAGTCATTTCATTCGGTTATTCAACGTCACTTGTCATGTATTTTTATGTTAGGTCCACCTAATTCATGAGTAAGGAGTCTCAAGGAATAAAAAAAATAGTTCAAATCGCAACAGGGTCATTCCATTTATATAATAAAAGACTTCTTGTAACCACTGGAAAGAGATTTTGTTTGATTTGGTATATGTGATAGAGATAAATATAAACATAGCAAAAAAAAACTTTGCAATACCTTCACCAGTGGCCGAGATACAGTATTTTGAAATTATGGCCACTAGTAGGATTTTTAGGTGGTGAGTACAACCATTTTTTTACTTTACGTCTTCATTGTTTGGTTGTAACTCTTTACCTTGAACGATTTTTACAATTTTTGAACCCAAAAAATTTTTGAGGTTAAAATTATGACAAAACAAAGATTTAGATGAGAAATAAGGGTTTGAAAATTGTTCTCACATTTTTTAATGTCCCGACTTTGGGGCAATATTTCGAGGTGTTGGCAAAAAGTTCCAAAAAAAATTTTTTTGTGTTTGAATAAAACAATTTTCATTCTAAAATTTACTAAGTTTGGTTGACGTAAGTTTTGTTAAAAATAAGATATGAAGCTTCAAAGATCGCTACAAATTTTGTTAAACTAGAATGAAGAAATGAAATATAATTGGTAAATGTAATTAGCTGAGCACTTTGATAAACTTACTGTTAGCAGTATGTACCGGTATATATTTGCTGCATATATATTTGGAAAACTTACCTCCTCAGCTCTCTAACTTCCTTGTTTGAGTCATTTTATAGTCCTTTTACTGTACTACTCATTCTCATACTCACTCAAAAGAGATAAAAATTACGGTAACTACAAGCATACAATGGAGATTGAGGAGGAATATATATCTGGAAATCGAAATACAAACCTCAACTTAACATATTTTTGAATTGCTACAATTTTTTTACTTGTAACCTTGACCAAGCAAAACCAGTATGAGAGTATGCTACACATTTTGGTACCCCTAATATTAATGCAGCGTAATTTCTAATTATGCACAAGAAACAAAGAAACCTTTGAAAGGAAGTAACATGTACTGTACCACATCATTATGTTCAAAACATCATGTCTTTCAGATAGAGAGTCTTTTCTGCACCATTTCACTGAAAGAGTGTAGAATTTTCTGTATGTCATGATCAATTCGTTAGTTTCGTCCAAATACTGTTGCAGGAGTAGGAGGTAAAGGTACACAAAATATGATCAGAAGGAACACAGCAGAATTGGCCAATAAAAGTATTGGGAGGGACCATGAGGTGCCATAAACGGAATGCTAACATCACCCCTTGAAAATTTAACCGACTATACCAAACCACCAATTTGAATCATACATACATGCAACATAATCACAAACTTTAAAAGAACAAGGAGATGTAACATGAAAGAATTTATGTTCTCCACTGAATTCTATATCGTCACGAATTCTTTTGAATTCAATGCTATTTGAAGACCGTGGTAGAAAATCGTGAAATAATCTTGTGCCGTGAACAGTGGAGCCTTGAGCATACCATCCAGTTAAATCTTATCGAATCAATTCAACTCTCCAAAACTCCAAGAACAATAAATTCCTAAATCAGTTTTGTGATAGCAGAGATTAAGCAGATTTTCATAATTCTTATACTGAGCTGCACAACCATCAGAGAAGTATTCTATTTTCTTTATTTCTTCACTCAATTTGTTATGTACAAAAGTTGTAATTTGTTGCAAAATTTTGTAAACAAAAGCGGTGTCATGACACAGATAATCGTCAATAAAGCACAAGGATTTTTGAACAAGACATTTTCAGATTTCTTGTGATACAATGCGACTTGGTGTATGGTGTATTGACTTTGATTCCGATGAAATGACTTCACTTTTTCTTGTACTACACACTGATAACGTTCTGAAAAATTTAAAAGAGCAATACAATTTTTAAAATCTAAATTCTGCTTGCAATCTGACAAATATTTAGCTTGACTTTTAACTATGTGAGAGTGTGTGTGGATCTTGCACATTTTATTTTCCATATTGCAAAACAATAATAGACATTAAATTTTTATAATTTTGATCTAGATTTACAGCATTGCAAAGCAAGGTGGTGGTCTGGTGCTGTATGCACACAGACTGAATGTGTGCCACTATGAGCAACATTGACACACCACTTTGGGCACAAGGCACAGAATTTGCAAAAACCAATTTTGATATGTGGATGTTGTTCGTGAAATTCAAAATACAGTTTTTTTTTAAGTTACAAAGAATTAAACGGTTTTGCTTGTAAACATTAAAACCATATATAAACCATACCGACACAATTTTTATTTCCTGGCATAACTCGAGTGTACTCATTGTTTTAGTAAAATTCTGCAACAACTTCAAGCGTTGACATAAATAATAATCTGTTTCTACTGAAATATGTTGGCACTGTTAATATATCACTGGCCGACTTAAAATTTTAAGATTCTCTTACTAAATATTCAGATACTTGAAAAAATTCAGCAGCTTTTTTGACATTCCATGAATTTGGCTTGACTGTCAGCAGTTGTTGCTTTTCTTTGTATGATTTTGCTGAAACCAACTTTCCTTGATTTCAAGCGTCAAATTAAGCCAGTGGTTCCCAAACTTTATCTACTCGCGTACCATTTTTTGGTTCATGCATCGTTCTTGTACCACCTACATTGTAGGTGGTCCGACAAAAGTCCAGAATTCACAAATAAAAAATGATAGGCAAAATGTTTAATGAATACCATTGAATGGGATACTTAAAACCCTCAAGATGAAATTAACAAAACCACAACACAATTTTAATGAGATGGATGAAGTTGTTTTTTCTCAACCAGTTGGTCGATGCGAGGAATAACTTTGCAGACAGTGCATCGAAAGTCATGTCCAGGCGCAACAAGATGGTTCTGTTTCTTCGATTTGATAGTCACCATAGCAGAGAACCCCTGCTCGCATTCCCACGTAGACAGAATTAATAACTGGGGAACAGCATGACTGGCTAGCGTAGGGTATTATAATACCATACTCAGCCAGAAGTTTATAGGACAACATTCCTTGTGTTTCGCTTTAGCTGTCTCATCAGCTTGAATGTCTATTAGCTCCTCTTGTTCCCCGGTTCCCACAGGCACATCGGCTGGATCAACGAAGAACGAGTTCGTGGAGTAAGCACAGCATGCCAAGTCCAGGAAGTAATGCATCAATTCAGTCTTGAGTTGTGAAAGATGTCAGACAATTTCTTTGGAAATATCATCATTAGGTTTGTTCTCGAGGGCATCCATGACTTTGAACATTCCGTAGCTATTATTCTCAACATTCTTAATCCAGAGGTCCAGCTTCCGAACAAACGCTCCAAGCTTTGAGATGAATTCTGTTACAGTTCGGTTGGGCCCTTGCAACCACAGGTTGAAGTTGTTTAGGACTACAAAAATATCTGTTAAGTAGGCCAACCTCAAAATAAATTCTTTACTCTCCAAGTATGTTTGAAAATCGTGATTCTTCTCCTTGCAAAATTGAAGCAGTTCTTCACGCAGTTCGAACAGACGCCTTGTTGCATTACCTCGGGAGAGCCAGAAACGCCAGAAACCTCGGAAGAGCCAAACGAAAACCCACCAATGTGTTCACTACGTGTTTGGAGAGGCGACAGCGCAGAGTACTCGAACTCTTGGAGATTCTACATGTATTTGCTCATGAATTTGTCAAAGGCTAAAAGTTCGAAACTGGAATGTCCTTAGTCTAGTAGCAGGAAATAGTGGAAGAAACCAAACAGCATCGCTTAGATATTGTAGAGATTTCTTCAATAAAGTGCCTTGGTTACGGAACTGTTCAGCTGGATGATGGATGGAAACTCTACTACTGTGACGTCAATCCAACGATCTCTACCCAGGCAGGTATGGGGATACTCAGAAGTCCTTGACTGGCAAATTGTGTAAATGAATGGATTCCGTTAGTAGGTCGAGTGTGCATGTTGAAGCTAAAGTTAAAAGGACAGAGCTTGTTTTGTATACAGGTTATATGCCCCAAATTCAACGTCGCAATACAGGGAAAGTGCAAATCAGCGGTCGTAGATTGACTTTTTCATTGCTTCAGCCAACCTTTTTTCTTCTTTGCTGGACGTTTCAGTTAAACGGGGAGCTGAGCTATCTACCGATCACCACCTGATATGCATATCTCTGCATAATGCATATCACTTGAAACCTCTGGTACCCCCAAACTTTTATAAAACCAACTGGTCTTGTAGAATCAATTTGGAAGCCTTCGCAGACAAGGATGTACAAAACACTTTTGCTGGCAACATGTTAACCAAGTTTAAGGAACTTTCAGAAAGCACGGAGGACATTGAGTTGGAATGGACACTGTTTAAATCCGCGGTCCTGGCATCTGCTACCAGTGCTTGTTGGTGGAAATGCCTTGGTGTGGCGATAAATAGTGAGAAAAGAACCCTATCGTAGAACAAAGGGGTTAAAGAAACTATTCAAGCAAAGAAGGTGAAGAAGCTATTCGAGCAAAGAAGAACTGCTGTGGTAGCTCCTAAAACTGCTGTCCCCATGACCTTGAGAGGAAGAAGTGGGTTTCAAAAAGAGAAAGAGATGTTTTAGATTCTCCATGAGTGATATCGTTTAGTTTTTGATTTATGCTTAAATGAATGCATTAGCATGTAACCACCAAAAAGGTTTATTTAAAACCAAGGGGTAACCAAAACCCTACCATCTATCATTATTGGGCATAATCAAATATATTGCTCATTGAATGTGAAAGCTCTGTGGAAGCACAATAACTCAGAGTTAAAGAAACAGATTAAATTACTTAGATTATCCAAAACAGGCAAAATTGTTGGCAAATGATGATGAAAACGAGACTGAGAAATAATAGTTAAATGCCTTTTTACTGATCTGTAAACAAATATTTTTGTTTTGTAACCTTTCTCATACAATAGAACCTTCTCTGAGTTATGGCTGCCATTTTTTTAGGTGGCAAGATTTTTTTGATTGGCTACGCTTAACAATGGAAATTGTCGACCCAGTTTGATTTTGTTCTAAATTAAAAGCGTTTTAAAAGACTTCGCTCATGTGAGTAGCATGTAAAGCTCTTTACACAGTATAATATAGAAAAGAAATTGAAAAAATGTTGCCTAGCTTCTATTTTGAAGTACTTGGATTCCTACTCACTGCCCTTGTTCGATTTGGCATCACAATATGTGGTCAGCCAAGTATGCGACGTAAAATGCGTCATTTAAGTTAGTGTGGTATTATTTGCGCATAACAGAAGCTTAAGTTTCTTTGAATTTAGAGCAAAGCTTAAAACAATCGGCTAGCAGTAACTACAAAAATAGTTTTACTTTACATGCGCTGCAGGTACTACGCAAACTCTTTTGCATTTAATGTCGCATGATACGCTGATTATTATTAGTGATGATCTACCATGACGTCAATTGGAACAAGTTCAATGCGTAGATTTCAAACACTATAACGCTAAAACCTAGGCTACACTTTTTCAATATTGTTTCTTTAATGTGTGAAAAATTCATATGCTACTCACTTGAGTGAAATATTTTCAATCCAATACCAAAAACACTTGCAATGTAAAAACGAATCAATGTGCATCAGCAATTGCTGTTGTTAAGTATGAAAAACTCAAAAATTGAAAAACTGTTGCAATGTAAACAGTAACCCAGAAAGTGTCTATAATATTGATTGAAGCTCCTAAACAGATACTACTATGTCTTTAAAACTTGCTCTCAACACCAATTAAGGTTTTTCAATTAATCTTTTTAGAGATCACCGGTGATTCGGGCTGAAAAAATTTGCGGTCAACATTAGCAAATCACCATAGCTGATATGGTATAATGAATTTGTTTTCTGGCTAATTTTGAGGTGGAGAACCGTTATGCAATAACTACCACCAAAAACACTTAGAGTTAATTAATTTGGACTTGGGAGAAATAATTTACATGCTTTTTAACGGGGGACTTGCTGGGATGTAGAAAGCTTTTTCAAGTTAAAAAATTTCGAGTTAAAAAGCTTTCTACATTTTTATAAATCTAAATCATTGTCGAAGGTATGTTCACGTTGATGCTTACAATGTGTCTCTGAAACCATAGGATTATTAATTTTACACAGTAACCTCATCACTGTTTGTTAACAGATTTAATTAATTGTATATAATGTATGTGATTTTTATGAAAATGTTGCATGCAGCCACAACTCAGATCTAAAACAAAAGATTGATCAAATTGAAAGTCACCAGGAAAGCCAGGACTCTCAGTATTTTATTGTTTTGGAATCTTCCATGAACAATTCAGCTGCTATTTCTGAATTGCAGGTATTATTCTTGGGAATGGCATTATAAGTAGTATAGTAACATCATTGAGTTTCATCGCCATAGAAATTTTTACAATTACTTGCATTATCGTGACTAAAAGTTAAGATTTTAATGTAAAGCATTGCATGGTTAAAGTTAAGAAACATGAAACTAAGTTATTGGAGTATAAAAGAATCATTTTATGTGTAATATTGGATATATTATGCGTTTTAATGGAGTACTTATTTTTTTGTTTGATTGCATACTACGTTTTCATGACCAATTCTAAAACATATAAAGTACTATGCCTTACCTTCCATACGTGGAAGTAATCCTAGTTATGCAGGCTTAGTTATGAATTAAAACTCTTTGAGCCCAGAAAATGGAAACTGACTTTCCTGCTTGTGAAACTAATGCTATATGGTAAGTTGAATAGACAACTTACAAGTTGTTTAGTTAATATTCGACCAGGATCTTTACTGTTGAATTCCTTGTATATGCAAGTTGTTCCAGCACATGGTATAATCAGTTCAACAATCACATATGGTACTTTATAAACTTACAACCCTTGTCGAAATAAGAGCAAAAGTCATTACACATATGACATTAACATAATATAACAATCCCAAGTACTCATCATCTCCTTTTACTAAAAGTAGACATACCATCAATACTGTAAACAGTAACAATGTTTGACAAATGTGTATATAAAAATACAGGCTTAGATAAGAGTATTATCGACACAGTAACAATAATAACTGGCAAGAAAAGAAAGTGAAGACAGACACTTACCTTGCACTGTATGAAAGAGGTTAACTACAAGATGAAATTCTTAACACTTTTTTGCAAACCAATGCATTGTATATACACAGTTTGGTAATAACGTCTGCAAGGTAAACCATGCAAGGTGTGAAATCCAATGACAGACAAATATTTTGTGGATGTCCTCACTTTATATACAAATATAGATATATACTTATAGACCCAAGATGATACTGTTGTACTAGAGCCTCATAAATCTTTATGATCAAGAAGGTGAGATCGGAATGAGGGGTCGTTGTAAAATGAGAAGTACTTGCGCTAGCAGCCCAGATCGATAGAAGTCTTTTAGGTTTTATAAAGTACAAAGTGTTTTGGGTTGTGACACTGTTGTTCTGTTATTTACGTACTCTGGACTAGATGGTGAGGACGAGGTAGAAGTATCACTGTTAAAGCTAAGGTTTGCTGGAGGATGAGAATTAATTAACAAAGTTGGTTTGGGTATTTGGATTGTAGGTTTCATAAGTCTGTTGTTTTGGTCAGAACCTGGCCAGATTTATCCAAGGCAGTAAGTCTCAATGGGAACCACCTGGCTCACCAAGGGAGGAATTTAAGTCTTTAGGGAAGGAAATTGGTATAACTTGGGAGGGTTTTTGATGTTTGTGTATAAAATAACTTTGATGTTGTAAGGTCTGTCCCAACATTGAGCCATGGCCCCTCCTCATGAACCCAACTTTTTGGACCATAGGCCGTTTTGCATCATTCTTTTTTTACCTGATGCATTTCTTTGTTTAAGACTACTTATCAGCAATAAGCTACAGGAAAAGATTTAATAGCTGGATATATGGGGCTCATTCCAAAGGTAAGCGAAATTCTCCCCCACAAGCTGCATAGAAAAAGGAAACCAAGTTTATGAAAGAACTCTACTCTGGTGTCAATTTAATGGTTTCTCATCTGCCCAGGTTGGTGTAGGGATACTCACCAGTGAGTATCCAGGCTGGCATTTTGTTTGGATAAATGAATTCCTTTAGAATGTTGAATGTGCATGTTAGAGCTAAAGGTTTATGCCCTAATTCAATGTTACCATATCTTGAATTAGTTGATGAGATAGAGGCTGCTTTGCAGAGAGAGACACTATACATGAAGCCCTGCAACGTCATTTTTGCTCAACACTTGCTTACTACTTGTAGATAACTACTAGGCCAATCACATCTAGTTTTTCTATATTGTTTTTCTACAAAAGTTATGATTACTTGCAAAGGATTCCAAGTATAAAACTGTATCGAAATGATGTAGTTCGAGATGCTTATGTGGCTGGCAAATTGTCCACAGCTATTCGTTTGAGACTCTTGGAGAATACCAGAGAAGAGGCAATGATACAAGATGCAATATTCAACCAAGCCTGGTCTCTTGACCTTGCTCAGAGAAATTCCATTGTCTACAATTATCCCCGTGACCAATATGGTTTCAGTGGTACAACAATATCTGCCTTGCAAAACTAATGCACTTGGGGGAGAAACTTCCGTGAGAATAACTGAGGCTGGAGAGGTTGATCTTTGCGATTCATATCTTGAGGAAAACCTCTCACAAGTTGTTCAACTACTATGTCAAACAAAGGTGCAGTTATTGTGGTTTCAATGAAAATCACATCCGGACTAAATTTCAAAAGTCGACAGCATTGCTACATCTCGCTACTACATTTGAAACGTTGGAAGGAATTGTCGTTATGTCTCCGTGAAATCCTATGAGATACTTGTTCACGTGCTGGTTGCAATACAGTACTTGACTAATACAGTGCCCGACTTCATGGTATTCCGCAACATGTGATGTCCCAACTGCAATGTGTCCCAAATACCACTGCACAAGCATCAAACCTGCCTTTCTATCTCTCCATTGGTTACCAGTTGACTATAGGTCACGTTTCAAGGTTCTAACCATTGCTTTTAAGAGTCTGGGCGGAGCGGAGTTTGATTATTCCAGTAATCGTGTGTGCCGTTATCAGCCAGCAAAGTTTTTGCTATCACAATCTAAGAACTTATTGCAAGTTACATCACATCAGACAGAAATGCATGGCGACAAAATTTTTTATGTAGTGCCTTGGCTGTGTGAGTGATGCAGTAAAATGCTGGTCGGGAATAGCTGACATATGGTTGAGGGAAGCATTAATATTTTTTTCTGGTAAGATTGACTTACTAGAGCCGATTAAGGCATTTACCTTATCAAATTTTTTCAAAGTGGTTTTAGCCTTTACTTGTTTGACATTGTTGGCTCTATGCTGCACATGAGATTAAAAAAGGTTGAAGTTGGGTGGATCCACACCCACGGCAGTATCAAAATATGGTTCAATGACGTAAAGGCTGACAGTTTGTTTGTTTGTTTGTTTGTATTTGTACTTTTTTCAAGTTCGAGTAAGAGAGCCAAGGTTTTGATCTGAGTTAGACATAATGCCTTGTATTGCAGCTTTCGAAGCAGAAGTGTGTCTGTTGACATCATCAAGTGTCTTTAGCATGTAACCTCTTGTTTGTTATACAAGTCCCTAATGAGTTGATCTCTTACTTGGGAGTCAGTGAAATCCTATTTACATAGCTTATTGGTACATATAAATTCACAAATTTTTTGCCTGCAGCCTGGTCGGGCTTTGTATTTCAGAAAAGTGTCAGTGGAACCTTGTAACATGCATCCAAATTGTATGTGCAGCACTAAAATATTTGACTTCTGGGTAACAGTATTTTTTATGTGACGTACTAAATCTGTTTCTGTTCTGATAAATATTCTGCTAGAATGTTAATGGTAGTATCTCGGACAGTTTTATCGCCTTAGGAATACAAAATGTTAGGGATTGAAAATGATTTTATACCATGCATTAGGTTGAAGGATTTCCAGTCCTTAAGAAAACGATGATATTGTTGCTTAGTTACTGATGTACTGATCTGAGGTTGTTTAGACGTGGCAACTAGAGCTTTTAGCAGTTGCGACTGAGGGGAGGTTGATCTTGATCGTGAGACGCTGACCTAAATAGCACAAGAGTGTTCATGACAAAATATGATTAATCAATCTCCCATTGATGTCACTTGTAGTTTAGAAAGAAGGACATCTGTTAAGTCTCCCAGGTGAATGTCATTTTGGCTTTCTGCTGCAAATGAGCTAGCATATGTGGCTGCCCTGGAGATGCTTGGAGATGCCTATAAGCAACAAGCAATGTTAAAACCCTGCTCGCAGCACCATGTTTAATCACCTGTAGATGCCAGTTGCTCCAGCGTGTGTTATAATCAGTTCAACAATCGGTGGGATATTGCATAACCTTTCAAACATTACATATATAGAATCAATTGTTAATGCACAGTTACACATTATTTAAATGAATTATTGGGTCAGGGTTTGCTGCTATGTGTATTTTTTCTTATGACAAAAAGTTGGGCAATAAATTTGGATAGGGGTTCTACCTTAGACCCAATTGGGCTATAGTTCCTTAAGACCCAATTGAGCTATAGTTCCTTAAGACCCAGTTGGCCTATAGCTCCTTAAGACCCAATTGGGCTATAGTTCCTTAAGACCCAATTGAGTTATAGTTCCTTAAGACTCCAAATGTTAGTTCTTAATTGACTCCGAGTGTTGATTTTAGTGCCCTCGGTTTTCTTCGCCACAAGTTCAACTTTATACAATGGTAAGATTCATCCTAAATCATATCTTTAGCCGAAAGCCAGGTATCTCAGAAAAAAGCCTTAATTCCACCAAAACTGTGCATTCTATCCTTTTGCTTTAACCATTGAAATCACAGAATTCTACGTCATAAAAAAATATGCAACAGACCAGAATCCAGAAATCAATACTTTTGTCAGCTAAAATGCGATTCTAACCGCCACATCACTTGAAAAATACTTCAACACACACTTCATTGTTATAACCTTTTTATATATTTCAAGTGCTATATTTATCAACAACTGACACAGCTGCGAAACACATAATGCGAGTATTTTAAAGGACACTCTTTCCAGCTAGGAAGCAACACAAATTTCGTAATTAACATGCCAATTTATAAATTATTACATTTCATCACTAAAATCGCCGTAGTCTGGTGAGATATTAGAAAGACTGGAAAGCTTGCAAACTGTACGAGGGGTACTTAAAATCTGTGTGTTACTTCACTACTATGTTATATGATTTGGAATCTTGCTGCATATGGTTTTCTTCCTCAGCAATGGTCAACTTTCTAATCAACTAATTGTAGGGTTTTTGTTTCTCTCCATGAAGCAGCAAACACAATAGTGACATTATATCTACATACATCCAAGCAATTACAAAGTACTTCGTGAAGTAACAGTTTATGAAGAGATTGCTAATGAAATTAAATGTTGCTACATATAGCCAGTTAGTACCTGGATAAAATCTTATTAAAAGCACAAAAATAATTTTTTATAAAGTCTCACAAAACCCGGTATTTCTGTTAAGACCGTCGTTAATGCAATTGAAGAGATGAGTAGTATGTTGTTGCTTGATTCTGTGGTCAAGGCGCTTGTAGGAAATCAGTTATCTTAATAATGTTATGCGTATGTAAGTCTTCAATTTTGTGGCCCAGTTAATTAAAATGTTCAGCTACCACAAGGGTGTCAAACACGTGTCAGCATCTTATTGCATGCCGGATGTCAACTTCTACTTCAAACATGTTACCGCAGTTTAATAATCATACCGTAATAATTCACAAAAATCACATCCATAAGGAAAAAGTCAGTGATTTTTCACATTAGTAAAGCACGTAAAGTGAGGGGAAAGTCCATAAACAAGTTAACCTTTGTAAAGATATTATTGTAACAAAATGGTCAAGGCAAATCCAAACTACGCAGTAGCGAAATAGCTGAACGGACGTTAAGCATCATTGTCAACACGAGATTTAGCGCCCACTGGAGAGCACACTCCGGAAGAAGAAGATAGTCAACTAACCATTGAAAAAATATTTTACAAACTTTTTTGGTTCTGTGCCTATTTGTTTATTTATGAACCTTTATGTTTATTATAGCTACTTTTAGTTAAATAAAACTGATGTTACATGAATGTTAGTCATCACAGCCTTAAATCAAAGTACCGATTGTCAGTTAGTATACTGGAGAAACTTTAACTTTTTTTACTCTTATATGTTTTCAGTTTATGCTGTACTATTTTAGGCAGCTGTAGATAGACTTGATGAACAAGTGGATATTGGTTCAAATTTGAACTTGGCTTATCAACTTTCAGCCTCCAACAGGGTAAATATAACTACTTTTATTACGAAAAAAAAGTGCTGGCTGTATAAATTTTTTCTTTTTATTTTGTCAAGCATTAAGGTTCTACACATAGACAATGTCTGTGATGTACAAAAAGTTTGTATCATATGTTTTACCGCTATGACTTCAGTTTAGTGCAAGTTGCAAAATAGTACAATATCATAAGTCTCACGTATAAGCCACCTCTGGTTGAATCCCGCCACATGCAACAATATATTATCGTCTGCATATCTTAAATTTCTAACTGTACTTCCACCCACTTAAATATCAATTGATGTCTCTTCTAACTCACATTTCAACATTATTTATTCTGAATGGATATTTAAACGATATAGAGGAAGAATAAAATGTTTTCTTACACCCTTTTCTACGTCGAAGTAATCGGTTTTTACATCTTACAGCTGCTACCTGATCATTATACAATTCCTTGGTAAGCTGAACAATGTGTGCTGATTCCAAAGCTTATCATTATTAATTGAAAACTTACCATGTTTCGCAGATGTTTTTCTTTATGAGAACTGTATGACATACATTCTTTATAACGTTTTTTAAGTTACTTCAGATTAATCTGTAAAGAAACTTTGTGAAATTTATCAAGAACTTGAACTTGATTGGTATATCAAGACTAAAACTGATAAAAAATAGATACATTTATTAATGTTTTTTCGGTAGTTTGATTTTAATTCGTATACATGTTGGTATGATATGTTACAACAATCTTTATATTTGGACTGTGGAAAGTCTTAGCACAACTTAAAACCGCAGGCCTTTGCGCAGGTTGCAGTTGTTAAACATTTTGGTTATTGCATGTTGTCACACTTTCTCTTTACTGGCACTAAAAATGCCATTTTTGAATTTTTTGTCATCTGGAATGTTAGTTAAAACAGTCTAACTTTATTAAATTTTTTTAACCAAATCTCATCTGAAAGCACTAAAGTTTCACAGGAAAATTTTTTGTGTAAAAACTGACAAAATAACTTTGAAAAAGACAGGATTAACCTGTATTCCAACAGAAAAAATTGTAAAAGTGAGATTTTTTGGGACAAATTAAGATAGTTTTGTATGTTGTAAAAATTGCTTTTCTAAGAAAATTACACTTTCATTTTTGTTTTGTTGTCGTCCTCATATTTATGAATCACACTATCATAAGTCAAATTTCTGAGAAGCCTTACATTCTTTCCATCAAATTTTTTTTTTATTTGTATTATTCACCAACAAAAATAAACAATAAATTTAAAATTAATGAATGAGGATAGAATTATAAAAAAGGTGCTTCTGACATTAATAAATCAAATACAGCTTATTTTAATTAACAACAAGTTTTGTTCTGTCTAAGTTCAATGAAATTTTTCCAATTGATCTTGCATTTTTGCGTTATTATTTTAAATTCGCATGACTTGAAAAATTTTATTGTATGAAATGCAAAATTACGTACTACTGTAGCTACTTCTGGATTTTAATATTAATTTTATTACAGAAATAATGATAAGGTGTTTTATTGCAAAGTATATTTTAATAGTTGATTTAAATTTACTTACACTGGATTACCTTTCAATATACTGTATATACTTCTATTTCACTAAAATATCTACGTTACTTTTATCGTACAGTAACTGGCCTTACATCAATGTGTAACAATGTTAATTCCTAGTTTTGTTTATGGAAATTTTGTTTTTCGGTTATATTTTATTAGAACAGCGCTTCTCAACCTTTTTTGAGCATTTGCCTCTTTTTCTCCCAATGATCCATGTGTTGCTGCCCACTCACCTATTCCCTAATATTATTCTTAATACATCTTATTACATTATATTATATTACCTCTTATTACATTATACATCTTAATACATTATTCTTAATACATCTTAATTAATAAACTTCTTAATATTCTGGGGTATTATTAACATTGATGGGTACACTAATCACGCTTAACACTTGTTTTCGAAATACGAAATTTTCAAAACATTAGTTTAACACAGGTATACTTTGGTAATTTTGGTTTCATTTTAAATGTGTGATCCGCAATTTTGCTGTTACAACTAATAATGACACCTTTTGTCAAGCTTTTATATTGTCCAGACGCAAAAACAAAGGAAAACAAAAATGCTGTGATATATGAGAACAGATAGTCTAGTTGTCATATAGACAACCAAATCTATTATGTGGGAAAAAATTAACTTCATTCCTGCCGATGTATTGTTTAAAAAACAAAGTAAATATAAAACTTTGAGGTCATGCATACAAATAAAAGAGATGTTATAAGTGTGACATCAGATAACTACTTAGTGAAAAGGGCCTTAATTTCCTTAAATGGGGAATATAGAAAGACATCCTGTCCTGTTCATTTTATCTTTAGGCATAACGTTCGTTTTGGCAAGGGTGCCGCACCTTTCCCTCTTAAAATTAAGGATGTGGCGCAATTCCGCTCCCCCACTTTCGGCACCAATGACTATAGGTATAAAAAGATAAAAAATACTTGTGTTTCAGTAGCATGTAATGTACTATTAACTATACCCTAATGTGTTTTCTCTAATTATAGGTGAGTTTATTGGATTGTGATGCTTGTGATGATGTCGCCAACATACACAAAAACTTTCTTACTCATAAAACAGAATTTCATCAATTTAAGGTAAAGTATATTGCATAAAATTATAGATATACATAGTTTCAGTTTAAGCAACAAGTAGAGTGTGCTAAGTTCTGAATTTTATGTAATGACAGCTTTCCATCTGCATAGTTTACATCATAACACTTAATATAAAACAGAGAGCTAGTATGAATGTTTTAAAACTATGTAAAACATCTCTGAACTTTTGAGAAGTCTTTCATATTGTTTGTAATTATAGAAACATCTCTAAATTAGCTTAAAAAATTTCCGTAAAAAGTTTGAAGATGACCCTTGCAGAAAACTTTTAACCAGCAAAGCAATAATTTAAAACACTACAAAGTGCAGCTTTTCTGGAATAAGAACCCTTAAATCACACACACAAATTTTATTGAGTTTATAGAAACATGTTGTAATTTTTAATATGTCTGAAAAAGATCGAAAAACGTTCTAGTATTTTTCATTTTTATAGTAATCTGTAAAAACATATTTAAAAGGCCAGGACTGCTGAAAAATCTCATAGTGCAGAAAATAGGCTGCAAATTGAAAAATAAACAAAAGTGCGTTCATTGTGAAGTTTTCTGAATATTTAGCTATCAACATATTCAAGGCGTAACAAACTGCCTATCTCGCGCTCAAGGAGAGCGGATTAATTGCTCGCCCCAAATCATCCAGATGACTGCTGGTGATCACTCACTTCAAACAGCCTGATCTAAAAAGATGACAATTAACCACTTTAACTTAGAAAGTAAATAAATAATCACCCTTAAACTTTGGTTCAAATTTGTTTTGCATTGATAACAGTAGGTTGCTAGCCATCATCATCCCGTGCAAAAATCATAGTGCCTATGAGCTGTCCAATGTCCGTTGATGTTTATATTTCGTAAAACTGTGATATTTCAGTAATGTCCCACTAGCAGTAATAAATCTTAGTTGATCCCAGAATATTTAATGCCCAAATCACGAGACAGACATCAAAGAACCTTTATACTCAATTGCTCATATAGTGGGTGATTGAGTACATAGACATATTGACTACGTCACAGACTATAATATAAAAAATATGATCAAAACTTGTTGGTTTGAAGGTTTGTTTTACATCATAGGTGACATTTGCTTGACGCCGCCTAATGATAAATTGGCTTTTGACAGTCATTCATGCTGTATTGCCTAGAATAGGTAGTGTTTATTGGATCATAGATTGATTGCAGCCCATCAGCTTGCTTTTGACTCAAAACTTTGCCCATGTCTGATATATGGTATGTTTTTTAATTTTAATGAAAGGTTTGGTGAATGCAGACAATCCTTGCTGGGCTTAGTATTTCCAACAAATATAAGAACCACTGTGCTAGGAAGAGCCGAAAGTTCATCAATTTTTTGTTCTTTAACGGTTAATCTGTGTATGCCGGAGTTGTTCTGGTGTCATCACCTCATTATCGAAGAACTATTTTATAGAGATGTAGAGTCATGTTTTTTTATCTTAAAATCATAATTAACTACCACCTGCAACAATGCATCATTTGGTTAACCAAAGGCCCTGATTCTGGTCCTTTTTTTAATAACTGATCAACTGTAATTCTTTTTTTTCCAAGTTAATTATCTGTGCATCCTTAACGATGAAAGGCTTCATTGCAGCAAAACATTGTTATAATCACTTCCTTATTGAATAATTTCTTTTCAGCTTTCGGTCATACTATACTTTTTTTAACAAAACCAAAATAAATTCATTTGCAAATAAACCAATGGTCTTCCATAAAGATGAACTAATTATTATAAATGTGGACAATATGATGTTTTAATAAGTATATAGGAAGGGTATCATATAAATCTTTTCTGTCAAGAACTCTTTGATAAACCAAGCAATAAACGAATAATACTTGCTGTGATGGCAAGTAACTACATTACTAGATGAAACCAAAATAAGCCAAAACCTGCCTATGCATTACAACAAAACTGAAGTTAGTTGTTGACAATGTTCTGATTTTTATCGCACACTGGTATTCACAGTGACAAGGTAAAAAATTATAATTTTCATAAACATTCCTATAATGCCTTTCATCCAGTTAGGGGTACTGGCGTACTAACTACATATCACTTAACCAAAGTTTGTTTGGTTAACCAGTTATTTGTTATCTGGATAATCTAACCTTGTCTACAAGCATACCCCTAAATATTTTTTTATACAATTTTTTATTTTAATATTTGTTGCTTTGTGCATACCTGTAGGTATTTTGTGCATTATTACTATAATTTAATTAATTTTTATAATAATTAATGTTATGTTAGTATGGCTATTATAGGTTATATGGTTATTTTATATTAGGGTATTATAATAATTAATGTTAGATACATCCATTTTCACAGTACCATTTTCTGGACTTGGGAGCCATACATACTTAACATCTTCATAGCACTAATATAATTAATTGCTGAACATGTTGCATATTTTAAGTCACTTAGGCTAAGCAGTGTTTCCTGTTCATTACTTGATTAGGAGCATGCTATTCATCTGTTGTTATACTATGCTGAGCACCATAATTTTTTCTTGCCATAGTTAATGAAAAAGTAAGCAGTTCAATCCAACATTGTACAGAACAAAGTATTGCTAATTGCAATGTGGTATCGCCATACAATTTTTAGCTGTTATTCTTTGATTTACTGGACTGTATGTCAAAGATGCAATTGCAAGACTTGTTGTAAGTTGAACAGTAACGTCTATAGCAACATAATGTTTGCTGTAGCTACCTCCAGGGCCTGGATTGATCTACCGTAACTTATTTTGTTACTATTTATTAATTAAAAGTATTAGTACCTGATTCAGTGTGAAAACTGGTATTAAAAACATAATTATAATTTTGAATATCTTCAATTTCAAACTAACAACAAAATAAATTTGTACGCTGCAGGTCTAAATCACTAACAACAAAATATACTTCAACAAAAAACTTCAAGGTTTTAAAGATTTCAGTTGGGATTTGCTATTTGTCATCCTGTAAACTTGAATAGTTTTCCAAAGTTATTCTCAGCCGTGTGTTTTCCAAATACAGTACATTATTAAAGTGGTGTTAGTATATTTAGTTTAGTAGCATTGAGTATTTCACTACGTTAAATTTCCTTATTATTTTTAAAACATTTCTTTAGAAAACCGTGGAAAGGGAGCTTAGTAGCATCAATACTAACTATGAGATACAGCAATCTGGGGAAAGCTCGAGGAGGTTTGCACATGAACACAATACTTCATTGCTTAAAAATGATCCGATCATCACTAACATCCAAGACAATATAAACCTGTGAGAACCTTCTTAAAAATTTTTTGTTGCTATGACACAAGCTCGAACATTTTATTGATCCCTGGTAATCAAATATTATGGTTGTTCTTAGAAGTACTACATTAACATCTAAATAGTTTACCGAGTTAATACAAAGCTATTTGGAGATGAACTTTGCATTTGTATGAATGGTTTACTTTAGAGTTTCAATTTATTTCCATTATTAAAAGTTTGACTGAACAAATTAAAAATTTAAACATGTTCAGAGACTTAACCCTATGTTTACCTAAGTTAGGGCTTTTTGGATTCCTCTGCAATTACTATGGTCTCAAGTAAAACTAGAACACACCTATAAATAGCTTGTGACTTTTTGAAAAGGATTTTTGAATTTTGGCACATATTCTTGCACTTAGGTATATGTCAGCGGTACCCAAACGCCCCCTGGCGGCGTTTGTGACCATGAAAGCGGTGCTGGTCACAAATTGGATGGGCATTGAGAGTAAATCGGGGCAGTTACAAGAACAGGGTGACGAAGCGACTTTTGTCCTATTTTGCTTCAAAAATAATACTATGCATAAAGATGATGACTGTAGGAGCTCTGTGACAGATAATCTGGTAATTCTTGTTGGCAACGGTCTTCCACAAAGTGATTCATTTTTGAACAGCAAATGTTCGGTCAGACTGGTTTGTATGGCGTAACAAAAGCTTTGTTTGACTAGAATGATCAATGTTGCAATGATGCCTGCTATCTAGTTTTGATGGCATGAGTTAGGCTTGTAAATGTTCAATTTATTCGCTTGTTGATGTAGTTAAAAGAAAAGCGATTACACAGTTCAAATTACAAAGAGGAATGTCTTGCCGAGTCAGAAATATTTTAATTGTTGAAATTTACCTATTGTACATCGAGTATTTGTAAAAGTTTCAGGCTAATTTTAGTGCTGGTTTTGCAAGCGTTCACATGCTTTTTTTTCCCGCTTCTTGAATGGATAATGAATTGGTTTTTACTTTTTTGTTAAATGGGCGTTTGATAGTCAATAAGTTGTCCATGGTGGCGCTATTGGAAAACGTTTGGGAAACACTGGTCTATATGATTGCGGAAGTTTGTTGATTTTTGCTTGACATAATGGTTTTTTATCTGTGCGTTCTATGGAAGCCAAAGCATGAAATCTTCGTTTCATTGTTTCATCAGTGTGGTGTGTCTGTGTTACATGTCAAGCTATATTGCATTGCATTTTGACCCATTTCCTACCAACACCAGATCAGAACAATGCTATTCTGCAAGTCTCGCTTAATTATAAACAAAAGATTTGTCTTATTTTATAATTGTCACTTTCATTGAGCTTGATTTAATTCAATGTTGTCAATTATCTTCCATACATTTTGTTATGTGTCTTACATGTATTGCTCCCTTTTTCAAAAATAAAGTTGAATACAAAACCTTGGATTATAAATTCCACCTAATTCATCCATTGCATGTGACGTGAACAGTTTTACTTATCATTGTAAATTATTTTCTTGAACCATACAATACTTTGAACTAATTTACTCATATTTTAAAATATAAGCTTTTTTGTGAGTAAATCGGTTGAAGTGCGACCATCTGGAGAACTTTTTTTGATCAAATATAACCAGCAACATGCATACTCGGTACATCATTGTCGATGTACTTACAAAAGAAGGTTCTTCCGTCTTGCAACGAGCAGCAATGTAATCACATTTTCCAAAGATCATCATTTGTGTACATTTTTGCTTGACAAACTTTGGCTATTATTACTAAATATTTTTAAATACATAACATTATAATATGGTGCGTATTCTTTTTCCATCCTCTGATGGCCAGTGTTAAGGTGATTTTCAACCATCTGATACGTGACCACACTAACAGCTCGTCTGCTTAGCTTGGCTTTTTTAACTTATGTTTTCTGGGTTTAACCAATTGTGGGATGCCTGGTTGTGCTAGTTGTCACCGACAATTATTACCTTAATTATTTTCGAGCATAATTTTTATTTTTATTTTTTTTAGTTTTGTCACTTTTACCCATTCATTAGCACATGCTAATAAAAGAAAACTGGCTTGATTTTTTCTTAGATGGTTGGCTGACCAACGCTGAAATTTTCAATTGTTTTGTAATTATAACACATGATTTACCCCCCGGGCATTCATGAAAAACGCATTTTTGCTATAAACGCTCCATCAAAACGTGGTATTTAAAATCAACATAATTGTTGCTTTTTACACACTTTGTATTCTGAGAGGTTGAATGAAACATATAGTCATAGGTTGGCAGGACCGCGGTACTTTTGAAAAAAAGTACCGAACTACTTTTACCAAGAAATTTCCGTCAGTCCCGGTACTCTAACCCGGTACTGTAACTCTAACCAAACTAACTTTTTAAAACAGCACCAAATACTGGATCCGTCGGTACATTTTTTGCCAAGTGCCAGCACCGTTACCGATGGTGCTTTCAAAGTACCGACTACCCACCTCTTCATGTAGTGTTGTAATGGTCACGCCTTTCATGTCTGACATCTAGCCCTTGTCCAGGAACTTATGAAACAACTAGCTAATACATAGCTTGTGTTTCTCTGACGTTATGCGCATTGTGTATAGAATAAAAACTAACCAGCAATAAACACGCCTTGAGATAAGATTCATAGCATCGAGGTACAGTATACACAACCCTTAATTTGTCATACAAGAAAGAATACATCAATAAAAATATGAAATTTCAGTTGTGTAGTTGCAAAGTCATTGACTAGTTTTGTACCAATCATTGAAATTTCATAGTAGTTTGGTTTGAAGTCCAAAACAGTTAAGTAGAGCAGTTTTTCTCAACTAGCCCTGATAAAACGTGGGTATTCTTTTACACAATCTGCAGCTTTCTGATCTGTACTGGCCTTACAGATATCATTTAAATGTTGCACATGAGTTATGATGTAAGGTGAGATAAGCGTTACGTAATGAACAGTTGAAGCTTAGGAAGGAGAATTATTTTCTGTCAAACTTTTCTATCATGCAGTAGTACCCCATAGATAGCTGTTATACTGGTCATAATTTAGCGTAGATAATGCACAACATTACTGTCTTATGATCTGCAAACAGCTCTGCAAAAATTGGGCAAAATTCACACCTTTTTTTAAAATGTTGCTACTGCAAGATTTCCTTTTAAGGTCGTCAAGTATGCCCTGTACTGCAACTCATATCTTTTTAGAATGTGACCAGATTGAGTCCTCCCTCAAATGTTATGTTGGGGAAGGATATTGTTCTAAGGCAGGGGTGGGCAACATACGGCCCGCAGACAGTTCAGCAGTTCAGTTTAGCAGTTCAGTTTTGACTTCAGCAGCTAATGAAGTACATTATTCGTTAATAAATTCATTAAATACTGTTTTTGGTCTCTATGCTTAAAACTTAAAGTTTACATTAAATACGATTTATTCCTTGCATAGGTGGATAAATACACGACTAATGTATCGATTCAGGAATCCGGCCCGCCAAGTACTTTATTTTCTCATATCAGGCCCGCCGACCGAAAAAGTTGCCCGCCCCTGTTCTAAGGTTTCCACATTTTATCACCAAATTTCAAAACGAAGTATCAAAGAGAAAAACTCTTAAATGCCATGCATATTCTCAAAAGATTTTGAGAGTTTGTTAGCTGTCATGTTCAGGTAGTCACACGTTGTATAACAACCTTATGCTTCAAAATTTCCAAAATCACATGAAAAATAATCATTCCGATAATTGATCATAAAGCCAACTTTGTTATAGAAAATTCTTGTAAAAACCATCAACAAATAAATCTTCAAACTTTTAAAAGGTTGAGAATCCTTAGTAGAAATATCTAAAAATTGTTGAGGTTATTGTGCTTGAGGAGATATTCATATCATGTAATTTCTCTTCAAGTTAAAGCTGTCTCTGGGTGACCTGATGAATAACTGTTGTTTCTTCTTTCCATCTTTTTCGTAAATGATTTTTTCAACTGCTTCCAGCTATCTCTACCAGCATTATGTTTTTCTAGCTGTAGCTGTTGCTGGAGCTCTCTCTTCTCAGTCAAGTGTGACAGTCTTAATTTGTTACTTTTAAATTCTAATGAAGATGCAGGTTGGATTTCATTCAAAACATAAATTTTGTCCGTTATTATCCACAGTCCGTTATTATCCTATTAAATTATCAACAGTCCATAGTGTTATGAGAAGTTGTCACCAAACCATTTTAAATTTCAAATACATTTACGTGGCTTGTTTTACTTTTCATTAAGTACCAACTTTCACAACCGTATATAAAGTAACAAAAAATGTCAAAACTTCAGTACTCATACTTTAATTGTTTTTGTTTGTTTGCTCTGGGATATATGCCGATTTATTTTCTTTACATATCTTCCATCTTGATATAATTGAAATCCAAGGAATATAATTGATTCAATGACTTCATTGGATTACCATCAACATGAACCGTTTTTAGTAGTGAGCAATCTTATATTTTTAGTTTTATGTGTGTTCATGGTCAAACCAGCTTTTCATTACCTGTTTTTACTCTTTTAAGCAGCTGTTAATGGTTTCCTTCAGTGGGTGCAATCAGAGTGGTATCATCAGCATAACATTTGTAACGTTTTTTACCAATGTGAATCTCCATGTGATGAGAGAATTATGTATTCGCATACCAAAGTCAAAATAGGTACTTGGTTAACAAGAATTATCTGTCTGGTTTTTAATACTACTCGAACACCCTACTTTTTGAAATTATTTAATGGTCTGGTTTTTCTCTTTGATTTGGCATAAACATTTGCAGTGTATTTGCAATTTTCCAGTACTCAGTCAGAGCTTCATTGACCAATCGGAAAAGCTTTTAACAGCGGGCTTTGAACATCAAGTATTTACTGAAGCAGAAGAGAAGCAAGATGCAAAGTATTCGACATTGAACAGTCGATTACTAATAAGTTATAACCCCTGGTGGGCCTTGCTATGGGAAGAAAATTCTCCCAGGCCTTTTCTTTTCATCTAACTTTTGAATACAACCGAAAAAAAAGCATGTGTATGCGTGCGTCAGGAGCAACAAAAGTTAACAGAAATTAGTTAAACATTTTACCCTTTCTCCAAGAAGGTTTTGTCAATTAAAACAACTAAAACATTTCTTCCACTGCAACACTGTGTCAACTTTGTATTTGATTTTGTGCTAACAAAAGCACAAAATGAAAAAACTGTCCATTCATAAATCCAACTTCTACTATCAAGCTAAAAGCAGTTTGCGTTGTTATGTCACGTTTGCATTGAAATGGCACAATTTAATTGTACTTCACAATAACTTATCTGAATTTGTAGTCGATGAGTTCATAGCAAAACTGCTGTTTAAAACATAATTACTAATTTCGTAAACCTGACATCAAATGACCTTGGTTGGTGTTCAACGATTTCAGTTTTCTTATGGAAGCTCTTGGTTCCTACTGTTTCCTAATGGCTACTTCAATTCAAAATAAAAGGCAGAAAAGAATTCCAAGCACAACGCTGACCTTAGATGACTACTGCATAGCCATGCTCTGAACTGTGCAAAGGAATATAACCAGGGCTTGAGGCTTGAGCACTGAGGAATCATCGCTGGGTTTAAGTCATGCAAATACTTTTTTCAACTATTTCCATGCAAGTGCCTTAACTAATCGGCTATGAGATCTCAAATCTCATGCACAAAGTTAGGGATATTACATTGAAAGACAAGAAAATAATGTCTCAGACCTCCAACTGGTACTAATTTTCGAAACTTAAACTTAATCTTTTTATTGGTTTCTTTTAGTGTTATCTGTCATTCTTATCTGTTTTAACTTCTAAAAGGGCAATAACAGGTTTTGTTGAAACTTTATTTATATGTAATTATTAAATGCACTGCATTTGTCTTGGTAATTTAGAATCTTTTTCTGAAATTGAGGGAAGTCTTTGCACTGTAATTTAATCTCATATGTCTAATTTTGTTATAATTGTGTTGATTAGTTAGACTTGTATTGTATTATTTAAATTTTTTTTGTTGTCCTCAGACATGACGAGGAAATCAAATATTTTACAACTCTAGTAGAGCGCTACGGTACAGAAGTTGATGCTAATAATATCCTGACAAAGAGTCTTGTGGATGCTGTTTCAGATTGTGAAGAAAGAACCACTCAATTGGAAACTAGTGTGCAGCTGTCCATAAACTTGACGCATAAAACACAGCCTAAGGTGTTTTTTCATGTACTCATTGTTTTTAACTTTTGCATATTGTATAACTTATGTCATATATAATGTTTCTAATCTTAACTCAATTGGAAAAGTTAGCTAATCCTATAATGATGATACAAATATAATACAAGCTGCTTAATATAACAATAGAAGTTGCGACCAGTCACTTTATATCAGTGGTTCTCAGCCTTTTTTTAAAGTGTATCACCTTGAGGTTCTATGATCTTTTTGTGTACCAATAAATTATCAAAATTCTCAACTTTACGCAAAATGTATATAGGATTATTATCAGGGGCGGATTAGCAAATAATTCTGCCCAGTAATTTCAAGATTATAGTGTCATTGGAAAGAGACACTCTATCCAACTTTGCCTCATCTTTTTCACCAATCAGGCACTGGACAAGTACTTTTGCTACCTGTAGGATTAGCATCTCAGCAATGGTATGAGCCCACAAGTTAGGGGCCTCGAAAAGAGAAACTTGATAGCATGCTTTGACAATCCCTGCCATCTTTTAATAGTTCCGTCCTGTCTGATCTAAGCGCTGTTTCTTTACATTCTCACCAATTCGCTTGAAATAGCTCTCATATCTATCATTCTTTTCTGGGTGGTTTGATTCAAGATGGCGCTTAAGCAGACTTGGCTTCATAGCCGCACTCGAAAGAGTTTTCAGGCAGACTCCGCATTGTGGCAGATTTTCTCCTCGGTGCTCAATGCCAATAAAGCCATATTTTATATATTCAGGATTATGCTTTTGCTTTGACATTTTGAATAAACTTGGCGAAAATACTATTCTAAAAACCTAAGTAAAACTGACATTAAAGTATTTAAAGTAGATACTGATCTACCCTCAGTTATGCTACACTGGTTACTTATTGCTTACCTTGCCTCATTAAATATCAAAAGTAAATAAAAAAACAGAACAGCTATTTATATTTTCACATCTTTCTAAACAAAGTGAAATACAGTATTTTGCGTCCCACATTAAAACCTTTCATTTCCCCAGTTTCTGTATATTAGCCTACTGAAATAATTTCCTTTCATATCTCACTAGCTTTAACTTATATCACTACCGTCATAAGCATGATACTGTATGTCTCTTTTTTCACTTTGTGAGATACTGGTAGTGAAGTTTTTTGTTTTTGGTGTTTTGGTATGATGTCATAAGAGCAATTTGCATAGAATCCAGAAAGATAATAGTTCCATACATTAATGACGCTGTGCTAATTGTCATATTTATCCCTTATTCCAACGGAATTCTTGTGCAGATCTGATGATATTATAATGTTATTTCTGTTCCATTTCGTGTGTTTATCAACAAGCACTGTACTATATTTTGACTGTGTTTAGTATACATGACCCGGTTTTGATTACTTCCGAATTACGTGATTCGTACTACAGTGCTTAGTACGTTAGTTCTGATATTGTCAGTCTAGTAACTACAGTCCGTGATTTTACAGTCTACCGAACACAGCTCTATTCTGTTCTCTGAAAACAGTAATCATTTCGTTGAGAACCAATAATAAATGATGTTGACAGTGTTTCAGACATTGACAGTTTGGTTTTGGTACTGTGATGCTATACTGACTATCAGGGGTAAATGAACGCGCTATCTATGGAGTCAGATTAGCGAATAATCAATCAAGCAATAATTAATCACAGTTTATAACCCCAATAAGACACTCAGTTAGCAAAACGCATAAAATACTTAACTATGCATTTTGATGAAGACATTTATTACATTAGAAAAAATTAGCTTAATGATGCGTTTAAACTGTAATTTGACTTAAAAATAAATGGATTTACTGCGTACCACTTCAAATGAATTCGCGTACCACAGGTTGAGAACCACTGCTTTATATAATCGTTGTTTTGTAATGTTGAAATTCTAACCAGGTCTTCTAGCACTAACGGCCAGTCACATCAGCTCTAAACTGAATTTATTGGCCGGCAAAGAACTTCATAACAACAACCTTCTTGGTTGTGCACCAAACTAGGGCTGGTAAAGTTTGGCCCGCTAATGGTCAGTAGTAGTTAAAAGTTCTTGCGACTAAAGGTTTTGTTAGCCATTAGCCAAAAATGTATATTTAGGAAAGAAAGTAGAGCAAAATTATGTGTTATCAATTGACTCACGGAAATTTTCTACTCTGTTCTTATTTTACTGCTAGCATATTTTGTTTTCCTGATAAACGTTTTAGTTTAGCATGACATAAGCTGCTAATAAAATACTTTTCGTCATATTTCTTAAGAATAAATAGTAGTAGTGCTTGCAATTAAGAATGTAACTTCACAATTAGCCAACTAATGGCAAAAGAAAATCAGCCAATTTCCCGGCCCTACACCAAACCGAGACTTAAAACATAATTACAATCAGGTGATTTTTGTACAGCAAGTGAAAGAGCGCGGGCGGGTGCAAAATGAAGTGCTTTAAAACTTATATAAGTAGTAAACACGATACATGGCCTAACCTAAAATGTGAAATACTAAAACCCTTTGAAAATGCATATCTATATGTTTATTTGTATTGCAGTGTAACTTTTAGTCTTATGTGGGAAATAATGTTACTGAGTGAAAATACTTTAAGTATAAGTGGCGGAGATAAAAAATAGCACACGGCTTGAAGTACCTTTAGCTTTACCATGCAAATCTGAGTGGAGTGGTGCAAAATTCCGTTACAGTTGTACGGTCCTGAAATGTTCTGTATAAGTATGTTTATTTGTTGTCTGTTTTTACACTGCATATTTTTGCATTCAGTCTGTGTGCTGTATGACAGTTTACATCAATACACACAGTTATTTTATTTTTTGTCGTATAACTGCTGATTGAGGTTGATCTAGGAATAAAACTTGTAGCTGAGCTGCAAAAAAACTGTTTTCAGTCATTCTGTGCTTAGCCATGTTGACCCGGCTATGGTCATAGTGGCTTCAGGTATTGTGACCATTTCATTGTCTGGATTGATCAATGAATGGCCATCCAGTACGGTATTATGATCAAAATGGTCACTTGTAGCATAAAAAGTATACATTTTCATTAATTTTAAATTTTTTTTTTAGTTAAACCATGATGACGTTGCAACTACATATGAGCGGGATCAAATTTCACATGTATTGGATTTCCAAAATACAAAACTGTTCAATGTCACTAAGTCAATGCAAAAAGTATCAGATGATGTTCGGTACTTGACAATGACCACTGCAAATTATGTTTCCATTGTTTCAGAACAAAGCAGAGTCATTCAAAAGCAAAATACCACAATAAGGACACTGGAATTAAAAGTCAGTTAGTATCACTTTTTTAATGAATAAAAGTACTTTTAAAAGAGTGCAAGAAGTTACTATCGTTAAATCCTAGTTTATATGTTTTTTTTACATAAATTCCTGTCATAAAAATGATCTAATATGAGATATCTTACAACTTTCATTATACTATTATTTTTCATTTATTAACTTTGTCTTCATAAGCTTTTCTTTACACTTTGAGCTTCATAAATTTGTCTTGCTTGTTGCATTGCTTAATCATATACCCCCAAATTGCAATAGATTGAGTAAAATGAAGAAGAATACTAGGGGTGAGCCAACAAAAGAAAGGAGTTGTTCAGTTGTCCAAATACGTGGCGCTAGTGTCACAAGCCAATTACTAAAAATCTAGAGTTTCGCATTATCGTTCTGTCAATTTGGGAAATATCTGAGTTTGAGTGCGAAACCCATAATGACAAATTAGCGAGATGTGTACCGCTACATACGACCCCTCCTTCAAAAAGTTTCGTAACATATTGGAATTCTGGGAGTCCAGAGCTACGCGAGCGCTGTAATTCTGTAATGACAGTAATTTTTTTATAACCAAATGCAACAGTGAAAACATAAGTGACACTTTTTGTAGACGCTATGTGAAAAGGAACAAATCTAATGGCTATATATAAGTGTAATAGGTGTGGTAAAAACACTACTAACGAATTAATGTTCGATATTTACTGGGGATGCGCCGATACGAACCCAAACCTGATAGATTAACCGAGTATCATTTTTGTGGAAGATTTGGGCGAACACGAATACAATATCACTTATAGATTTACTGATTTTGGTAAAAAAAGGATGATCCAGTTTCCCGACAAAGCTAAAATAGAGTTAGCAGCACATACAATGAAAGTCATTTTCCTAACGATTTTGCTTTTTCGTTTTTTAAACATTTTTTGAAACAAAATGATTTGTTTATCGATTATGTCATGTTACAAGCAAGACTTGACAACTTTTGGATGAAATTTTATTGTTTGGTTCTAATATGAATAGATTCAGGATTCGTTCGTGTCGACCTACCTGATATTCCGGTTCATGCGAAATTTTTCTTGCGGCACATCCCAAATATTTACTAATAGTTTTTGTAATATCATTCAAAGCATGATGCTGAATAGTTTAAACCACGTACAGGTAATATAAACACACGCGGTCAAATGATAAGCTGGCCTCGGTGTTAAATAAAGTGTCGTTTGTTCTTTGGTGTCTTAACGTAAGCACTGTGTGTGTGTGTGCACCTGAGGTCAACAGTCCGTTGGCCTAATTATGTGTTTCTATGTCACGCATTCAGGAGATTTGATCATACCTCCTGAACGAGTTATACTGGCTGATGCTGTTGGTCTAGACAAGGGCTTCTCAAACTATGAGTCGGAATGTAATTTTGGGGTTGTGAAACGAATTCAACTTTTATCGATTGAATTTTTTGTTATTTTTTGATTCACTTTACTGTTTCCGTTATGTGGTTCTTTTATTAATGCACAGTTACTATCGTCGATTGTGTGCATTTGTATGATTTTGCCATGGACAAAAATACCACTTGAGATTTGTGATGGGTGATTTTTTGTTTTGATGTCGTTAACGTGTATAGGCTAGGGCCACCCATCAAGGGGTCATATAGAATATCATTTCTAAAATGGGGTCGTAGAACAAAAAAGTTTGAGAAGCCCTGGTCTAGACAACTCTGTTGTTGCCTGCTTAGAAATAGTTTGGGATTTCAGAATTTGATGTTGGTTCACCTAAAACGTGGTTCCAGGAAACTGCAATGCCATGCAAAGCAGTCTAGCAAGATTGGTTTAGGGACCTCAAGCAGTTTGTATTTTGAAATGGTAATCGTTTGGTCATTTCAAGTATTTTCATTGGACCTATGTAATTTCATATTAACCCTGTTTTGAAACAGTCATTATGTATGTAAACTTGTCGCAAGTTTTCAAGCTTGGGTTGGCATTGTTGTGCGTTTCTTTGAATGCGTGTTTGTTGGCGTCATTTTGAGTTCCTTCATCATCAAGTTCCTTGCGTTTGCGCAAACTGTGGTGCACATGTGTGTTTAGGCTTATTCCCTTCCTTAAAGGAAGGAACTTATCGCCAGGAAGCCCATGCCATAAGTCATCTCATTGGAGCTGTATTTCAAGTCTTCTAGCACTACTGCTCAAAATGCCATGATTATGAAACTTAAATGGCAGAACCAGTCGGAGTGATTTTCAAAACAATCCAAAGAAGTTTTCTATTTCTTAATCCAATTTTCCACACTATTGAGTTTGCGTGACCTTAAATTATACTTGTGTAGCGTGGTCTTAGGAATTGATGTTTTCTGACGATATGTTTTTGACATCAACCGATCAGTCTAGTAACGTTTTGAGTTAGCAGAATTGTCAAAAAATTATGAAATAAAAATGGTAAATTCAGAAACATTGTGGCGCAGTCCTTCGACATGTGACAGCTTGCTCGATGTGGTACATTGTGGTTCAGAAATGAGCACTGGTGTGACTGGAGAGAACTTAAAATTACATGTCGTTAGAGAACTGTTATAGGTGAAAATCTGCAACAAAAATTGCATATGGGTTTAGTAATAGATATGGTAGTTTAGCAATCGGTGTAATAGTGGATGACTATGTTAACTATACCGAATACGGTTGAGTCTACACATGCTGGTGATGTAAATTAGATTCTTAAACTTAATTAAGAATGTTCAGCAGTCACCATTTTTGTAAGTGGCGAGGTTTTTCAGTAGTTTGATACTCAAATTAATTAATCCTTCGCATCCATGGCCTTGGTGCTTAGCCAGCTCAGAGATTTTTTTTATTCAGGGCTAGGTGGCCAGCTGGCAAGGTTGGTATGCTACAAATATGAAAACAAAAAGAAGAGATTATTATGAAATTTATATTTTGCGTTTACGAGCTCTCCTAGTACGTGGTGGTAATGTTCCAAGCCAATTACTGAAAATCTGTCATTTTGCATTACCGTTCTGTGAATTTGGGAAATATCTGAGTTCAATTGTCGAATTCTTAATAACTAATTAGTGAGAAGCCTACCATTGCAAAACAAAAAATTCGTTATCAAGGCTGCAGTCTATAATGCTCTAATAATTTTTGACAAACTAGGCACTTTTAGGATTGGGATATAGATCAGGTCTTCCAAGCATTACTCCCAGCAGAGATGACCATCTCATTAGGAAGATGGTCACTCGATCTCCTATGACATCTGCTATGAAAATTCAAGTTGAATTGATAGAAAGAGGGACAAGAAGTAATAGGAAAACAGTTAGACACAGACTGTCAATGGACTTATAGCCTATATAAGCCAGCCCGAAAACCAAATTTAACTAATTCTGTGAGAAAAATAGCTTTTCTTTCTTTGACTACCTGATCTGCCTTTTCTTTCTTTGACTACCTGCCTTGTTTCTGAAAAATTATTAGAGCATTACGGACAGCAGTCTTGCTACCCTTTAACTTTTTGAAGCTTTTTTGCCCATTTTTATTTGTTATCTTTTTTATATATTATATTTCTATTATCTTTCTAGCCTGTGAAATTGCTTAATTACTGAGGATTAATCCAGTTGCATGAAACAACATCTTTATAAATACCATTGTATGTAACTTAAAAACACAAATATAAATAATTACTCAATAATACTGACTATTTCGTGAATAAAAAGCTTGTCCACTAAAATAAAGCTTTTTTACTAAGGTGGTCTTAAACTTTTTCCCAGAGTGTAGATGTAAAAGAAGTTACTATGAAAAATATAATCTCTCTACACACAATTTCATCAATTGAAAACCATCTTATAGAACATGAGTAATATTTTTCCCTTAAGAACAAAGATCAAGAAGAACACTTGAAAAGAATGGAAACTGAATTGGAATATCAACATGAAACCGTGATGAAACTAATGACTATAGTTACTAATTTAGCTCGTCAAATAAGGCGACCTGCTCTTCAATATCAAGGTATGCAATGTAGCAGTTCCGTGGTGCAAAGTAGGTTGTAATAAAAAAATTAACTGTAAAACAAACGAAGTAGAATTTAACATTTTTAAAGGATAAATTAAAAAGTTAAGTTCTGGTAAAATTGATTTCAATATTTTTTTCGTTATTTAGGCTTTTATCTTTTAATACTAAATTAGGGCAACAAGTTGATAGCAGCACTTTTTTATCCTGAATTTGTCAGACAATAAGTAGTGCAAGGCATGTCACCTGATACTTGCATTAGTGTAGTTACCCTGTGTTTATGTTTAAACTGTTGAGTTTTGTTTTCATTAGATTGTCATGACCTATGGATGACTGGTCATACTGAAAGTGGAGTATACACATTCATACATGATATGAGCACTTTTCGAGTCTTCTGTAATATGACGGATACTGGAGGATGGACTATCATTCAGAGAAGAACTGATGGCACCCATGATTTTGACAGAAGTAAATGCTCAAACTATCTTTTCAAATATAATTTTAAAACGTTTTATTGGTATTTGTCTCTAAAACAGGGCTTTGTATTGGATTGCTTTAATTTAAGCTATTTTTCATAAAGAAATGCAGAATAACAATGGTTTGAATGAAATGCCCCATGCAAGCCACGTCACTGATTTTTCTACTTTTTCTTTGCCATCGGTTTTAACTGATGCCCAAGGTTAATGCCTTGCAATAAACATGGGCCGCTTTATTGCGAAACTAGCACCGTAACCACTCTGCTACTGAGCTGATAATACTGATATTGTGGTGGTATTAATGAAATTTAACGTTTTTGTTTATACTAAACCAAGATTTTTCCATGTTTAACAACTTTATAGCAGTCCAGGAGCCCAGATAGGCTACCGTTCACCCCCGCAGTATACTACTTTTACATGTTTCATCCTGTAGAATGTCCCTAACATATTTATAACTCATAACAGTGAAGTAACTTGTTCTAACTTTACGTTTTGCATCATACATGGCTTATTGTATGTTGGCAGAGTTGTTATTTTGTTCCGCTATAATGGTTGGAACTTTGTTTTTCATTCTCCCACAGACAATGAAGAAAAAATAATCGATACAATACACAAAGTTTTCCCACAAACCGTATCAAAAATGATCTACCAAACAAGGAAGCCCCATTCCATCGACTGTTGACATTTGAAACACCCATAAGTATTAACAAGATTTTATGCTATACATATTTAAGAATATCACATTAAAAAGACAAAACCATTTAGTGGTAGCCTAGCTGGGCTCTCAGACTATTCAGATTTTTATTCTTCAAACCCCTAACAGAAAACTTTCTAGCTTGACCAGTACGCAATATTCGACCAACACAATTACTTAACTTCACATTATATTGATGAAATTGGCAAAATAAACTTATTAATCTATTTGTTTTAGGCTGGCCAGAGTACAGAGATGGCTTTGGCAGTGTATATGGTGAATACTGGCTTGGTTTGGACACAATAAAATGGCTCACGCATAGACGAATGTATTCATTGATGGTGGTACTTGAAGATTGGGGAGAAAATCACCGTTATGCAATTTACAACAAATTTCTAGTTGCTGGGCAAGATTATACTTTAACGGTCAGACCTTATTAACTAGTGTTGGAGTAATCGATACACAATTGCAATAAATGTTTTAAAATTAACAATGTGAAGGTGAGGGGATATAGTGGAGATGCTGGTAATTCCATGGTGGAAAACGACGGGCATTCATTTAAAGTACGAAAGCAAAACAAACGCATGGGCATTGCAACAGAAACAGATTGCACTACAACACATAAAGCAGGTATAAGTCAGTGCTTCCAGATTTGTCTTTAACCTGTAAATTTTGTTAAATACGGAATAACTTTAATTTGTAGTGGGTACTGTGGCGGACGGACATGCTACAAAGCATATAGGCTTTGTTTGCGTCATCACTAAGTATTTCGTGACAGACATTAATTTATTATTTGTTCTTTGTTTCACTGCACTCTGTTTCTTTTAGCTCTTATAGGAGCAAATTTGTCGAGAAAGATTGCAAAGGACTGCACATTGCCCATCACGTTGCAAATAACAGTAATTTGAGATGGACGGTTTGTGTAGCAGGCACTGTAGACATACTATTTTACTTGCTTCTATTCTACAAAGTTATGCCGCCAGGCCATGGGGTTTCCGTTGTTAGAAAAACAAAGCTTCTCTATCTCCATGTGTGTTGTAAAAGGCTATTAAACTGTTGTTGGGGGTCAGAAAGGCTATCTGATTTGAAAAAATTCTGCTCCAAAGAAATTTCATGAATAAGAGCTGTAAAATTTTTTTCCCTGAGGTCATAGAGTTTTTTAAAATTAAGGGCTCATCTTGGTTTGTGGATGCCAGAGCATGTCCACACGCCGGTTGGCCATAGCATTGCACATCAGGGGACGAAGCCTCCTCCCAGTTACCACTTGCCACCACGAGGAGGTATTGCATAGGGCTTGATGTGCAGAGGCTGTGGACTGGCATCCAGTCATTGGACAATGGCTGGCAAGGGAGACTTACATACGCGGCTCTCTTGTTGCACTTAACAAGCTAGTCAGCGGTGAGGGGTACTGGCAGGGGAAGCAGATTAGTACTTCTACACAACCGTCCAACAAGTAAGTATAGAATATAGCCTACTGCTGCGAAAGAAGTTAATTTGCCAGTTATTAATCCTGGCACCAGGCCGGTTACTGACAGCTAAATTAACTAATACAGCATCTAGAGCTGGGATTGCCAAGGTTTACCTCCATGTCGCTTGATAAATATTACTCAAATGTAATTACCGGTTGACTTCGTTTTTATTCATCAACGCATGTATTTCGTATTGCGAAAGGTGACGTTATTGCCTTTAAGGAGGGTGCCTTGGTAAGTTAATTCTTGCTAATTACGAAGTTCGTTTTGCCTGGAAGTATATTGTAATCACTATTTAATGTGATAGCGTATACGTGATGTCGATACATCGACCTTTAGGCGGCGTATGGGTTTCCAAAAAGGGTTAACTTTGTAGTGGCCTGGGAGCCACTGCAACTTCTTTGTTTTAGTTTATATGTAGTAAAATTATTAAAAATGCAATTACTCGAAAATTGCTCCATTGGGATCTCTGAAATTTTGCATGTGAACTATACTTGCCTGACACTGTCTCGTACTGAAATATGGCAAAAATCACACATCTCTATATCCCGTTACATAGGGCTAAAGTCAAAAGTGGATTTTTGGGCCTAAGAACATATGTTTCCCAATTTTTCATGCCAATTTCTATTCAAGTTTTCCAAGTAACCAGCAACTTTAAAACGTGCCAAATGCTAGGGGAATTTCCATAGTTGCTGCCTTCTGATTAGTCTAAACAGAATTTTAAAGCCCTGCGTTCGAGCCTAACGAAATCAGAGAAATCTAGTTTTTTTACCCATACTCCTCCTTATTGACCTTTTGCACAATACGTTATGCACATGCTCGAAAAATACGTTTTCGAAAATTTGATGACAAATAAGCACGTGATTCCAACAAATTGGAAGTGCACGTGGGTTTTTTACCAGGGTATAGGATAACGTGTAACCATGAACCCATCCTATCAAACGGCTGTTTGTTATTGTCAACGATATTGTCACAAACAGATAAAATTTTGGTTTGATAAAAAAATGTGAACTGCCCTTGAATGTTATGGAAAGTCGCCCATGATGGGACACTATTAGGAAAATTGCTCTCACTGAAAAACGCTGTACGCTTTGGCTAACCTTTTTCCGGACTATGTTAGATATGGCATTGTTTGAAATAGCGCATGAGTTTTAATCAATTTTCTTGTTGTTTATTAAACGATTTACAAAATAAAAATGACACATTTGTCTTATCTTGGTAAACCACGACGGGACAGTATGGAGAAATCCTTAATAATAAAACATTGTTTTAATTAAACCGTAATCTTAAAAAAATTCCCTTTGAAATAAAATTTTTTAACTTTAAAGCAAAATTTGAACTGATTTTTGCAACGTTTTACTGTTGAACAGACGAATAAATGTATCGATTAAACAGAGAAAGAAAGAAAGAAAGAAAGAAAGAAAGAGACGATCATCTGAAAATCTGTACGGCTGTCCCATCATGCGCGAATTTTCCCGAAGCTGCGTAAATGATAGTAGCCTACAAAAAATTCTTAAGCCGCTGATTATATTACAATCGAGTCAGTACCATATTTAAACATTTTGAAAGAAGATGCTTGTTACAGCAATTTTTAGCATTCCCTGCGAGTTGTGAACACTTAGATGTGTTTAGATTTTGAAACGATTAAAAAATTATACGGTAAATAGTTCTGATTTTTACTTTATCCGTAAAGTATAATAAACTCCCATGGTTGTAATTCTTGAACCATTACACCGGAATGCTTATAAAATATTAGGTTACTGAAGTTGTAGTTACCATATGTTTGAGTAGGAGTCAGCAGTTCTTTTTTTAGGGTGGTGGTTTTCCGAAAGCTGCGGAGATGCTAATCCTAACGGGCCATATTTCAACGATCCTATAGCAACGTTAAACTTGGAAGATACCGGTACAGCTGACACGCTAGCTGAACTCCGATGGATGTCCTGGCGTGGTGAAGACTACCCACTAAAGAAAATTACTATGCAGATTTTACCACGTGAAGCGTTGCTCCAGAATGTACTTCTGATTTTACAAGGAATTTCCATTGATCATGAGTATTACAAAAGAGAAGAAAAGGATCTTTCCGAAAATGATTTTGACAATAATTATTGATAGGTGTTACAGCAAAAAAAAACTTAATTAGCAAATAGGCTTTTCTTGTTTTTGCTGCAGTTCTTCAATTCTTGCCCTATTTCCTTACTTGTGTTTACAGCTCGTGAAAGAAGTGTTTAAAATAAAATGACATGTGATCAGAATTAACATCTTTAGCGCAATCTGTGTTGAATAAACCTATTTCCACCTGTTTCAGTAGAAAGTTATCGTGTGAACGATTTTCCTCAGCCACCCGTACTAAATCTTCGGGCAAGAGTCCAGTCGTCACTGGGTACTAGGCCTACTCTTTTGTTAGGAACACGAGGTTTGAAGGTGGCAACCAGGTGTGACACGGTTTGCTCTTCCGCGCTACACTTGCATCGAATTCTGTTCGTAAGCGATGAAATTGTAAGCCGACCCAAGCCATCATAGGCAGCGATAGTTTGTTGGGGTTGTGATAGATGTCGAAAATGTACTTGCCATCATCGCTTAAACCCCTGTTACATAGTAACCCTAGCCTTTGTGCACCTTCCAATTGACGTTTCCTGCGCTGCCTAAAGTTGAAACTGTTCATCGGAAGAACAGTAGCAGCTTACGTGTCGTTCATGCGTCTTCCAAAGAGTATTACAACAATGGCGCCACACTGGGTATCAAAAGCCGGCCAGATGAGTAGGAACCCTGCGCTGCAACCATTTCGCTACCGAACCACCAAGGTTAACATTGTAGCAGAGGTAAGTTTGTTACCTGGCTTTGGGTTGTTGCAGTTCTGGTTCTGAATGATTTTTTCGTGTATAGGCTACACTCCAACAACTTTTTCTAGACTAATCCAATCTCGAATATATCAATATACGAGTAACTTCTAGATTTTCAATAGTATCGTTTAAACAAACTTCACCGGTAAACTATGGGCGTCAGCATCGCAGTTAAATGAAAACTGGAAAAATAAACTACTAGTTGTCCAGGCAACTTCAATACGGATCGAAATATTAACGCGGATATTGTAGAGGTGTTAAATCTTCTCAACAGTCCCCAGGCAAGCCATTCGGCGGTTGTAATTAGCCGAATTAATAGAAATTTCGAAACAATCACTTAAACTGTTATAACCCTATAAAACGCCAAGCTTATAGTTAGCTAAACTTGCTATATCACGAGATACAAGATAGGTAATAGGCCTAGATCCTTTCCAAGTTATCGCCGCCATTTTTGTTGGTTGGCAGATTTTTTGGATCGCCTATGCCCTATAGTCCTATACTATACAGTAGAAGTTGTCGACCCAGTTTAATTCTTTTTTAAATTACAAACGTTCTGGCCATTGGATTGTAAAGATTTCGCTCAGGTGAGTCGCATATATGAGTTCCTTTACGCGATAAAAAAAATTTTTGAAAGTATGTTGCCCCGTATTTTACAGTGCTTTTGAATCCTACGCACTGACAGCTCTTTTCGCTAACCCGTCCGCCTGGTAACGAATCTTGCCCTTTGCTTCAATGTGCAAAGTTTTTACCAAGTCATCCATGCAAAAATAAACGTTTCGAAAACAATTTACTGTTTTTTGTCTATCGCCACTAGAAGATGAAATGAAAATGATCAATATTCTTACACGCAGTGGTAGTTTTAGGTTTGGAGGGTCCCAAAATTACGGGAGACGTAGCAATCTGAAGGGATACTTTTGACTTATGAAGGTATCTTAATTTACCTGTTGAATTATCTGACTTTTTTGTTGCATGCTGTTAGAATACTCTAACTTTTTGTCGGCCGAAAAGTTTTAATATTACAACAGAAATAGCTTAAAGGAAAAGGTTTTTATTATAGATGCTGTACACTTTCTCAATATTACGAATAACCAAGAACGTAAGTAATACCACTGCTTATAAGATGTCGATTGACTTACAACCATCATGGCTAGTGTCTAACTGACAGTGTTGTTGCGATTGTGATCATTGATTGTTTGCTAATCTGACTCCATTGACAGCGTGTTCATTACCGCCTGATCGGCAAGCTGTCAATGTTTTGAATAATTATTGATTCTCAACGAAACGGTTACTGTTTCCAGAGCGCAGAATAAAGCTGCATTCGGTCTGTAAATAACAGACTGCAATATCAGAACTAACGCGTTAAGCGCTGTAGTACGAATGACGTAATTCAGAAGTAATCAAAACCGGGTCATGTATACTAAACACGGCAAAAATATAGTACAGCGCTTGTTGTTAAATACACGAAATAGAACACAAATAACATTATAATATCATCATATCTGCACGAGAATTCCGTTGGAATAAGGTCTAATTATGACAATTTTCTATTGAATTCGGTTATTCACTTGGCTAGAAATGCTAGCTTACATAACGTGAAAGCGATCGGAGTTAAAATGTTGGACATGAAAATCGCAGCGTGTGCAGCGAGCAAAACAATGTTTAGACAATGGGAGAAATATATAGCTAAAGCTGACACATTGAAACATAAATAAATAATCAGTGTTAAGGTTAAGAAGCGTTAAGTTTCCAATAAATACTTCCTATCGCAATAGATGCTGGGAAACAACCTGGGAACGTACTAAAAGCTCGCTCACACGAAGTTATTCAGAGCAAATTTCCAAATATCAATCGGCAGTTGAAGTGTTTATCAAAAAAAATTCATAAACTTCAATCAATAGCTAGAAAACACTTTTGTAAGAAATGATGTAATGGTACCAAAAAATACCACCCAGGCCGCTGCAAATCTATCCTAGGGGGTCCGGAGATACTCGCTGGAAATTTTGAATTTATATGGTTTAAAATGTATAGAATTTTGCTTTTCTTTCGAAAAACAAACATCTCACATCCTTCATTTCTATGTTGCTGTCGAGCGCCTAATACCTCAGAGGTTTGCCAACGAAGAACACAACTTCGTCGTGGCATGATGTTTTAATTCGCGTGACCTTTTAAGCATCAAGTTATATTAAAGTAATTTCAAAGCAGGAGGGGACTAATTTAGACGGAGGTTCGATTTACACAACTTTCCCTTATTTTAAATACAGTCCATACAACCAAATACCATTAACCAATGAATGACTGTTGTCCTGTCCGGAAAAACTGCAAATAGTTAACAATAATACTCGTATGCACAAACAAGGGGGCGAGACGACCGCTTCGCTCGCCTCACCCTAAAACCACTTCTGCGTTACACGTTCGTAGTTTCGAGTCCGAAGATGCACAGAAAGCCAAGATAAATCACCATAATTTTTTAACTTTTTCACAACTAGAGGACGAAGTTCGCCATCAAGCATTCAACTGCTGCGATTATCCCGAGTAAGCCAATTAATTATTATTGTCAACATTGTTTTGTCGCTCAATAACTTTGCACCGGCGAAACGTCTGTGCTACTACCACACACAAATCGGTAATTATTCAATTGAATGTCCAAAGATCGTAAGGTGTGACCTTTTGCTCGGCGGCAAAGAGCTGGATAGGCCTACCTTGTAGTCAATTTTTTAGAGCATTTCCAACGCTTTATTTGTTTGTATTTGAATAAAATACGATCAGTTTTTAAATCATAAAGGATAAAGACATTATATGTGATACTTTGCAGCGAGACTCCTTAAAAAAATTGGAATTTTGTCAATTTTACTTTAAACTGGCTTTAGCGTAACGGCAAAAAGTTGATATAGTTCGTCCCAGAGCATTTTGTAAAATTCCATAGAAAATTTGTTGGGGCCTGGTGATTTCTTATGCGCTGTAGTACAAGATCTGTTGCGGTGATGTCCAAGTCACAGTTTTGCATTTGATTGTTTGTTATTTTTTGCGTAATGGTGCTTGGACTGAACCGTTATATATCATTTAAATATCTATACATCGACAGAACGGGATTTTTACAGGTTCGTAAAAAAACTGTTGCATTCCGAAAGAATATCTTTTTGGTCAGGTATAACAAGGTCGTCCTTTTGAAGACGGCGTATAACCGTGGTTGCAAAATATTGTTTTTCAAGGCGCAATAAAGTAGGCAGTATTTTTTCGCCTAGCTCCGCGAATTTCGCTCGACTTCTCACCATTGCGCCCCAAGTTTTCTTTTCCATTAAAGAAGCAAACTCGCCCTGCAATTAAGGCACCAAACTAAGCAAACTTTTCTTTCGACAAATCCAGATTTAAGCTTGCGTTTAACTGGGTTATGTTATCTTGTAAAGTATCCTGTTCTTTGATTGTCTCTTTTTCGATGCGCTGCACTTAATTTTCTCCGCACAACGCATTTCATGACTTCCCAGATTAACAATTGCAATAGATAAAGGTCTGGAGTTGGTAAAGCTGAAATATTCCGCAACAACTCGTTTAGTTTGTAAAGTATACTTCGCATCATTGAGAAGGGCGCAGTTAAACTTCCAATATCCCGGACCTGTTTGTATCGTATCTACAACTACGTTGATAACGCAAAGAGTTTGGTACGACTTAACACTAGTCTTAATTTGCATTTTTACTGATTCCATTAAACCCGCCGTAATCAAGAAATAGTCTTGTCTAATCGCCACGTATGGGTTGCGTTGAATGCGAGTTAACATATCCTCGTGTGGGTGTTTTTCACGAAAGACATCAAATAAAGTATACTCTTTCATTAAGGTTATGAGCTCGTTTCTGGCCTGCTGTTTACTGTGCATTTCAAGTCCACCTTTTTTGTCAGGAGTGTCCCTGAGTGTTATATTAAAGTCGTCTCCAATTATGGCGGAATTTGAGCGCAAAGGTCGTGAATCGCAATAAACACATTTGTGAAAAAGCAGGATTATCATTGTTTTGGGCCGTATATGTTTACTAAGGTTATTGTTACTTCCCCTAAGTTACAGCTGACAGCGAGGTAGCGACCTGCAGTGTCCTCTAAAGTGTTGTATTGACCTTATAAGAAAGTTGTTTACACAAAAGTATGGTAAGTCCCCTAGAGCGCGGTGTGCCACGTGAGAAAAAAGTTCGCCACCCCAATTCATTGTCCACAGTTTACCAATTTTAGTTGAAGAATGTGTTTCTTGCAAAAAAAATTAATATATATTTTATTTTTTTTAAATCTAAAGATCGTGCGCCTTAGCGCAACTCGCAAGCCAATGGCATTAAAAAAGCAACGATTACTTTGCAAGCGTTAGCTTAATATTAAAGGCGTTAGAGTAATATTAAAGGAAAGTGTAAAAGCAAACATAATACTAGTTTAAGCGATATATAAATTACTGCAATATACATTTTGTTTAATTAAAATCTATATATTAATGAACTGCCGAGTTTAACACTTTGCGTCCGGAACATTTTTTTGCATGCAAATTGCCGAAAGTAGTTCACATTTCACATTATTCTCTTGACATTTACATGCGCTAAAACATTTCGAAAATTCGTGCAATAGACTTTTCAGCTTCAATTGTAGCCTATATTGACTTCAAATAATTGTAAAATCATAATCATCCTTTATAGCCAAACTCCCACAATTCAAAGTTTAAAGCTGGTGTTCTTTATACACTGCAAAATGAGAGTTTAAAGGTAAACCAGAACACAATTTGAGGGGCCACATGCTGAGCACAAACAAATGCTTGGCTCTAAATGGCGCTGCAAGAAATAATCGATAAACTCACAAACATTCGTATTTCTGGTACAATATCTTTTAACTTATCTTTTATTACTACAAGCTTCTTGTATTAAAGCGGGATAATGAATGTGGTCTGAAAATAATAGCCCCCATCAAAGTCGTAGAGCCGGCGTGCCCCCTATAAACCGACCTGGGCCCAGGTCCAAAACAATATTCTAAATAAGAAACGCTGAAAAGTGCTTTTTGAATTATGTGGCAAGTTTTTTTCAAATATGTTTGTAAAATGTTGTAAGTATTAGAAGGGTCTTAGATTTGAAATGATTTGCAAACTACTCAAATTTGGCAAAGTTCAGTTTTTAACAACTAAGTCCAGGCGAAGTTGCTGAATGCAACTAATAAATAACGAAAACATTTATCATTCTCAATCGTCACACTATATAGCAAGGGTCGGGAACCTTTTTGGCTAAGGGAACCATGTAAGCTACATATTTTAATTGTATTTCCGTGAGGGCCATATAATATTTTTCAACACTTAATGCAACTAATGTGTGCATTTTTAAGCAAAACCAACAATTTTAGACAACGGTAAATGTCTGAACTTACTGTTTAATAACATGCTTTTTACTGTTAATGCGACTTACAATTACAGAAAACGTATTATTCGTAACAATCATGCTAGGAAATGCCAGATTTATCTGCGAGCCAGATCACGTCATAAAAAGAACCACATCTGACTAGCGAGCCATAGGTTCCCAGCCTTTGCTATATAGCTTTAAACGAACAGTTTATGTCCGACCAGAGATGAAATTCGGCCCGATATTTACTGATCAGGCTCTGATTTGCACTTAAGTTTGTGAAAGTTGTCGGACCAAATTCGGGCCGGCACCCAAATACTGTACCTTTTTACAATCTTATATGATCAAATAAGGAATTGTTTTCACTTCAGCTTTGCAAACCGTTTGTTTTTACTGAAATAAAATAACCACAGTAGACATGTCGCTACTTCTATTACAGCTGGTATAGTCAATTGGGTTATAATTTTACCTCCATTATAACCTATAAAGCAGGCTACTACAAACTATACTTCACATCTTTCACCTATTTGATAAATTCAATTTTTGGGGCTGAACTAGGCTTTATGTATGTGCTCCTCCATAAAAAAAAAATTTGACAAAGCACAGCACAGCGTTTCGAGAAAATTCTTTGGTCAATTCCCAGCATCGGTCAGAAATTTCTCCACAATCGTTTTTTGTTTACAAAATTTGAGACAAATAGTTCTCATTATGCCGTGCGCACACTTACTTTAATAACAAAAAAATATAATTTATCCACGTAAAACTTTCTATTGGGCGGCATACGGCCAGCGTGTTCGACATTTAAATAGAAGCGCCACTGTTAGGCCAATACAATTTTTATTCCGTGGTGATTAAACTGTTGTTTAACGACAGAAATGCGATTTATAGGCCTACGAAAAATATACACATATTTTAAACTTTGATGTAGGCTATATTACTGTACCTCATCCTATAAGTAAGTGACAAGTTCACATTCAATATCTCCACTGGGAAATTTCCCCATCTCCGCTAATTCGCCACTGCCTATGTTGCTATTGGCAGTTAGAGCAATCTAAATAGCTGTAACAAATAGATACGTGAGTAGTCGGTCAACTCAACCTCGGTCAGCTCAACTTCGCTCAACTCAACCCCGGTCAAGTCAACCCTGGACAAGTCAACTCAATCTCGCTAATACAAACTTCCGACATATGAATGCGATTGGTTTTCGGACATGTTCCCGAGTGAACATCTTTTTATTTGCTAAAAAGAACGTGAACGGCAGACCGAGCGCACTCTTATGTCGGAGATCAAAATCACGATTGATGCTCTTTTTTTCATTGATGAGCGGAAGCGTGAGTGAAGTTATTTTGAAAAGAGCGATTGCCCTGCACTGAGTTTAGTCACAGTTGTAAAATCTTCCGCGAGTGCATATTTTTTTCATGTTCTTATTTTTCTTTGTTCTTATCTTACACCGTACGAAATGTTGGATATAAAGTTAATCGAAATCTGATAGTGATTAGGCTGTAATGAACGTATGATATGATTTGGATTTATCACGATAGTTGAATGATGTTAAATATTTTCACTTTGGGTCTTTCATATGCTTTTTGTATCCTTTCAATATCTTCTTTGATAATTCATGCGATAGCCTAGACCACTCATGTTTGTAAGTTGGATACATAACTGAATCAAAATTTTGAGAATGTGTTAAACCTAAACAGTGTTCAATTTCAAGAACAGCTACAGCAAATAAATTATTTCTAGGAGGTGTCTCTTTATCAATTCAATTCTCATCATTATCAAAAAGTAAATCACCACCAATACCAGAATCTGTATAAAAACCATGTGCTAAAACACCACCTGAACCATTAAATGGATATCCGTCAACATGTCTTTTTGACAAAAACTAATTTTAATATATATTTCTTCAGCATTTCCTCTATCCATCTATTCCTTCTATATCTATTTCTCTATTTCTTTAAATGCAGAATCAAGTTTCTGATATATTGAATCTTCAGATTTTCATGTTTTCGTATGTTTCTTTGAAATGTAGCCTACTGAATGACCAATCGGTATGGAGGCATATTTATTTCCGTTGTGCAACAGTACACACTTTAAACTAGTATTGGAGCTGTTTATAAATAGACGCCAATTTTTTGGATCATACACACTGCCCGTTGCATGTAAGAGGCCACCTATGTCATGACATAACACAAAGGTATCTTCCATGCTGAAGTACAGAAGCAAATCTTCCTCTCTTCTTTTGTAGAATGAATATGTGGTTGAGGAGCTAGGAGTTTGTTGTGATGTAGCTTAGATCCTAAAAGCTCTGCAGAATCTTTTGGCAAATTCAAATCACGAACTAAGTCATTTAAAAAAACTTCCTGATTAGTACCGGCAGCTTTTCTTGGTCTGAAGATGAGATTAAATAGTCTTCACTTTTAGTAGAACTGTCTTGTAATGTGATCTGTCTCAAATACGGATTGAGTTAAAAACGTAAATGTTGGTACAGGAATGCTGTCAGAATGAGTCACGGGTCTCATAGCTGATGGAATATTAGGGTAGCTGATTTTGGATTTATTTTTGGAGTTAAATCCAGCTACATTTAAAATGCAGAAATAACAGTCGTCGACATGGTTTGGTGGCTCTCTCTAAACGATTGGAATGCCAAAGCTCACACTCTTTCGTTTGCCTTTGGTCCATTATCTCAGATTTTCAATACATGTCCTGCACACCTTGTGAGGTGCCCAGGACATCTCTTGATCATCTAGTTTAATGCCGAAGTATGCTAAATAAGCTTTTTCACAAAATCTGTGATGTTTTGTCTTTGCTTTGGAACAGTAAAGCATCCACAAATATAGAAGAAAATACTTGCGTGTAGCTTACACCTTCTTCGTCCAGCAGAAATACTAGCCATTGGCAACACGTTGTATAACTATAAATAACTAAAGAGATGAGTAGCACAGGCTTGCGGAATATTTTACAAAACATGTCTAAAAATATGAAATAACTTAACAGATTCATCTATATGTAAGCTACTTAAAATAATTAGGCATAATCTATTTATCTACTCTATCTAATTGGTCTCAAATAATAATCTATTTTACCCCGCTACGCGACGCCCATGGTATGCAATGTATAAAATTAGTTGGTCAAAGATCGTTCGATTGCAGATAAACACAAGGTGATAGACAAAAACTCACTCCCTTTTTGGAATCAGCGCCCAGTAATTACCTTAAAACATCGTTTACGTCTACTGTATTTCTGCAAAATTAATGTAGACTGGTGTAAAGTTCTATGCTATATGGTAAATATTTTCTCTCACCATCAAAATATTGAATTGTATTTTGTGAAAAAAATTGACGAGAAAGAAAACTTTTGAGGTTATTTTTGGAATCAGCAGCCCAAAGTTAACCAGAATAAGTCAGGTGTTTGTAATCAGCATAAAAACAACTTTTTTTGGTGCCTCTATTTCGCTTTAGCTAATACGGAAGCCAAAAAAACAAGCACTTTTGCGACCTGGAATCGTCAGCTGAAAGATGCCTTGTAAAATGACAACATTATTATCTGATTATTATCACTTTTTACATAAGACTATAAGTAGGCTTTTATTAGAGCACTCCTAAAACTGAACAACATTTTGAAAAAGATAACACTGAGGGTTAATTGTTAACCCTCAATTGTTAATTGTTAATTGCAAAGACTGTCGTGTAATTATCTAAAATGAATACATGTGATTTTCTGCGATTTTATGAAGGTAGTTTTGAGGATTCACTGAATACAAGGGAAAAAACGGAAAATCAAGATTGTAATGAGTCTGAAATTACGTCAAATACTGTACAAATAACACCAACAGATCCGTAAAAACATAGTAGAGTTTTCCTTAGTGGCCACCTCAAGGGGAACAGAAAAATGGGCTACTAGAGAAAACTTGCAAACAACGCATTATTATGCACAGCCAAAAGCACTTAAAAATTCTTTATTTCTGTGAAAGCTAAAAATTTGAGGAATAAACAACGCAAACCGAAAGGACTTTTTGGATAATCGGAGGGTCAATGGAAGCTTTGACATGAATAGCAATCGATATATTGTTTCCCATAAAATTATGGGACATTAAAAATGTTTCGGAAAAGAATAAATACAGCGTGTGTGTACAAAGTGTTTTATAAAAAGCATAGAAAAGCATAAAAGTGTACTATACAGTCATCTCAGAATTTCTTTAAAAATTGCTAGGCTTATAAACTACTATAAAAATTGATTGCACTTTCCGTAAATTAGTGTCACGTTCTTCATTCTGTAAAAACGACGAAAAATAAATCACTGGACCGACAAAAACGTTTTGTAAAAATTTTAGAATTTTTTTAGAAATTTTAGAATTTTAGAAAACTCTAAACGCATTGCGACAAATATATTGTGGTGACATTCCTTTGTTTACGCCGGTTTGCCTCGCGCATAATCACGCCTCCTTAATTAGTCCGCCGCCTTAATTGTGCTGGTTACATGTGTAGGATGTCATTCAGTTATAACTTTATAAGCGCAGTGTCGGCAGGTCGACTGCTCAATACTGCTAGTTTGTACATATAATAAGTAGCCTACTATATAGTTCCTAACTGATTATATTTTGTTTCAGGGCTGTTCTGTTCTGTTTTTAATAAAGCCCAAGTCACTTGAATTTCGTGTTTGAGTTTCGAGGTCATGACATATATTTTATATAGTTAACAATTTAAGCTAAATAATACCGCGTATATTTTCGAATTGTATTACTACAAACACTGAAAAAGTATTCCGTAATTTTTCACTTTCCGCAAATTAGTATTGGCTTTTTCCGTAATACCGTAATTCCTCACTTAATATAAATTAGTGTCGCGTCCCTCAGGTTTTTCATTCCATAAATTAGTGTTGTTCGAAAATTTCTGTGATGGGATGAAGTGCAAAGTAACACACCTTAATAAGTGAGGCACTGATGATCATGAAAAGCAGTTATTGAGTGAGCGTATTGTTTATGCCAAACTCTGCAGTTTGGCTGGGCAGCGTTAGATCTATATTTCACAGAAGACGCTTTTCGAAGAAAGTGTTTGCAGGGACTGGTACAAAATTGCATGCTGTCAAATTATGAACAGGAATGATCAGATAGATCGAACATTAATGACACTGAAAAACGTCACTGATGAATTAATGTTGAAAGGCAAATCGGGTTTAAATTCTGCAGCTGTTCTATACAACAATCAGAAAACAAACTTTATCAGTATAGGAGGAAAAGCATTGTGAATAACTAACCATTCCGTGTCCTTAACAGAAATTCGTTTTATGATACGATTTTTTTTGATAAATTATGGTCACAAAAACGCGGATAAAACTAAAAGTGCACATGAAAATTGAACAAAGAAAAAATGGTTAGCACCATCCTTTACACTCCCGACAGTCAATAGCAAAAAACAAATCATATAGCCTACCATAAAAGTAAACTGTTAGGTTCCCTTGCATCATGGAAAATGTATAAAATAATTTAAATCTGGACATGCCTTTATTATGTGTAAAAAGATGTTAAAATTTCTTGCTGATGATGTACAATAATATACAGAGGTGGGCAGTCGGTACTCTGAAAGTACTGTTGGTAACGGTACCGGTACTTGGAAAAAATGTACTGACGGTTCCGGTATTCGGTACTGTTTGAAAAAAGTACTTTGGTACTTTGTTGGTACTCTTACCAGTACTTTTCGTGTAAAAGATGTTGCAAATGCAATGTTTGCCGTTATTATGCCCAGGTAAAGGTTACTCCAGTTAAAAACATATGTGACGTCACTCGCATGCAATTTTTCCTAGATATTTTTACCTAATATTTCTAGATTAAAAAAGATTAACAGATGCTAAAATTGGCAGTAAGGGTTAATTAACACGTTTAAAACATAATTGTTAAAATTCTAAAATAATCACATGAAAAGTAGGCTACTGTGTGCCGGCACTGATGGAAATTTCTTGAAAAAAGTAATTTTTTATTGTAAAGTAAAAAGTATTGAGATTTGCTACTTTGTTTCATAAGTATTATCGGTACCAGTACTGTACAAGGTACCCTGGTACAGTAATTCGGTACTCTAGTACCGTGGTAATGCCCACCTATGATAAGAAAGCGTTACCGTGCTTGTCTGGAAACAAAGTTAAAGTCTATGGTTGTTTGGTGTTCATACTGTTTTATACTCGATGTACAGTAATAAATCTTCTTTCATTGGGGGACAGATTTTCATCCTGTGTAATATACCTTTAGACTGTGTCGTTTAGCCAATAACTTTTGAAGTAATTGTAACTTTTTTGCAGTTGACTTTGTGTTCTTTTGAATGGACCCAGTTTATGTAATTTCCACCATAGTGTATAACAACAACATTTTTCATTTTCACACATATTTGTGCTGGCTTTGCCATTTTATGAATGGTTGTTTTTTAACAAAGGCATGGCATGTTTTTAGTATTAAATTTTTTCACCATTTTTCATTGTTAAATTCAGCATTATTCTGCAAAACTTTTCTTCAAACATCACTCGAAAGTGGACTAGAGTAATTATTGCATCTAGGCTAAATTCGATCGGAAATAATCAAGAAAAGATGATACTTACAAGCTGATCATGCTTTCTATGCCTGTTTCCATGTCGTCCACAAATCTCTATTTTAGGCCTAAATGGAAAAGACCGTTTTCATGTCACGTACATGTCGACCCAATTATTTTTCAATCCAAAGGTAAATAACAGTTAGGGAAGTAAATGTGCTTGTTAAATATTGCGACCAGACCATTCTAGTCAAAATATCTGAATGGTCACAGACTCACAGTAATTAAAACTGCCACAGTACTGTTAAACCACACCACGATCGATAGAGTTAAGCACAAAATGACAAAAACATTGAATTTATCATTTATTTCATTAACATTAAACAACAACATTAAAGTGAATGTCAGTAGATGAAGTAAGAATACACATAGCACAATAACAAAACGTCATAATGAGATGTTTGCTATTTTATATGCACTTATTTTTGCCAGACTTACTAAGGTTTGGCGGAAAGCCCGTCCTGTTTTTTGGCCAGTTTTAAGTTGATCTCATATCAGTCATTGCATTAACATAAAACGGGTGATACTAATATGCATCAAAATGCGGAATATAGGCCCTGATAATGGGTCGGTCTCTATTTAGAACTTTTCTTATTCTCGGTTCAGCCTCAGGCCATAATGTAGAACAGTGCTCTTCAACAGGGGTTCCGTGAGTTATAAGGGTTCCGCGAGGGTTCCTCGTTTATTTAGGGAAATTGATTTCTTGCTTCAGCATTTTGATGCGTCATTCCGATTTTTTTTTAGATCACTGCACCGCATTCATACTCCAAGTAGGCCAGTTTGTTAAACAAGAAGTTGAGTGCAGTCAACAACCGAATAAAACATTGATATAATTGTTGCGTCACTTGCTGTTAACAAGAACGTTATTGTTGTATCACAGTCATAGGATGTTGCCGATGTACAGATCACAGAAGTACAAGCAGACTGAGTAGAGAGTACAGACTTGAGCTGCTGTTGAGCTTGTTAAAGTGTAACAGTGTAATAACGAAATATTTTATTTTCTGACCAAGCAATTCGTAATTTCTAAACTTTTGTTAGTGGAGCTCTGTGACAAACGCGAAAGTACATGAGGGGTTCCGCGTTGACAAAAAGTTTGAAGAGCACTGATGTAGAATGCACACTGGCTAGTTTGGTGAACACTAAAGTTATGCTTTTGCACACTCGTGAAAACTGCAGTATGAAACATGCCCAGTGACGCTGCATTGAAAACATTTGAAAGCTGTTAATGCCATGGTTCATATTGCTCCCATTGCTTTGTTCAACTTAACGACGCAGTTTGTAAATTTGCATGGTTTTAAAATAAAAAGTCTACAGATTATGTCAAAAGGTGGCCTACAAAACTCTTTATTTCTAGCATTGCCTGAATTTGAAACTGTTCACCAGGAACACTGAACAGCAGCAAACATCATTTATGCTTTGTTGAAGGGCATTGCAACAGTAAGTATTAAACAAGTTCGAGTCCAAAACTCACCACTTCCTATCGAGCTGAGTACTGTTGTTACCAGTGATACCAATGGTTTTTATAAGCTTTTTGTAGATCTAATGTCATGTAAGGTAAACTGAAAATGGGAAAACAAAATAGTAAACTTAAACCAGAAGAAATATCAGATTTAGTATCTGTCACCAAATTCGATGAGCATGAGTTACAAGAATGGTACAAGGGCTTTATTAAGGTAAATATTAAGTGTTTTTATGTGCTGTTAGTGCATGTTATAACTGTCAGTATTTATTTTTATTGCCACAACTAACAAAGGTTCTAATCTATGATCAGAACTGTTAAAGATTTGTAATCGCAAACTTATTTAAGTATATTAGTAATGTAAGATGCCATTTTAAATTTAACTCAATTAGTGCAAAATATTTTTTGATGTACAGTCAGCAGGACCTCTTTTTAATTCCGACCACTTTGTTTCGTCACAAAATGTCGCTTTAGCAAGGTATCTGAATAATCGGAACCAAAACAATAATTCAATTTAAATGGAAAAAACTAGTCGGTGTCAGGAAAACTGTTGGTAAAAAACAAAAAAGAATTTCAACAATCACCTATAAACAAAAGTGTATTCAATGTGCATGCTTTCTAAAACTAGCTCATCAGCGCTGACTTAGCGTTTCGTATGACGATTTCACTGCTGGTTTCACTGTGTGTAGATAATTGGCTATTGTTTTCGTTATCTGTGACAAATGAACAAAAATTTGCATTTACAACATGTCTTTTTCACTTTATAATCTGTTTTATCAGATTTTACATCTGTGACGAAATGAGTGTTTTTAGTACTTGTTAGTACTACTTTTTATTATATTATCACAAGGGAACACAATTTTTGTTGACTACGATCTAACAATTGTTTTTTACTAACTTTTGGGCGCTGAATCCAAAAATGACATCAGTTTTTCTCTATCACGTCAAGTTTTTGAGCTAAAATTGCACAATAGTGTGCAATTTTATGAACCTGGAACCACCATTCATCGCTCTGCACGGATAGGAACAGATAATATTTTATTGCTTGTCTGTTTTTCCTGGAAAGTACAAAAGTGAAAAGCAACTAACTTCAATTTTTCCATTCTAGTTTTGTCGGATGATTGCACCCTCCAACCAAAAATGGGGGGAAAAGCATCGACCTAAATCGATGCCTGTGCCTTTTTTGCTTAATAATTCAGTTGACCCTTCTTGTATATAACTTACTATATGATTAGCTTGTGCATTCCTATTATGTATGGAAAAGCAATACGGCTAAAGTTGTGAAAAGTTACATATTTTGGATGTATGCTGTAGAGCAGTGTTTTTCAAACTTTTTGCGATCGCGTACCACTCATTCGTTTTTTTTTACTACACTGCGTACCACCTGGCTCCTGAATGACTTATTTTACTCAAATGTACCGGTATTTATAGTTATTACCATTATTACTATACCATAACACCAATGAATAGCAAGAAAACACAATTTAATTTGATAGATGCAACTGTTTCTTCTGCACAAGCTTGTCTATCCGGGGCAACACATTACTCACAGCACATCGAAAATCATGTTCAGCGGTATGCGGTACCACTTAAAAAGCTCTCGCGTACCACAGGTTGAGAACCACTGCTGTAGAGCAAAAACTTGACGTGATAGAAGAAAACTGGCGGCATTTTTGGAATCAGCACACCAGAATTAGCCTAAATCAAGTGCAAAATCCGTGTCAATTAATTTTTTCCCCAAAATTGTTCCCCAGTGTTATGATATACTCACGATTTATGCTTGGTAATAGTTAATGGTTACGCACTTTTGATCATGTCCATTTGTGATAAACTGAGTTGTGTTTAATTTATCATATTTGTTGTTTGTATTCTAGCTATAGGCGCCCAACTTTTCAAAATCCAAGGTATGCTGTAAAGTTTAGGACATTACAATGTACAGTTAAAACGTAGAAAATGCACAATGGAGGTAGAAATTCATTGAAATTAGCGATGTGCCAAACTCCCGTGTTGCAATTGCACGTTTGGTAGTGACCAATAAATGTTCATTTCCGCCATTACATGGTTATTAATTTTAAACAGTAATTATCTTGAAAACATCTTAGTAAATTATTCCCTGCCACCAAGGTCATTAGATTGAGGAAAGGAAAGGCGCTGTGCCAATGCTCTATGTGACGCAAAGTTGGGCAGCAAACACAACGATTTATATTAATCTTATCCTACGAGTGTTATGCCTTTTGAGCAAGTAGTTTTTTTATGTTTTAAGTTAAAACAATTAAAAATTTTAACGTATCAAAGTCCTCAATGACAGTCATAAGACGTATCTCATTATAGTTAGCCTATAACGCCAAACAACGAATTAAAATGGCCCAACTGCTAATTGTGCGTTATTTTTTGTTGGCCAAATCTTAGCACCAAGCCGTTTTTATATCTCCAACCAATACAAAACCAACTAAATGTATGTAAGGTACAGTGCATCTTTGTTTCTTGAAAGTCTGCACATACTTTTGTTGACGGTATTGATGATGAAAAATTTAGAAAAAGCTATATACCATTTTGTAGAAGGTGCAATAAATGCAAGTTACAACTGAGTATTTCACCACCATTCACACTGTTTGTCATGCCAATTTTGCGTCATGTGGCAATAGCATTGGGCCAAAATATGCAGGTACGTAATTAAGCAACATAGCACACATCGGTTGGTTGGAAGATAGCCAAACCTGAGACACATTTAAGAAAGCGCTACAGAGTATTGATACAGCACTTCTGTCAAAATATTGTTTTTTTTGCCTAATGGCAAAGTTTTTTTTGAATTGACTTATGAATTTAGTAAGCAATGGCCTTGGAAAGAAGATTAAGTTATTATTCATGATAGTTGATAACTTCTTCGTTTCAGCTACAACCAGTATAGTTTTACGTCTGAGAGGATAAAAAACCTGTTCAATCGTTTTACACTATCAGTATTCAGTTTAACCACGAATTTCCTTTCAAAATAAAATAATATGTCCCAGTAATAATTCTATCATCGCTTTGCAGAATTCGCATTCAATTAAAATTACTAATTACTCCATGCTTTCGTTTCAATTCTCCTGTATTTCAGAGTGTGCTCTGACGTCATGCGTTCATTCTCGCAAGTAAGGTGATTAGTGGTCATTAGTCATTACGTTAGATAACTACTTGGCTTGTTTCATTTATTGGTACATCGTGTGTTTGCTATTGCTAACAACAACAATGGATATTGTAATGTTCTTTTCTTTGACTGGTTGGATCATATTTGAAGTAGGTATGAATTAATTTTGCACCAACTTTCCTCACAAAAACAAGATGTATAAATTGTGTTATGTTCAATACATATCTTACGTTAGAAAAAAATTAACTATTCCCTTAATTTATTATGCTTTTACTTGAAAAAGCCAACTGCAGTACCAGCTGTGCAAGACTGTTCTAGCGTAAGGTTATAATGTGCTTGCTTACACTTTGACACTGTGCTGCATGAAGGTTTGAAACTACTAAGCTATACGAAGCATGAACCAATTTAGAGAGATAGGCTTTTCAATGCAAAATACATTAAACCAAGGAGTAAAACCACGTCAGGATCCTCCCTGAATTTTGGCTTGCAATGAGATCTATGCTAGGACTGTCTACATACTTAGTTTGGACAGAATCCTTGTACTGTACTAAAATTTTTGAAACAACCACCTAAACTTTGCAGCAAGTTTTGAGCTTCAAATTTTAGGACAAATGCTCGAAAAAAACAATATTTTCAAGCCCCACCAAATTCAAACCTTTGCCTGGACCTGCAACCAGCTATCGCCAAAACCATAACAAACCAGCCCACATGGACGTTACATGCGTATTGAACTAGAACATTTCTTACTTTTGTAATTCTAATATTAGAACATTTCTTACTTTTATAATATTATTATATTAGTTACTCTAAAAAAGCATACACAGACACAGAAGAGGTTATTGCACCAACATTAGCCATTTTTGTTGAAGAAATGTTTAGAACTGAAGCCGCCGAAAAAGTTATACGAGTTCCATTGTCAAATGACACAATTTCACGAAGAATAGAAGACTTGTCCTCAGATTTAAAAGATTAAGTTTGCGAACACTTTGTTGCGATAGAAGATGAACTGTCTGTGTTAAGGGCTTTACAAGTTGACAAATCTACTGACAGAACAGGGAACTGCTTGCTTTTATTCGGTTCATAAAGGATGCAAAATTGGTAAATGAGTGCTTGTTTTGCAAAGAATTGGAAAGCACAACTAGAGGGAAGGATATATTTGAATTGGTCAATGCTTTATAAGTTGCAATGTAGTAACTGTAAAAGCGTTTGTAACGATGGTTGTCCTTCGATGCAAGGGAAAACAAAGGATTTGTTGCATTTGTGCTCCAAAATTCCAAAGGTGGTAATTGTGCATTGCATGATCCATAGAGAAGCTCTCATGGCCAAATCTTTGCCTGAAGATTTACAAGTTGTTATGAGTCAAGTTAGCCAAGAGTTAAATTTCATTAAATCTCGGCCGCTATAAAATCGACTTTTTTCTCAACTGGTAAAGCTATGGATTTTGAGTACGAGTTTGTTTGCTGTGTCATACTGAGCTTTTTTACTTTCGAAAGGAAAGGTGTTAAAACGCATGGTCCATTTAAAAGCTCAAGTCATTTCCTTCATGGAAGCGCATAAGAAAGATTTTGTATTTTCTATTTATAACAAAGTTTGTTGGCTAAAAGTTCTGTTTCTTTCAAACTTGTTTGATAAGCTAAACAGTTTAAATTCCAGTCTCCAAGGGCCATCAGAATATATAATCACAGCAACAGCAACAGCAACATCAAAGATACGGTCACCAGACGAAACATTGACATTGTGGAAAACTGAAGTATCAAAGAAAATCATTGATTCATTCCCTGCTCTTAATGAATCTCCACTAAAAAAAGAAATTATTCCTGAAATTATGAACACACTGTCTTGACTACAGCTGGCACTTCAAAATTATTTCCCATACTTTGCTGTTAACAGCTTTAGATGGGTAGTTAATCTAGTTGGAATCAGTAAATCAAGCAACCTTTCTACTGAAGAAGAAGAGCAGCTCATTGATTTACAAAACGACCTGTTTTTTGAAGTATTGTTTCCCGAAAAACGCTTGGTTGAATTTTGGCTATCTTCTTACAAATAGTATTCATTGATCGGGACAAAAGTCATAAAAATAATTTTGCCATTTGCTTCTTCATGGCTCTGTGAATATGGATTTTCTGTTTAGACAGAAATTAAAAGCAAAAAACGGGAGAGACTTCTTGGAATTGACGACGAAATGCCGGTGTGCTTGGCAACGACTAACCTCGTTTCACTAACAATAACAGAAGTTGAGTGTCGGCCAAAAAACATCTCAATTACTGGTGCGTCGACGCTCATGATTTTCAACAACAAGTAAACAGACTTCAACAATTATTTCTCGTGTAAAATTTCTTAATTTTATTGTAAACAGATGATCGCGTGTGGTGTGTTTATCGCACGAACGGAATTCGGTCGATTCGCCATAAATTTTTCCCAAATTTTTGGTCGGGTGTGTAAGCCCCTCTCATTTATCGGCCCAATATTTTTATCACCAAAGGGGGCTTATGCACTGGTATATACGGTATAGTAATAGTTTATTTTTATCTCATTATTTGACAAAATTATGTTTTTTCCTTGTAGATTTCATTGTTGAAATTCAAACTGTACATTAAACTAAATTTGAATTTTAAATGCACTTACTAAGTACAAAACTAAATTGCATCATGTACGTGACAGATGGGACATTTTGAATGCGACCGATGCAGTGGTGGGATTCAAATATTTTAACATCCTGTTCTCTCACTAGCAGCATGCCATATTGACCCGGGGCCGATATACACATATGCGACGATAGGCCTATACATACGTTCGTTAACAACCGGTTCGATGAGGTCATTGAAGTACCAAGAACCGGTTCTTGCAAACCGACTGAATCCCACCACTGGACCGATGGTACAACATGTCAAGTATACAACGAATACGTCCAGTCACAGTTTTTGGAGCATATGTTACTTAAAATCCACTATTTTGATTTAACTGCTGAAACTACAGAATAATTTACTAATTTATACATTAATATGAATTATAGATTTTTGTCTCACAAGCAGTAAAATACTGCGAAATGGTGCTAATGCTACAAGTAATAACAAAAAAATAACTGCAGTTTATCATTATCAGTGAATATGTATGTTTATTGTATGACAATGACATTGCATGCCCATGAAAATTTTTGTAAAGTTCCATATAAAACCGATTTAATCTGCAAATGAGTTTCTATTATATACAGCAACTTTTGAACTATTATGTTCAAGTATTAGTGGTACTTAAACTGATTTGTTTAAAATACATTTTGGATGATAATAAGTAAATGCATTATAAATAAAACACAAGAACATGCTAAAACTAGAAAGATAAATGTATTATTAACTATTAAACTTTCTAAGCAATTCTATATATAACTTGGCTATTTATTAAAATAGGTAAATTTTTCAGTTGACTGACGATGTTATCATGAGTTAACCATGTTGTATTGTGATCAGACTCAAAAGTATGAACTGAAGAAGGTCAGATGTTTTTGGCATCATACATTACATTCGTCAATTATTTTATTACTAGCCTGAAAAAGTCCTAAGTATTTTACCACTTTTTTTGGAGGAAAATCTCCAAGATCCTCTTTCAAAATCATTTTCTTTTCCTGCTTTTGACTCAACTTCTGAGCCAACAAAAGGAAAGCAATTCATTTGCCCATTTTATAAGCAACATTTTGAAAAATTAAACTATTTATGTTCGGAGCATTAATTGAACATTTATGTTCACCCACAATGATAATTAATGAACCGGGATCTTGTCTTAAATGGGAACTTATTTAAATGATGAACCGGGAACTTATTTAAATGATGAACCGGGAACTTGTCAGCTTATTATTCAAACAGCTTGGTTTATTCGAGTTAAATTATTGAAAACATGTCAATACTCAACTGAGTAATTGGACTAAGATTTCACTTGGCATATCCCTATCTGCTACTTTTGAAATTTTTGCATTCTTTAAGTTTGTTTGATTGTATTTACTTTAATGAAGGTCAAATGTTGATGTTATACTTCCTTCATTTGTTCTCCTGATTGCAGCCATATTGGATTTGGTGGACATGCTGACCTACCATCTTATAGCACAGTTCTGTTATTGCTGTCTTGCATGTCTTCAAGCTTTTGGGCTTTGCCATTTTTTCCTGCTCGTTAATTGGTCATGAGCATGTGTTTTAATGTGCTATAACTACAACAGTTAACATCGTAACTTTTGCTCCACACAACGTATTTAAACACACGTAAATAACGCAAAAAATAAAAATAAACAATATAAAAATGGAATTATATTTCAGTAAAAGTTTTTGCAACTTGGTACTCATTAATTATACTCTTGTTTTCGAAAAACAGTCATACCAGAGAATTTTTCACTTATAGGAAGCTTAATGTAAATGCATTGTCCACTGATTTTATCGTTGTACAGTGTATTGCCTATTGAGTTTATGAGAATAGTTTTAAGATTTTAAAATAAAATGTTTAAATTACAGGATTGCCCATCAGGAAAGTTAACCATAGAAGAATTCCAAACAATTTATGCTAATTTCTTTCCCCAAGGAGACGCCACCAAGTTTGCTGCCCATGTTTTTAGAACTTTTGACTCCAATGCTGACAGTAAGGGTTTGGTTTTACAATTTACTGCATATTGTGTTTCATTGATGCTTACCATGCACTTTCATGCTTACCATGCACATTGCTATTAAAAAGTTAATTGTTGTTTTTGTAATTGAGCATTTTTGGTAGATGCTATTGATTTTCGTGAATTCATTTGTGCATTGAGTGTGACCTCTCGTGGAAAATTGGATGAAAAATTGAAGTGGGCATTTTCCATGTATGACTGTGATGGAAATGGAAGAATATCTAAAGAGGAAATGCTAGACATTGTGCGCGTAAGTAATCCATAATTCAAGCAATTTTTGGCCGCTTTACACTAATGTACTGTTTGTTTAAACCAGGGGTGGCCAACCTGTGGCCTGTGGGTCGCATGCCAAACAATATTGTGCATTCCGCACAGAGTTTCTGTAAAGCTTGGTATAATGCTCAAAGTATGTATTGGAGACTAACAAAATCAAACTAATTTGATAAAAAATAATGCTAAAATATCATTTAGATAATATTGCTAAATGCTAAGCTAAAAACTACTATACTGCTGTACAGCAAACAATAAGGTTTTCTTGGAGTTCAATTATGAAGGCACCACAAAAAAGTCAACCCAACTTATTTTATAAACAAACTTTTTCTGTTGTTTTCAAATCAGTTTTCCAGCTGATTGACAATATGTGGTTCTACAAATGATATTAATATATTCGTATAATACGATTCTACATACGATACTGATATAGTAATGCGATACCAACTAATGAACGCATTTTAGGATGAGGAAAGCAGATACGGGCCCAAATAACTGCTTAAATTAAGTATGATGTCTTAAGTTCTTCTCACCAGGCCCGTCTGTAAAACACCCAAAACGGCCCTTGGGTTTAAAAAGGTTGTCCACTCCTGATTTAAACTCTCAAGATGCAATATTGTCTACAAGTAAGGTGATGTTTCACATTGCATTGATAATTGCAGTCTAATTTGAAAAAACAGCGGGTCCATAAATGCACATTGTGATCCATAATGAGGTTATGTTACATCACTAATGACTGCAGGCAGCTAAGCAAAGCAACTGTGGTGTAGTCGTAGATTAAAAGTTTGTAATGTATTCGTGCTAGCAAAATTGTAGAGGTCTGACTAATTTAGGCAAATTATCCCACTTGTAATTAGCAAAAACGGTGGCGATTTAGTCGAAGAAATGAGTTAGACAAAGCCAACTTATCCCAACTTGATAATGCACTCAGCAATAGGATCTCATTCACAACCAAATGATATGCGGTGACTTGGGCTAACTGTCGACTTAGGCGAGTTCTATTATAATTAATTGGTTAAAAATTATAATTAATTAGCTGGTCAACAGTGTGAGTTTCTTTACGGTACAAACCAGGTCTCACATGGTGTAAATTTCAGAAAAGTTTCTTAATGTCGGATTGGTGTTATGTTAAATATCCATTGCCATTATATTATGGAGTGCTGCGATTGTGCTAATAGAAGTCTTAAGTATTGATTGATCGCTGAACTAGCATCTGAATCAAACATAACTGCATTAATAATCAATAGGTAATAACATGTAATCAATAAAAATGTCTGGATAATTCAAGTTAATACTTTTGCGAAATATACCTGGCATATAAACCGCAATATCTTTTTGTCATGCACCAAACTTTTTGCGTCCTAGACATGACGACTGTTTACCACTATTTGAATGTCATCCATATTCTACATTACTATTCCCCATGGCATGTCTATTTTTGATCTTTTTTCTTTACTTTTAGCTAATGAAAGCAAAAGATAACCACTTATGATGACAGGTGGTAGCATTGGTGGTGAGACCAACATGCAAAGTTGGCAGTCGACATTTACAAATAAACTTTTGCACATGCATTCACTACCTGTCAGTCAATTGGAGGCAGTGGGTCAGATTTGCCGGTTCATTAAACATGGGCACATGTAATATATAATTAGAATTATAACTATTAACCAGATAATCGTATCGTATGGCAAAATGCGATTAATTGCATCTGATTTTATTTTGACGTGGTAGTTTGACACTGTTGCAAATCTTTATGCTGCACCATGTCTGATAGATTTCTGTATGCCCATGTCACAAGGGTGTTATGCAGTGTGTTCGTTTTTTTTCTGAGAACTATTTATTACAGCCAATTGACCATACAGCGCCTGGTACCCAACACAAGTCACTAACAAGCTTTGTGCAAGAAAAACTTAACCAGCGGAGGCATTGTTTTTATCAAACTGGTCACTTTAAAACAAGCTAAAAAATCAATCAAGTGAAACTCTTTAGTGCCTCAATGGTAAATCATAATATTCTATTTTAATCTTTTCATAAAAGATGTTGTCAAGTATTAAAATGCAAGTCAATGCAGATATTAAAATATAATCAATGCAGTATGCACAAATTATAATATTAGAACAAATCTTATTTTGTTCACTTATTGCCACAGGCTATTTACAAGATGGTTGGTGCTGTAATGAAGATGCCAGATGATGAATCAACTCCAGAAAAGAGGACAGACAAAATATTTCAACAAATGGACAAAAATTCAGATGGTGAGTGAATAATGAAGCTAACTCTGTTAAAATTTCATTTCAAAGTTATGCCAAATCGTATGGTATTGAATTGTGTGGTATCAAAATGGTTGAAAAAATTTAATGTTTCCTATGACACCACAGTACAACGATAAGCAAAGTTGGCATTGGTTTCGTAATCTTATATGGAACTCTCTTTTGTAACATTGCAAGATAGAGCAGGATGCTATATATATTTTTCAAAGCAATATGGGATTGCACCAGAATATTCATGGTACTCAAAGGAAGGAATAATAATAACTAGTAATAAGGACAGTCAAGTTCAATAAGGACCGAAATTTTAACACGGATTTTCAAGAGGTTATAAATCCTCTTCGCCAGGTTCTGTACATGCAGATTGGTGTAGCTTTCGCAAACAACCGTCTTAAACAACTCAAGCTATACTGCAGTTGTAGTCAGTGGAATCCATTGAAATTTCAAGACGATACTAAATGTCAGTACAGTGAGACCTCGTTAATCCGAACCATGAACAACCGGAATCCCCGCTATCTGACACAAAACTGCTTGGGAACGGATTTCTTCCTTTAATCCGGAAACCCCGCTGTCCGATTTCGACACAAAAGTTTTATAACAAATGTGCTAAATCAATAGCAAAAAAATCCGATAAACCGGATTATTAAGAGTCAAGCGAAAAGGATTCACGATTTTCCTAGATACAGTAAATAATTGACGAAAACAATAGCCGATTATCTACGCATAATAATGTCCGTAATGTCATAATAAACTCGGTAATTTGAATTGAAGTAAGGTGCATACTGCATTTTGAACACGGTGCTGCATTTGCAAGATTGATTGATTTTTCGCTTTCCGATAATCCGGATACCCCGCTAAACCGAAAATTTATGACGAAACAGAACAGAACAGCTTTTTTGTATGTCTTTGTCGATTTCCAGCTATATGATAGTTGTCACTTGGTTAATCTGAAAGTTTGGTTACGTTGCTTACACTCAGTCTTACTATCCTATGCCAAAAAATTAAAACAACCTGCTTAGATTTGTGATTTGGTTAAATATGCCAAGCGGATTTACCGTTTGCATTTTTGCCAATATGCCAAAAATTGTCAAATAACTCCATCATATTGAGTCATAAATCCTTGGCACATGTTGAAATTAAGTTGTCGTTTTCGTCAATCATTAAAGAAGACTGTTGCCACCTATCAGTAAAATTTTAAGATAATACTATAAAGCAGCTCTTTTGAGCCTTTTCGATGATGGTTTCCACTTCTAGGTATCATGAAAATCTCATCCGCATGACATACAGTCCAAGCTGAAAAACATTTTACAGGATGACGATTTTTTCATTTGTTGACTTTTTCTCGATACTACTTAATGAATCAGAACATTTTATAAAACAATTCCTACCAAAATCCATATACAAATATGTGTCAGCATTTGTAACCCCAATTCAACCTAAACAGAAACAAAATTATAACACACTTAAGGAGTCTTGAAAAATTACGTGAGAGTTTAACTTTGCGTGAGTTGTATAAAGCGTACTTTACGTCAGGGATCAAATGCGAATGTTGCTTTTTCTTTGTCACTTCGTTTTTCTATCATGCTCTTTTTAATGGCAATTGTATTCATGGAATCAATATTGAGTTTTTTGTCGTGATCATTGCACTTGCCTCCTTCATGGCCCAATGGGAGGCAACCAATCAGCGTTGCTTTAAGAATAATCGAAGATTAAAGAGACAAATTTCATCCGCACTACATTTTATATGCACTAAAGTTTCACAAGTTGGAAAGCACTGCTTTGAAGCATAAGGAAGTAATTTCACATGAAAAAGTGGTTAATTTGAAAAATCTTGAGCAACTTCTGGTTGAAGTAGTTTTGTGAATTACTAGTTTTAGACTTCTGCCATCAAGTATTAAAGTTTAATAGACAATATTTCAAAGAGTAAGGGTTATCAAAACCCAAAAAGTGCTTACCTTTCAAAGTTTTTGGTGTTTTTTGGTAGAAATAGTCCATGATTACTCTAAAAATGGGTGGTTATACTATTTACAGTCAATATAACTACCTTGTGCATTAAAATTTAATGTGATTTGGTTAAATATGGCGATTAGAATTAATTATACCTTTTGACCAATACACAAACCAATCGCCCAAATAACCTTAACTTTTTGACTTGCCTTAATCCAATTGTTGTTTTAGTCGAATACTGAAGGGGACTTTAGTGACCTTCAGCTTAAATTTGAAGACAGTATCTTGAAGTGTAAGAGAGTTATTAAACACCAAAAAGTGATTATTTTTCAAAGATTTTGGCTGTTTGCAGTTTTAAGGATTAAGCCAAAAATGTGTGGATTTTATGTTTGCGCTTAGTATAACTACCCTATGCAGTAAAATCTTTAAAAATCTGGTTAAATTTACTCAGTTTAATTTTTGACCGTAAATATCAACTCCTGGTTGAAAATTTTCTAAAAATGCCACAAGCCCACTACTTTTCAAGAAAACTCATATTAAAATCGCTGAAATTTTAACGTTAAAAATTTCAAACATTGGGAATCCCCTTTGAATGGAAGTTAAAAGAAAAAGTAAGTTCTATTTCTGGATATTAATGTAATGTGCGTCTGCCAGAGGTAACTTTGACCAGAATTAAAAACTAAGTAAAAGTAGCCATTCAAACTTTCCAGAATTCATGGTTAAACTCAATTTTAAGATGTTATTCTCAGATCACATGACCTAATGTAGCTATTTATTCTTGCGTGGATGGAAAGTTAATAGATGAACAACCAACCAAAGTTTCATTGTGTTATTGAAAATACTGTTAGCGTTACATAAAAGACATTTTCCCATAGTTGTAGTGATGTGATCTATTCCAATTTCTTCTCACCATATTCCATGACCACGTTACTTCCAGTTACGTACTTCCACAAAATTTGAAGAATATAACTTAACACAATAAAAAGTTATGTAAGAAAGTGTGAATTCTTTCAAAGTTTCCAAGTGTCATATATCTTGCCCTAATCCTTATAACATGATTGGATGTAATTGTAATTAAATTAAATGTTTGAGACTCATGTAGCTTTCCATTACCGAAGTTTGAAAGCAAGGCGACAAAAGATAAACAAGTTATTAATCGCCGAAAAATGTCTATTTTTTAAGGTTTGCAGATATTTCACAAAAAAGCAATCACATGATCACATATACGAAAAAAACCGAGACTTTTCCAAACCCTGACCACATACCAAAATTAAGGATGTCCTACTTTATTTATGCAAGTTATTATGGGCTGGGCTGGGCTGGTCATCTGTGTCAAGACGTAGATTGTTTGTTTTGACTTTGTATGCTTATTTTTATTTCTAGTTCCATGTCCTGTTTGGCTGAAAACAATATAACTAGATTAGAGAAGTTTACCGGAGTGTTTGTGGTTTTCATGGAAGTAGTTATCCACTTCTAACATATCCTCTGATTTGCTTGTTGAGAATGGTTGTGACATTTCCGTATGTCTATCCAATGTAGAGGGCACCACATGGATTCCAACTGGTAAAGAACAAGTCAATGTAGGTTTGAAGCGATGATGGTATGGTATCATATTCTTGGTCCATGTATTGAGAAAAGTCTTTGCACTGCTTAACTCGGCAATAACGCCTCATCGCTCTAGCCATGGTTACCAAGCTAGCCTTTGTACAAGTTCCGGCAGCAACATACATTTTTTAGTTTTTTATTTTTTTATATGGTTCTGCTCGAATATTGAACTGTCCGCTCGCCAGACTATTGAACAGGAGCAAGAACCGTTAATGCCTTGTGCAAGGGTATCGAACATTGGCTGCATTGTTGTAAGCCCAGCGCTTTAACCACTTGGTTTCCGAGTTGACAAATTCAACGGTTGATAGAATTGGTGACTTTTCTTCTCCAGCTAAACAGATATATATAAAGGAAGCTGGTGAAGAAAGTGCAGAGTGGTTTGTCTAGTCGGTTTTTAGAATTTGGGGTTGGTTTTATCTTGTGTACGATGTTCCTAATATAGAAGTAAATAAAATTACTTGGGAAACTGTTGTTTGGAGACATTTTGTTAGTATAATTTTACCTTGTTTTCCAAGATTGTTTGGGATTTACATATCTAGCGAGTACGGTTTTGGAAGTGTTTTCACTAAGTACCTTTGGTAGTTAAATGTGGTAAAACCTGTCCATTTAGTGTAGGGGTGTGTTTCTGTCTTTTTGCAGTATATAAAAGTGTTGGTTAGTATGTTTTCTCCTGGAACCACAACATCCAAAAAATGAATTTTATCATTGAACTCTAACTTTTTAGAACATTTTATGGACTGATAAATGATGTAGAGGTGGTTAAAAACATTTCCTGTCTTTGAGTCTTAAAACCCATTAGGGTATCAATTATGTATCGATTGTGTATAAGAACTTGTTTGAGTTGTTGCTGAAGTTAATTGTTTTGGGAACCAGCTCATAAAGGTGTAATCCATCATTGGAGCATATAATGGGAGATACCATGGCAACTATTTTGGTCTGTGTACCATATTTACTCGACTTGTACAAAATGCTTTTAAAAAATAAAAACAAGTCGAGTAAATATGGTACACAGACCAAAATAGTTGCCATGGTATCTCTTATCGAGGGTTGAGAGGTTATTTTTTCACGCTACTTTGGTTAGCATTTTACTTTTCATTTCCCACAGACTATGATGAAAAATAAACACTACAATACAACGAAAAAAATAAGTTAAACATGAATTTCAAATGTCTGCAAAATGAAATTATTGCTGCTTCTTTGGTTGTTGTATTTATTCTTTAACACTTATAACAGGGTTGCCATCGGTCTGGACTCAAAAATAAGGACGAACAGAAAACAAAAGAAGAAATACTACCTTAAACAGTGCACAACAGGAGATGGCAAACAATGTTCCAAAAATGAAAAAAACGAGATACTATTTGCATGTTCTCAATTTTTGTATCTCTTACGAACGAATGTCTGCCTTAAAAATAAGACGAAAATAAGGACATTTCTTAAAAAAAAGACAAAAATATTTTCTAAGACACGGACCTTTAAAATAAGGACAAATCTTAGAAATAAGGACGGTATGGCAACCCTGCTTATAATTATTTAATAAGGAGGTTAGAAAACATTTGCCCAAAAAGCAGTTTATAGTTAAAGCTGTCATTTTATTGCAGATAGTTTCATAAAATGAGTCCTGAGATAAATCCTACATTGTTTTTTTTTTCAGGTGACATCACAATTGACGAATTTGTGGAAGGTGCCAAAAATGATCCTTCTATTGTTCGACTCTTGCAATGCACTCCAGGTGGTGGAGCTTCTGGTTAATCAGTTTTTGTGGCCGTTGGCATAATGTACCTATATTTGGCGAAGGTTGTTTGTATAACAACTTGATGCAGCTCATATTAATGAGACATATACCGGTATATGCAGTATATGTATTATTTATAAATTTTCATTCATTATGACATGACAGGTCTAGTGGCATCTTATGATTTCAATAGGTTGTGTTGTAAAATTATACTGTTATTAACACTAAAATATTTCTCAGCTGTTATTGTTAATTTTATTGCCTGTATTTCAACGTTTTTTCTTTTTCTGCAATAATTCCTTGCACCTTTACCGTATGTATATTTCTGTATAGTGGTCAAGAAGGACTAAACATTGCGGTTGATGAGTATTATGATGTGGGAACTTAATTCTTGAACTTTAATGAAAAAAACTATGTTAAAATTTTGTATGTTAGTTATACAAGAATAAGGATGTGCCAAATCGAAGAAGATTCTCATATGTGACAGTACGTAGTATAATAGATTTTCGTATTAGTGCTTATCCAAATATCCCAGTTTTGCTCATTGAGCATAGTCGATGAGCATACTTGATGAGCAAGGGAATCATTATAGTTGTCACTTCATTGATGCGAACATGTTTTTGTGTATGGAATTATGAGAAGTTTGCAAACATTTACAGTCAATCAAACAGCCAGTTGTTTTGCTCCTTGCATGATTGGTTACAGGATAACAAAAATAATCGACATTTATGTATGATGTAGGGGTTCATTTTCGATTTGGCACTTCCTTGTGCAAGACTACATTTATTTAATAGTGTATTATTATGCACGGTGAATAAATAAATTTACGACAGACTTTTTAATATATCGTAATATGTTTCTGGTGGACGGTATTAGTCGTAACAATTTTTATATCTTATAAAACATTGGTACCGCAAAGGGCTTTCATCGGACATTGTTTCCAAAGTTTTAAGCAGGCCCGTAACCAGATAGGGACGCACTTGTCAAAATCTGAATACATCACAGTACATTTTATCTGACAGCTAGTTGTATGGCACCCTCTGTTAAACCGGTTCAACAGAGTTTTATATTCCGCCACCACTAGCGTATTTATGGGGCTATTGGGCCATAGGTTTTTTTACGTCTTCGTTCTGTTTCGTTTATTGCATTTTCTTGCGTTGGACTACGTGGGATACATCAAGATCGTTGTATACGGCGTTTCAAAAGCGTACTTAAATGCATTTCGCGCATTTTGAACGGAATGGGCAAACAGAGATTTTAGATCAAAAAATTTTAAAAACCTTTGGTCCCCAGTCAACGCAATCCTAAATGCACTCATGACTGATGTGAAGATAGAACTGTAGCGCATAATGTAAACTGAAAATTTATTAAATGAATGTTCGGACTCCTCAAGTAGACTAACTGTTCTTCCCAGTAAGAACTCGAAATCAGACCCCAGAAAAACTTCTATTTCAAATATGCGTTGTAAACTGAACAAAAATAAATGTAACGAGAATCCTTGCTTTAGCACATGCTAGTTGAATTATCATTACAGTATGGAGAAAGATTTAACAAATCAACTTACTTATTTAAACTTTTGAATGAGTTTAACAAATAACAAAAACATTCTCTTGATCTGAGCGATATGGTGTCATTGCGTTAACATTTTGCAATAATTGGGAAACTTGCAATAGAAAACTATACACTACCGACTACCGCGTTTTGTGATGTCTGTTACAAAACGGCTTTCTTCGATAAACACCAACTAGATAACCATGTGCCAAATAACGAATTATCCCAACCGGTCTTATTTCGTCTGTCTTTTTAACGCAGTTGTTAATCTGTAAGCTACATGGTGTTATCGCTTTAGTTAGTTTAGTCTGATAGTTCTGAATAGTCTTCCATTACCGCTCTAGGCCTACATTGCATTGCATTCGCTTTTTTCCTTTTAATTATTCAGCAAGATGACAATGCCGCTCCTTGTTGTCTACAGCTAGGGTTGCCGACGTCAGGATTTTCCCTGACATGTGAGGTAATTTAGTGTTCAAATCGGTTCCATGACATTTGACCGCGGGAAATTGACCGCGAACAAACTCACCGGGGACAACTGAACGTGACGTAAATTGACCGCGAACAAACTGACCGTGATGTAAATTGACCGCGAACAAACTAACCGGGAACAGACTGACCGGAATGAAAATTGACCGGGAGGTAAATTGACCGTGCAAGTGCTGAATTATTGTGTTTAAGTTGATGGTAATATATGATATGTAAAGTAAATATTTGTTTGTAACTATTTCCTTTGTTTTTAACAAAATTTATTTTTATTTCAATACACATTGAAACATTTATTGAAATAAACAGAAATATTTCCGGAAATACGAGTAACAACATTAAAAGAAGTTCACTGCAAAACACATATGACACTACATAATAAGGGCACTAAAATTTACACAAACTGTTATTTGACAAATAAGGAAGTTTATTGCGCAAATTGTAGGTTGTGGGCGATGCCTCTGAGAAAATCTAATATGTCACGGTTTGCAAAATCTTCAACGATGGTTTGAAGTGGCGCATCCAGATCCTTGTATTTTCTCCTTTTGGCAGGAGGCCCTTGGGCACAGAGCGCCTCAATCTTGTTTTTGTTTATGTTCTGCAATTTCCTCAAAGCTATAAATTTCCAAATGGTTGGGTGTTGCATTGATAACATCTTGTTTATTAGATTGTGGTGACCTTCAACTTTGTTGTTGGTTCTGGCGTCGCCATTTAACACCCGAACATGGACGTCCCAGAAGTCATGTGAATATGGCGGGTCTCGTCGGAGCTGAGTCCGAAAGCGACGCCCGATGTAAGTACGCTCAAAGTAGTCGAGAAGCGGAAGCATTTCATCAGGCACAACTTCCTCTAATGTTTCAAAAGCCTCAATCAGATGCTGTATTGGAACAAATGCCAAAGCCGGTATGTGACGCAGCAGTAGTACAAATTCTGGATCATTTTGATACCTTCTGTGAAGTCCGATTTGCTGCAATACACATACTAAATTGGCTGGGATTAAAGCTGATGCGCGACTAGATAGTGAATTAGAATTTTGACCTTTTGACGGCCAATTTGTCGCCGGTTAATTTGATCGCCGGCCAATTTATCGACGGTTAATTTCATCGCCGGCCAATTTACGTCACGGTTAATTTGATCGCCGGCCAATTTGTTGCCGGTCAGTTGACCACTACCAGTTGTCGTCGGTGAATTTGTTCACGGTCAATTCACGTGATCCCGTTCAAATCTGCGTCAGGGAGAAATGCTAAAATGTGCTTGAAAGTCCGGGATTTTTCAAAATTGTATTTTAGTCCAAGTTTTTCTAGGTTGCCACATTTTTTCCAACTTTTTCTAGGTCGCGTACATTCTCAAATCGACTAAATCGACTCGACTAAATCTGTCGGCAGCTCGTTTATGACGTAACTTGTCTACTACCTTTTAAGATGATCAGCATTATAGTCCAGTCAAAATAGGGCTTGACCCACCACTAATTGCAAATGTTTCGACCCATACATTTTCTGAAAGCTTACATCATACAGAATAACATACTAAAAATCTGCTGCGAAAAATTTAGTGGAACCCCCTTTTTAGGGGTAAAAACAAAATGGCCGCCATGTGTCCTAAAAATATTCATTTTTCCATATTTTTTCACCTAATTCATATAATTTAGTTCTGTAAAAGAGCTCATTCTATATTTCTGGTACAGGAATCCAAAAACAGACATTGGAAAGTTGCAATATGAGACAAAAACGTGTCTTTTTAAAATTTATAACAATTTAAAAATAAAATGGCCTCCACAAGTCCGAAAAATCTTTAATTTTTTCATATCTTTTCATCTAATTTAGTTCTGCAAAAGACCTATGTTAATAACTCACTGTAAATCGAACATAAACCCTTAAAAAGTTTGCTAGTTTGATCATATTCATGTTTCTTCAACTTGCAGATCAATATTTCACAAACATTACCGTTTGTATAATGACGTAACTATCGTGATAATTGCGCTGCTTTGCCTGAAAAATTTAGTTCTGCAACAGACCTCATTCTCTATATCTGATGATCTGGGAAAGACTGTATATCCTTCTTGTAAGTGTGTTGAATTTTATTGATATCTCTACATTATGAATGAATGTGTTTTTGCTCGAATTCTATACTGGAATGTGATGCAGCTGTGACTTTGACAGCGAAAGGTGTTGACGGAATTGTGAAAGCAAGTGCACAGAGAGGAGAAAATCTGAACATTGTTGTTGGTCAGTCTGTACACGTGGAGTGCAGAAAACGTTACACCAATCCAAAAGCACTCTTGGTACAAATGAAAAAGCGTCAGGAAGATCAAGATGAAGATCATGGTCAACACTCACTTCGTTCAGAATGCACTTTCTCTTACAGAGACAACTGTATATTATGTGGATGTCCTGATATGTATGATGGCAAAAAAATGACCATAAGCTTATTCCGATTAGAGCTTTGAACTTCCGTGATAAGCTACTTCAAGCATGAGTTGCTTTTCCTGGAACCTGGGCTGATGCTGTCAAGGGGAGAGTCCTCTATGTACACGATTTGCCGCAGCTCGAGCGGGAGCCTCCGTTCGTTTCGATAATGATCCTTCCGCAGGTTCACCTACGGAAACCTTGTTACGACTTTTACTTCCTCTAAATGATCAAGTTAGATCGTCTTTTCGGACACCGGTTCGGCCATTGCCAGCCGCTCCGGGTCCAATCGGAGGACCTCACTAAACCATTCAATCGGTAGTAGCGACGGGCGGTGTGTACAAAGGGCAGGGACGTAATCAGCGCGAGCTAATGACTCGCGCTTACTGGGAATTCCTCGTTCAAGGGAAATAATTGCAATTCCCTATCCCTAGCACGACCGGGGTTCAACGGGTTACCCAGACCTTTCGGCCAAGGTGAGCACACGCTGATCCGGTCAGTGTAGCGCGCGTGCGGCCCCGAACATCTAAGGGCATCACAGACCTGTTATTGCTCAATCTCGTGTGGTTGAACGCCACTAGTCCCTCTAAGAAGTTAGACGCCGACCGGGAAGGTCGCGTAACTATTTAGCAAGCCAGAGTCTCGTTCGTTATCGGAATTAACCAGACAAATCGCTCCACCAACTAAGAACGGCCATGCACCACCACCCACAGAATCAAGAAAGAGCTCTCAATCTGTCAATCCTCACGGTGTCCGGGCCGGGTGAGATTTCCCGTGTTGAATCAAATTAAGCCGCAGGCTCCACTCCTGGTGGTGCCCTTCCGTCAATTCCTTTAAGTTTCAGCTTTGCAACCATACTTCCCCCGGAACCCAAAGACTTTGGTTTCCCGAAAGCTGCCGGAGAGGTCGTCAAAGTAACGCCCCCCGATCGCTAGTTGGCATCGTTTATAGTCAGAACTAGGACGGTATCTGATCGTCTTCGAACCTCTGACTTTCGCTCTTGACTAAAGAAAACATTCTTGGCAAATGTTTTCGCAGTTGTTCGTCTTGCGCCGATCCAAGAATTTCACCTCTAGCGGCACAGTACGAATGCCCCCGTCCGTCCCTCTTAATCATTACCTCGCGCTCCGAAAACCAACAAAATAGAACCGAGGTCCTATTCCATTATTCCATGCACCATTATTCAGGCGAACCGCCTGCTTTGAACACTCTAATTTTTTCAAAGTAAACGTTCCGGCCGCCGCCAACACTCAGTCAAGAGCACCGACGGTGAACCGAAGGTGAGGCCGGGCACGCCAGTACACGCCTTGCGACGGACCGACGGCCCGAGCCCAAAATTCAACTACGAGCTTTTTAACCGCAACAACTTAAATATACACTTTTGGAGCTGGAATTACCGCGGCTGCTGGCACCAGACTTGCCCTCCAATGGATACTCGTTAAAAGTTTTAGAGTGTACTCATTCCAATTACAGGGCCTCGTTAGAGTCCTGCATTGTTATTTTTCGTCACTACCTCCCCGCGTCGGGAATGGGTAATTTGCGCGCCTGCTGCCTTCCTTGGAAGTGGTAGCTGTTTCTCAGGCTCCCTCTCCGGAATCGAACCCTGATTCCCCGTCACCCGTAAGAACCTCGGTAGGCAGATACCGAACCGACGAAAGTTGATAGGGCAGACACTTGAATGATTTGTCGCCGGTGCAAGACCGTGCGATCCGCAAAGTTATCCAGAGTCACCAACAAGCACGGGCCGAGGCCCGGTCGGTTTTTGGTCTGATAAATGCACGCCTCCGTGAGTCGGCGCTTTTCGCGCCGATTTGCGACTAATCCATATGATAGGGAACAGACTCGAAAGAGCAGGATGTGTTGTCCACCATGCCAGAGGAGATGCAGATGTCCTGATAGTAGAAACCGAGATGTCATCTGCACAGCAACAAGACACTGTAGTTTTAGCAAGTGATACTGACATTCTGATTTTGCTCATACATTACAAGAAGAGTAATACCACACACAACATCTGGTTGCAAACAGCATCTAAAAAGGGCACTAAAAAACCATCAAAGTGCTGGAACATTTCAGTCACCAGAAAACTTTTTGGAGACACTGTGGCGTTCGGACAATTTCATAATTGCAATAATTATATATATTGGCATTGCATAAAGTTTGATTTTTCTCCAGTCTAGATAATGTAATAATGTGCAAAGCTTGTAGCGTGCTGACATAGATTGAAGTGTTTCAAGTACCTTGTTTTCGTGGTGTAATATGCGACACGTGGTTTATGGTAGCAGGTATTGTTCTAGTATCTTTAATCACAAGCGTAGTTTTAAACCAATATGTGATATAGTAAGTGTGTCAAGTGGTTTTTCTGTACTGGTGTAAAATCGATTTGAATTCTTTGTGATGAAAAGCTTAGAATAACATGGACACATGTACACGTGTGATAGCAGTTAATTTGGCACTCGCTCATTGGTCAATATTTTAGTATATAAAACAAGTGTTGGATTTAAATCGCTCTCTTGGAAATTCTCTCTTCTCTGAGTTATTTCCATTGTTCTGTAAAATTGAAGTTAGTACTGAATTACTATGAAAGTGGGATCCCATAAATGGTAACCCCGTCTTTCTTCTGCAAACGAAGAAGAACACATGCACTTCTGAAAGATTCGATTATAAAAGGTGCAAATTGGAGTCAGATTAGGATCGAGAGACAAAATTGCATTCAACCGTCTGTTAGCGAGAAAATTGCGGCAGACATTTCAAAAATTCTCGAAGTAACCAGTTGAAAAAAATTTCGCTAACGAACACTAACGCTAACGAACACTATCATGCTACTGGCATTATGGATTACGATGATGACGACGCTAGCCAACACTAGCCAAATCCAGCAACCAACACAGACCAGCGACAAGCATCGCTCAAAAGAAAAATGGAAGAACAATCATCAAGAAGAACGAAGTTATCAATCTCTGTGGACACCTTACAACAATTTTGATTCTGCACCCGATTAATTCTTAGCCGGTAAAGTACATTACTCATTTCTGAATAAATCGTAGCATGTTATTGGTGTTATTAGATATTCGCTAGCGCACATATGTCAGGATTATTAATAACAAAAATATTAAATACGTTTCTTACTCTGATTTTACCTGATAAATTTATGTCCCCAAGGACAACGCGCATATAAATTCATACTGTAGTTATATCTTATATTTGTTCTGCGTAAACCGCGCATCATAATCATAAACGAGAACTTAAATTTGAACTATAAGTTAATGTATTCCTTATCCCCCTGTCGACTTCTATCTATACTTATTTTTCCATATCATGTTTTGTGGTAGATGATTTTTTATTTTATTTTATTTGCACGGACACAGGCTAACTAAGCCACATACTTATCAACGGTCACTTTCACCCCATTGTCTACCTACAAAGCATTCTCTTAATCTTTTCTTACGCTAAACACTTTTAGCTACGTTTTATATTAACCCACCTTTATTGCTTTCATAAATGACTTACATTAAGTACTAGCGTTAACAAAAACGCCGTACGATTATTTTGCCTTGTTTGTCATCATACCAGGTTGCAAACTGCTATCCTGTATAAGTCAGAATCTGTTGATTTGTAATTATCCCGTAATAACCTCGATTCACAAATGGGTTCACTAACTTGCATACGACAAATGCAAGCAGAAAACGAGTTGGGGCGAATCGCGATATTAAGCTTATTACTCAGACTGATCGAACTTTTATTTTCTTCTCCTGCATTATGCAAACCCTCTTAACCCTTACCCACCCTTATACTTACATTATCTTGCTATGAAAATTCGGTAAACCAAACGCGTTGTCCAATATCATTTGTGGCAAAATATTGAAATGCATTTAGTTATAATGGCAATCATTTCATTCAAACTGTTTGTACTAGGTTTTGTGTGAAATTACAATTACGATTCTTTTATGTTACTTTGGTTTGTGGTAAAAGCTATATATATAAAATAAAAAAATAAAAACATAAAAAAAAAAAAAAAAAAAATATCAAAATATTTAAAAACCCTTCTATATAACATAGTATTAGTGAAGAATGTTTACTGCTATTTTTTCTATTGCATGTATCAATTCGTGTGACCTGTGATGACTGCACAAATATGACTGGAGGGAAAACAAATTCTGCATTCACATTGCAAGCTGCCAACAACAATCTTGCAACCTGCCAACGCCAGTATCCCTACCTCGAAGCTTTTTGGGTTGGGGGAGTTAATTGTGGCGTTCGGACAATTTCATAATTGCAATAATTATATATATTGGCATTGCATAAAGTTTGATTTTTCTCCAGTCTAGATAATGTAATAATGTGCAAAGCTTGTAGCGTGCTGACATAGATTGAAGTGTTTCAAGTACCTTGTTTTCGTGGTGTAATATGCGACACGTGGTTTATGGTAGCAGGTATTGTTCTAGTATCTTTAATCACAAGCGTAGTTTTAAACCAATATGTGATATAGTAAGTGTGTCAAGTGGTTTTTCTGTACTGGTGTAAAATCGATTTGAATTCTTTGTGATGAAAAGCTTAGAATAACATGGACACATGTACACGTGTGATAGCAGTTAATTTGGCACTCGCTCATTGGTCAATATTTTAGTATATAAAACAAGTGTTGGATTTAAATCGCTCTCTTGGAAATTCTCTCTTCTCTGAGTTATTTCCCTTGTTCTGCTAAATTGAAGTTATTACTGAATTACTATGAAAGTGGGATCATGGTGTAAATATTGCTAATTCGATACAACTTATTCGGACAATATAACAACTAAACTTTATGAAGTTGGTGTTGATTTAAGAAGCAATAAATAAGACAGTAAAACGCAACGGAGTCAAAGACAATCATAGGAGTCAGACAATAAAACTGAAAGACTGGGTTTGGCTTAGGCCATCCCAAAACCATCACACCACCCAATCCCATAACACTGTGTCAAATAATCTTCTCTTTGCCCATGCACTGTTGGGATGTGATACCACTTCAAGGGTATTTGGAATAGGCAAACAGAAAGCTGTTACAAAACTAAGAACTGATGAAAACTTCAGAACAGCTGCAGCAACTTTCATGTCATTCTCTGCAAATGCAAATGATGTTGTAAAAGCAGGGAAGTTGGCTCTAATGTACAATGGAAGGCAAGATGACAATCTTGACGATCTAAGATATCAAATTTTCTGTGGAAAGACAGCAAGAAGTACGACTGCAGTAGACCCATGTTCTCTTCCTCCCACGTCATCAGCAGCGAGGTTTCACAGTCTCAGGGTATATCATCAAGTGCAGGTGTGGCTGGGTCATGAGACAGATGTGCCACCGGAACAGTGGGGTTGGCGTTTTAGTGAAGGCAGTCTGGTGCCTGTGATGACACTGACAGACAAACCTCCAGCTCCATCTCAGTTCCTGGAAATGATTGTCTGCAACTGCAAGACCGGCTGTTCTACACTTCGATGCACATGCGGGAAATCTGATTTAGAATGTACAGTTGCATGTGGTGAATGTCATGGGTTATGTTCAAATTCGTCATTAGGCCTAATGGAAGACATTGACTCTGATGATGATGCCTTGGTTTGAACTATTAATTGTTTGATAAAATTAGGTCTTTTACAGAACTAAATTGTGCGAATTAGGTTAAACGATAAGGAAAAACGAAGATTTTTGAGACTCATGGCGGCCATTTTATTTTTAAATTATGTTATAAAATTTTATTAAGACAAATTTTTATCTCATTTTTCAACTTTCCAGTGTCTGTTTATAAATTCCTTGTACCAGAAATATAGAATGAGCTCTTTTACAGAACTAAATTACATGAATTAGGTGAAAAGATACGTTAAAATGAAGATTTTTGGGACACATGGCGGCCATTTTGTTTTTACCCCCAAAAAGGGGGTTCCACTAAATTTTTCGCAGCAGATTTTTAGTATGTTATTCTGTATGATGTAAGCTTTCAGAAAATGTATGGGTCAAAACATTTGCAATTAGTGGTGGGTCAAGCCCTATTTTGAGCCGGATTGACTGGACTATTATAGGGTTTGGCTTATTCTAGTTGAATACGCGAGCCGAATTTGTTAAGTGCTAAAATTTAACTTTGTTATTGTTTTGGACAAGTTTGGAATCGATTCAAAAACTATTTCACAAAAACGGGCTTCTTTCACAAAAACGCACAGAGGGATACGAAATTGAAAGTAAAAACTTGATTTCCGAAGTTGTAAATCTTTATGGAAGATGCTTGAAATATTTAAACAAGTGGACGAAACCATTAGAAGAGTTTACCTGTTTCAAGTGGATGTCCTTGAGCGAGACACCAAGTTAGAATGCCATTGAAATTTGTGTAAAATATCTGATAAGCAAAGGAATACATGTGGATGATGCAAAATGTTGTGGGGATGGCGATGTGGATTGCTTTTAGGTTGGCCTAAAGCCAAAGGCTATTAGTCTTTCTTTTAGAACTCCTAGACAATTGTGTCTTTGACTCCGTTAATTGCGTCTGCTGTCTCCATAATGTTTCTTTAAATGAACACCAGCTTCATAAAGTCTAATTGTTATATTGTCCGAAATATTGTCACATCAGAAACATTTTCATCATCCTTTCACATTTAAACAAAGCTATAACTTCAATTCAGTAATGAATAGTTCAGAAGGTAAACTGACACTATGTGTAGAGATAAGAAGGGGATTTTAACCAAACCTAAGTTTTTATACCATACACATCAACCAATCAGCGAACGCCATGTTATTTTGCATTGTTACGTATAACCTATGTAATATCTAACATTATTCTATTGTCACCGAAGCTCTTGACCAAAGCATCATCAAAACGTTACACCGTAAAATACAATGCTACTTGAAACTGTGTCAGAGCGTCGGTTTTGGAACTCTTTGTTTGCTTATCGATTTAACTACGAAAAATACACTTCAAATATTGAATTTAATCTAGCTAGATACACCACCAATGCATTCTTTACAATGCCAATTAGCTTATAGAACTTATTTAAATTGATTATCCGACCGCCACAATGTTTTGACCAAGTTTGCAATTTGAAGTCGTTTATGAAATGTTTCATCTGTGATGAAGAATTTACTCCACTGCCAGCACATAAGAAATGGTAGGCCTACAGGTATTTTCAAAAGTCAAAAAACGCTGAATATTAAGCATCACGTCGTGTACCAAAACAACTAAGCATAAGAATAAACTGTAAAAAGCAAGACCATATCTTATCGTCTTATCAGGAATCCATCTTATGGTTGTTTTTTTCAATGTTGTTGTGGTAACAATAGCATGTCCCAAATTTTTATTCTTCTTGCCGAGATAAAATAACTTCGAGAAATAAAATGACTAAAATAACAGAAAACGAGAAAAACGAAGGAACAGAGGGAAAAAAAAATAAACCGAAACCACTATTGAAATAGGGTACCGGTATCACTTTGTACCAACGTCACTAGTAATCTCTTAACACTATATATCCGCTAAAACGTGCACCACCATTTTATATTTTTAAAAATTTTTATTGTTTATTTTTTCCATGGGGAGCAAAAAGTATGGTGCTAACTTCGTTGTAGACTGGTCAAACAAGAAATACGCTCACAAACAATCAACGAACAAGAAAAGGCAGCAAAGCCTTGAAGTGCTTAAAATATGCAAGGTATATACCAGGGTGATCCAAACCCTGAAACGCGGGGCCTGGCATTTAGCCTGCGGACAGATGTGCGGCCCGCAAATGCTTACGGAGTTTTGGTACGCTGTATTTTTCAGTGCGAAATCCGCAGTTGTTAAAATGCACCTATGTGTACGTTTTACTTAAATAGGTTGCATTGGCCACAGCCTGAGATAAGTCGCACATCATTGAGGTGCAAGTCAATATGTGATTACTAGGGCAACCAAAAGTCAATATGGTCAATTTTTTTTAACCTGCCCAGAATGTTATCAAACAAGCACAAAACAAATTTCAGCTTTGTACGACGTGTGGTATAGAAGTTATTAGGTCAAATAAAGTCAAAATGTTACGTTAGGTCAAAATACGGTCAAATTGTTTCTTTAGGTCTTTTTTTTAGGTCAAAATCTATTAAACTTGTAATTTTGTAACCATTTTGTAATATTATTCTTCCGTTTTTCTCTTTTCTTGTACCGCAAACAATTCCAGTGCCGCAAATTTTACTTAGAACCAAAGCCACAAAGAGAGGGAAGGCTTTTCAGCGCGTTTGGTGACGTCACGATGTGACGGCATTGCATTTGAAACTGCAAGTTGTCAATCTTAATACGCAGAAACGAAAAAATGTCAACACTAGAAAAGCATTTTGTCAATTTTAAATGCAGCTTTAGATTAGAAAGTTGCTGTAGACAGTGTAGAGACTATCAGTATAGCGTTTTTCAAAATGAGGTCAAAATTTAAACTTTTTAGGTCAAAATAAGGTCAAAATTTAAACTTTTTAGGTCAAAATGAGGTCAAAATTTGCATATTTTAAGGTCAAAATTTAAACTTTTTAGGTCAAAAAACTGGTTGCCCTAGTGATTACTATGGGGTGATAAAGCATTTTTATGCTAACACAATATTGTGTGGCGATACATACATACGACAATTTTAACCTTTTGTTGCAAGCACAGTAGAAAGTATCAAGGAGTTCATTATTAGTCGTGCAGCAAAGCATCAAGTCGTTTATAACAGCAAACTCAGTCCTTTGTTAACTGCCTCAAACCATATTGTGGCCCTTGGTGCTCGCAGTCGCAGACCACCTTGGTATATAGGCTACCTGGGGTAGGCAAACTTGTTCAATGAAAGAGTCACTTGCGAAATACTACAAACAGTAGCGAGCCGCAAAATCACCAATTTATGACAAAGAAATTCGTTCGTTTGTGTACTACTCGTGTTAAGTATTACACAACAAATATCTGTCATAATGACCGCGTATGCTGGCGGTTACTGTTTGAATATGAGCGAGGACGATAGATGGTTGATAATTTGTTTTACTTTTGCTTCGATGGATGAGTTCTCATTTCTCAAATTTGCGTGACTATGCTGTTAGTTGCTTGATTCTGTCTATACAAATTACTAAATTATAAAGTTCCCATTTTATTTATTATAACACAAAGGCTTTTGCCTTTGGGCAAATCTTGCTGAATGTTACATCGCGCTCAGTAACACGTGAAACGGTAAAAGGGAAGATCGTAAACATTACAACAGTATATATATGTGGCACACTAGTTCAATCGAGGAAATTATCTGACGTCATTAAGGAAAACTCAAGTCTGGTTAACACTGAATTACAAGATCCCCAAATTAAATTCCAAACAACTCGAAAACAACTCGTGACTCGTGACGTAATCGTCACATAGCCTTCCTACCCAGAGTAAAGCTTGCCTGAAATGAAATTGAAGGCAACCTTTACTCGACAAAATTATGTCTTTGATTAAAATATACATCACAGTCATCAAAATAAGAATTTAGTACAGGACAATGACAAAACTTGGCAAATGTAACAAATATCGATACACCATTTCACTTGATATACAAAACATGAGACATAAGCTTACAGAAGTGTCGCATTTCCCTTGCGTGTCGAAGGTTAAAAAAAGAGCGATCACGTCTGCGTGTGTCGTTCCGCGGCTGTAGCAAGCCTTGTTCGCGGTAGAGAGATGCAGTTGGTTGCGATGTCCAGTGGACTTTGTTTCTTGATGCGTAAAAAATATATACAATAGTTTGCTCATGCTCTTGGAGATGTATAACACGTTAGTTAGGCGATCAAAACTTCATCACATCAACCAGGTATCAATGTCATTAGTTCTGTTGTTTCCGAATTGGTCTCGTTGCTTATATTGGAAATAGAATTTCTTGAAAGCTTCCTCGTTGACTAGCGTTCGTAGTTGGCTGATCTTGCTCTTGAAACTTGTTCATCAAAACTTCATAAATAGCTGGTAACATGCTTTCTCGCTCAATATGCAACTAACTCAGCAATTTCGAACTTATCAGGGCACCAATTTATGACGAATTTTAAAGCGAGGATGGTTGAATTGATAGATAGTTTTTCTTCTGACTCGATGAGATGGTTGTCGTTCCTCGAACGGTTTCCTTCTGCTCTTTATTTAATTTCTGTCTATTTATATTGCTAAATAATAAAGTCCCATTTTATTTATTATAACACAAAGGTTTTCACCTTCGGGCAAAGCTTACTGAATGTTACATAGCGCTGTAGTAACCAGTGAAATCGATCACACGAAAAGGGAAAGATGGTAAACATTACAACGGTATTTATATGTGGCAAATCTAGTTCAATCGAGGAAATTATTTGACGTCATTAAGGAAAACTCAAGTCTGGTAAACACTGAATTACAAGATCCCCAAATTAAATTCCAAACAACTCGTGACTCGTGACGTAATCGTCACAGTGTCAATACAAATAAGGTAAACAATGCATGGATAATGAACAATAATGGATATTACTATTCAGCTAAATGAGTCACAAAAACATATCGGCAAGCCGCAGTTTGCTCACCTTTGGTATACACTATGGTTGCCCCTAGGCATAATAATCATCAATAATTAGGCACAAGTGCACAACGGGTGAATACAGACCTTTATTGTCCGCCGTTTCATTTCAAATTTTTTTCCTATTACCCAGATAAAGTTAACCCGTGTGGGTTAATGAAACGTCGGCAGACAATAAAGTTCTGTATTCGCCAGTTGTGCCTTATATTTGATGATGCAAGGTGTATATTACGGTGGCGGTAAAGCGATGGTAAGTTAGCATTAGCACACCCACCAAACCCAGTATTCATTTGTGATAAATATATCACTTAATATAATATAAAATTGTGTACGACATAGAATTCTCGTCTATCGAATCAGCGAAGCATAACACTGCGTGACGTAATCGATGCTTCCCTCTTACTGTGCGTGCATTTTGATTCATTCAGTCCTCTTTTTGGTTTCTACGTTCAACGCCGCAACATGTCTTTATGCTGTTGCTGTCACAATGTTCTATCTTGATTTATTCGTTCAATGAAACTTCAATATAACCAGATTATACAGTTGTCGAGGTGTACAATTGATTCTAAGATTAAGAGAAGCGAAACAACGACCTGAGACTCATTTCACTTCGAGGACATTAAGCAATTCTACAGACAAACATTGTAATTGAAGTGATCGTTCTTACAGGCGAAGGAACGATATCAATCATTTCATTACAACGTTTATGGTGCCAACGAGCTCGGTGAGAACTACGCTTTTCTTTTATCGAGGAATCTATGAACAGTTACATTTGAGGTTGAGAAAAGTCTAGTGATCTCAGACTACAAGTTTCGAAGATATGTCTTATCTACATCGTATGCAAGTGCTCAACGAAGACTCGTTGAATTCAGTCAACTATGAATACAACAATGACCGACGAACAAAGCACGCTGACCCATCCACTATTCGTGGGAGGCCAGTGAAGGAACTTGATCGGTATTTGGACATTCAGTAATGATTTTTGTTTGTTTTTTTTTCTCTATATAGTATATTATATATTATAGCGTTATTATGTAGTTTACCTTAATCGATGGTGGCTTAGTTGCCATACTCTCTAAACGGTTTAAGTCATGCCGTGGAGAAATATTTCTTTGTGTTATTTTGTTATGCTTTAAAACATAGCGGTTGTTTTCGAAGGTTAAACAAATGCCCAAGGCTAACACCGATACACTATGTTGAATGTCAATTACAAAACGTATTTGACTAATTTTATATATATGTTTTGCAAAACGCGTATTTCCAAGTGAAATATTCACGCAGCTACACTGGGAAAACCAGACGCTGTAATATGATTGAATGGTCTTATATTTGAAAATGCCTAGTGCAAATTTCTCTTATGTTGATCAGAACGCGTGAACATACGAAACTTTTATACCATTTTGTTTACGGAAACGGCGTGAAAGAAACGTGAGATAAAACATTTGCCGACGTTTCCTCATTTTGCAAGCATTCGCGTGACGTGTCAAGACATTCTGTTTTCTATTTAAAGTCGTGACATAAATGTCATCATTGTTTGTTTTGTATACTAATTTTGTGTTACAGAAAACATATTACTATTTTTTGCGAATGTATTGCCAATATGAATTGTATTGTAACTATGTTTCAACGTTTATTGTTATGTAATCTACATTTTACGTGTTATATTGACTTTTGTTATCAACACTATTGTTTTAATTATTGTTCACCGAGAATTGTTTTTATCATGATCAGAAAATATCGTGAGTTTTTTCAAAACTTACGAAATTTTCTTGCGGAAGGTTATGTGATAAATATATCACTTAATATAATATAAAATTGTGTACGACATAGAATTCTCGTCTATCGAATCAGCGAAGCATAACACTGCGTGACGTAATCGATGCTTCCCTCTTACTGTGCGTGCATTTTGATTCATTCAGTCCTCTTTTTGGTTTCTACGTTCAACGCCGCAACATGTCTTTATGCTGTTGCTGTCACAATGTTCTATCTTGATTTATTCGTTCAATGAAACTTCAATATAACCAGATTATACAGTTGTCGAGGTGTACAATTGATTCTAAGATTAAGAGAAGCGAAACAACGACCTGAGACTCATTTCACTTCGAGGACATTAAGCAATTCTACAGACAAACATTGTAATTGAAGTGATCGTTCTTACAGGCGAAGGAACGATATCAATCATTTCATTACACATTTATGTTAAAATTAAATTAAACTAAAGTAAACCAGAAAGCACACAAGTTATAAATAGTTACTTACAATAATGTACTGTTAGATAAAAAAATGTTGTAAATTTTATCATCTTTGTGTAGTACGTCTGAGATTCAGTTTCAGGAGTCGGACTGCTGTCTGCCGGTTGATTAGCCTTGGCGGTAGGGTGTTGATTTTTTTGGCAGGTTGAAGATTAAGGTTGTGACATCATTATTACGCTTTAAAAATTTAGTTTATTGCATAAGTAGCTTGAAAAAGGAGTTTTATTTTGATTTTAATGGTGATGACATGGGGTAGTAATTTTTTGTGGCTTCATTTCTTTCTGACCCCTTAGTACAATGACATTGTGGCGGCTTGGCTCGCTTTTGTAAAATCATTACGACATTCTTAGAAATGTGTTTTCCAGAACAATTGGAGTTTTTTAAACTTTCAGTTCCGCCACATCATTCTTAGGAAGGAGTTTTCCAGCTAGTAATTGGAGTTTATAATCTTGCTTTTCAAAACACTGCAAACTACCGTTGGTATATTTGTAAACTTGCTACGAATAATTTCGTGTGAAAGCTCCTTATTTGTACGTTACCAAGTTGCTTCCAAGAAACTGTTTCCAACTAAACCGAATGTAATTTGCATTGCAAACGCACCGTTTTTCACGTCCACACGCCTTGAAATGTTCATGCCTTTTTTGTCATATATTTCCGCCACATCGCAGTACGTATTATAAGCTTGAACTTCTGTGCGAGACTCCGGAGAGCCTCAGACACAAACGGTGACGCAGACGTGAATCAGTAGACATCGTGCAAACAGTCGCATGACTTGTGTTCTTGGTTATTTGTAATGTTGAGAAAGTGTACAGCACCTACAATAAAAGCCTTTTCTGGCAAACGGTATTTGTTATAATATAATACGAACGTTCGGCTGTCAGAAAGGTTAGAGAATTCTAACCGCACGCAACAATAGAGTCAGATACTAATGTAGTAGGTTAACTAAGTCAATAACGTAACGTAAGCTAAGACCGATAAACTCTGTATCTGCATCTGTCGGCATCAACCTCTACATCCTAAAACGACCCCAACCTCTACATTTCTGGTGACCCCGACGTTCCAACGTTCTAGTGACAACCCGACGTTCTAATAACCACTGACGTTCTAGTGATCACCGACGTTCTTGTGTCAAAAACGACGCGTTTCAATTCTCACAGCCGTTCTTCACTGGTAAGTGGATTTTTCACTTTTTATACAACTAGTTGCAACCATAGCTTGTAATGCATGCTCATCGGCCTGTACGTTATTAACTTAGCTTAAGCTATTCTTATTGTGCTGCATTGTGCTGCAGTTTGAAATAAAAGTTCTTGTTGTAAAATATATTTTGGTTCAATTGTGAACAATTTTTGCGGTGCGCCGCCTAAAACATTTTTTATCGGTTTTGATAAATGTCACAACCCACGCCGACACAACGAAAAGTTACTTCGGTGACTGGCAAAGCTAAGACAGAATTCCACATGAGCACACGATCAACCGACCGTTCCAACGAGTCAAGCAATAATACAACTATGTCGAACGAAAACGGGGAGGAATCTGCAAATACTCCCGATAATGACACCGCTGGACCGTCTGGTCTGGGTGCTAATAACCAATTACGGACAAATACGCAACCACAGAACAGTACTTTGCGAAACGATCTGTTTTCACACGTTAAACTTCCTACCTTTTGGAAATTCAATCCCGAAGCGTGGATTTCTCACCTTGAACATAAATTTTCTCTTTATCAAATCACTTCTCAAACTAATCGTTACTTGTTAGCGGTAGAGGCAATTCCTGCGAAAGACCTCGCGCTCCTTCGGTTACCTTCGGCGTCAGCAAAGAACTGCTACGACATATTGATCAATGAAATCTTGAGAAACTTTGATAAACGTGAGGACCATTTAGATTTTTTGTTGGCGGACCTGACGCTGCACGATCAGTCCCCCAAACACTTAATGCGCGAATTAATGAGTGCAGTAGGTCAAGAGAATCTTACTCCGCCAGTCGTCAAACTAATTCGTGCAAAGTTTCTTAAAGCGTTACCACCAGACGTCGCAATTGCGTTAGCCAGCGTGGAAAACCACGATCTCCAGAACCTTGCAAGCAAGGCCCACGAAATCTTGCTGCTCAAACAACCAAAAACTTCTTCGCACAACCTTTCTCTTGCTATCACTGATACGGATGACATTGATTACCCAATGCAACCACAAATACAGCAAATTCAATTGTCTGAACCACCGCATTATACACGATCTAACGCTAACAATGCAACAAAGAGTTCCGGACAAAGAAATACAAATTTCACAAATCATAATTCACCAAACCAACGAAATTCATTTAACTCAACATGGCAACAACGTTCACCACGCACAAACAATGGACAGTTTCACAAATCATACAGCAACAACGGTTTTAATCGAGATGATCGCCGCCAAAACGGTTCTTCTTTTCCTAATAAACGCCAATATAATTTTTCACGTTCATCCACCACATTTCAGAAACCAGACTACCAACGTAGCAATTACCCTTGCGCGTCTGATGCTTCAAATGGCTTATGTTATTACCACGCCCGCTTCGGTAGGGATGCGCGCCGCTGTCACCCAACTTGTAGCATGTGGAAAAATCAAAATAGCCCGACAAAAAACGCGTGGCGATCGACGCAACGTTAACCCCGTCAGTTCCGTCGGTCGCATCAACTATAAAAAGAGGCTGCCCCTTGTTAACTGTATATGATCACGCCAATAGTATTCACTTTTATGTAGATAGCGCGGCAGCAACTTCTCTTTTGTCCGCTAGATTAGCTGACGTATCAAACCGCAAACCGCAAACTCCGCTTTTCGCCGCTAACAGTACGCCAATTACTACGTATGGCACTACACAACTTAATGTTTCTCTTCACCCTCGTTTTTCTTATCCCTTTGAATTTGTGCTTGCGGACACACCTTTTTGCATATTGGGGTTGGACTTTCTCACTGAATACAACTTTGTCTTGGATCTTAAAGCCAAACATCTGATAGATGTACCGAACCAACAGCAATATACGTTAGAGCCTGTTGAAAGTGATCCTGTTCGCATATCCATTCTCAGCCAAATAGATCCTGTTGCAGACCTTTTACATCAATTTCCAGACTTGCAAAAACCCATGTCAGCTGTTAAACCAGTGAAACATTCCATCGTTCACCACATCCATACCACAGGTTCTCCTGTACGTGCGCGTCCACGTCGATATAGCCCAGAAACAATGCAGATCTTGAAGAAAGAAATTGATAGCTTGCTGGAACGTGAAATTATCCGCTACAGTGATTCTCCTTATGGAAGTCCGGCTTTGCTCGTTCCTAAAGGCTCTTCTGGCAATAAATATCGTCTAGTCGTTGATTATAAATTAGTCAATAAACAAACAACCGACAGCTGTTATCCCCTTCCGTTCTTACATAGTTTTTCCGATGTTTTGTATGGTAAAACTGTCTTCTCTAAGTGCGATCTTCAAGCTGCATTTCATCAAATAAAAGTGGCTCCAGAAGATGTCCATAAAACGGCGTTTGTTTGCCCTCTTGGACAATTTGAATATACAAGACTTCCGTTCGGTTTGTCCGGCGCCCCACGGACGTTTTCCAGACTCATAGGAGAAGTAGTACGGCCGCTTCAGCACCTTGGAATCTTTGCTTACCTCGATGACATCATCATTGGAAGTAGTAACCTGTCAGAACATCTTGAACATCTTAAGCTGCTTTTTCAACGTCTTGAGGAATTTGGCTTAACGCTGAATTTAGACAAAAGTGAATTCAACCGCAAGTCTCTTGACTACCTTGGCCATCACATAAATTCTGAAGGTATACGACCTACTCAAGAAAAAGTGCAGGCCATTCTTGATTACCCACAGCCACAAACCTGCAAACAGCTGAAACGTTACTTGGGAATTTATTGCTATTATTTTCGTTTCCTGAAGCATTGTTCCACAACCTTACAACCGCTTTACAAGCTGGTTCCGAACAGTCGCAGCAAGCGCGCGGCCCCTTTAACATGGAATGTCGAAGCCGAACGCGCCTTCGCCAACAGCAAACAAGCTATTGCAAATGCTAGCACTTTAGCGTTTCCGAAACTCCATGCTCCAACTTATCTAACAGTTGACGCTTCATTGACCGGTATTGGAGCGACATTAGAGCAATTGCAAGGAAATCAACTTGTTCCTTTGGCCTTCTTTTCAAGACAGCTGAGCGCTAGTCAACGTAAATACAGTTGCTTTGACAGAGAACTGTTGGCCGCTTACAAGTCAATACGTCATTTCCGCTACTTCTTGACAGGCCGACAATTCACTTTGCGTACAGACCACCTCCCTCTGGTTTCAAGTCTCGGTAAGCTCTCCGAACATTACTCTCCAAGACAGTTCCGACAATTGTTGTTCGTTTCAGAATACACAACAACCATTGAGCACATCAAAGGCTCTGCCAACGTTGTGGCGGACCTCTTGTCAAGGTCTCAACCTTCGGCACCCAACATTAATACTCTCTCCGATCTTCCGCCTCCGTTAGAGTATGAGAAAATAGCACAAGCACAAGCCAATGATCCTGCTATTCAAAGACTACGCACCGCAACAACATCACCAAACTTCAAGACTGCAAGCTGCCCAATAATAACTTTACCATTCTTTGTGACGTGTCGACTGACACAGAGCGTGTTCTGGTTCCTTCCTCCTTCCAACGTCAAGTCTTTCTGCACTTACATAATTTATCGCATCCTGGAAAAAAAGCCACAATTAAGCTCATCAAGGAAAGATTTATATGGATAGGGATGTGTAAACAAATCGCTACCTGGGTTCAACAATGCCCAAACTGCCAGGAAGGAAAAATTTTCCGTCACACAAAAACCGCACCGGGGACATTTAAAATTCCCTACGGACGATTTTCTGATGTTGCAATTGACTTGATTGGACCACTTCCAACCTCACGCGGTTACAAATACATCCTTACGTGTATAGACCGATATACGCGTTTCGTTCAAGCCATACCACTTCCTGATGCCACCACGGAAACCGTTGCTGCTTACTTTGTTAATCATTGGTGTTCCTTGGTCGGTGTTCCAATCATCCTCACAAGTGATCGTGGACCATGTTTCATAAGTTCCGCTTGGGCGGAAATTATGCGCTTGCTTGGTATTCAACATAAACTGACAACCGCTTACCACCCCATGTCCAATGGAATTACGGAACGTGCAAATGCAGAGATCAAGCGCGCCATCAAGTGTTCAGACGAACCTGAGCGTTGGTTTCACAAATTAGGTTTTATTGTCTTGGCTCTGCGTAATCGCTATCTTCAGGATTTGAAATGTACACCTGCTGAGTTAGCTTTTGGACACACCTTACGGCTCCCAGGTGGTTTCTTTTCTGATTCCAAGCTTGCCTCTGCAGTTCCTACATCCAGCTACCTCGGTGCCTACCGAGACTTCATCAACGACCTTCAGTTTACTCCAACGACCGCTCATACAAAATTCATGCAGTCCTACGTGCATCCGGATTTGAAACATTGTGACCGCGTTTATGTTAGATGCGATCATGTCAAACGTGCGTTAGAACGCCCTTATGTTGGTCCTTTTCCAGTATTGGAAAGATACGAAAAATATTTTGTAATATCCCGCCATGGCAAACCGGATCGCGTCTCACTCGACCGTCTCAAACCTAGCTATACAATTGATATTGATGCTCCCTCACCATCATCCTCCTCGCATCAACAAAATTTTTCTTTGCAGACTCGACATCCTGCTCCTCAGTCAGTTTCCGCTACTTCAGCGAAACAGCAAACGACACCACCTACTGTCACTGATCCTGATTCTATAAAACCGCCTGAAGTTGTAAAGACTTCTCGGACTGGTCGCAAAATCATTCCACCGAAACGTTTCTCTGACTGAAAACACAACATGTTCGTTTGTCTGCTGCTTACGTGTTTCTTTTTGTTCACATCCGCCGCTCAGACGAATCTTCATCCGGACACACAGAAATTTCTGTTATGTCAGCGTTCGCATTCTCTTGGGTTATATACCTTTGATGACGACATACATTGTCAAACGCAGACACCCTTCTACATACATAACTGCTCTGCTACCGTGTTTGCTCCAGATCTGCATCTCCAGAAGATTCCGGCAACAGTTTGCACTTCACAGATTACTTCCTGGAGCACAACTTACTTCTTTTTTGGGAGTTATCAAAAATCGGCCAACACCTTTGACGCACACCCACCGTACAACCCAGAATGTTCGTCGTGGAATGAAACCAAAGTTTCATCACATGGCCCACTGATCCTGTCTAACCCTGCGGCGTACTCAACACGCAATGCAGTCCATTATAAGTTTGTCTGGCCGACTTCAGCTTCTGGAACGGTAACAAACGACTTCTTGTTTCACACTACAATTTACTACGATTACGTCACGGACACGATGACGTCGTCTCTTGGATCTCTTGCATAGTGCTCAATCGAGCGTGGATACTGCTTAACGGGCAATCGTATGTTTATATGGAGAGTACCTTCGCATATAAACTGCCCACCAACCAAGCCTCTTGGGACTCACAAGATGCTCCTCCATTACAACTCTACGTCCTTATATAGAGTTTCCTTACCTGATCTCGGGATCTCGGTACATCACTGGAGGAAATGCTCCTCTCGTGCGAAAACCTGCTATGGCGAACATATTCACTGCGACAACAACAACTTTATCTTTCGCTACCAACAATGTACAGAGCTCGACAGACTCGCTCTTTTTCGTCCTAACCGGCTAAGGCGTGGACCTTCTCACACGCAATACTCTCAATTCGAGCGACTTTTTGCAACCTTCGACACACAACAGGACGACCTTATTTCAGAAGTTCTCACTACCTTCAACGAAGAGAACAAGTTCCTACATTGCCAACTCACGAAGCTAATTGGCACACTCTACAAAGCAATTGGGAAGATCTTCCCTACTGAGATACTCACTACTACTCTTGGACATCAAACCATGGGTTCCAGCCTTGGAGATTTTATGTCCAGAGCAGCATGTCACTCTATCAACGGTACAGTCTTACCGTCACTTGCGTACCGAAACGCATTCAGCCAACGTCCTCTCATCAAATATCGCGATCAAAACGGCCACAGTCAATACGGCCAACTCATTTCAGACAACATTGTCCTACCGGGAGTACACCTGCTGGAATCGTATCGACCAGCAAGAAGTTTTGTCTTCCGAGTTCTGGGACACACTGTCCTTTATCACAACTATACTATATCGCACGAACATGTGCAGGTGCATCAACTCAACTTACCTTTGTCGCCTATACACGTCAACTACAAGGCACCCGACTACGAGAAAATTCTCAACGAGCTACCTGACTCTGACTCGTTTACTGATCTTCAATCGCTGCTCAGCTCTATGTCTGAAGCCAACCTTCTCAAAGAACAAATGCGACATGTCATGACAAGCCTTACTACTACCGATGAAACCATGATCAACGGATCCTACGTCGCAGACACATTCGCACACGCCGCGAAACAAACGTTACTCCTTGCTCTGTCGCAGATTACGAATCCATTTCTCTCAGCCCTTATATTCATCCTGCAACTCCTTGCCATGATGTGGGCCCTCTTCCATACCATCGGGTTTATCCGATCAGCTCCGCACCATTTGCAGTATGCCAGATCCCTTGTATCCCGTGTCCGCGCTTGGCGCCACCAACAGCAGGCGCCAGTTGCAAGTCCACAGCTACCACGACCGTTGCCCTTGCCTCGGCGTTCTCGTGATGAACCGTCTCCGTCTGGATCTTCCGATGACGCGCCACCCGCTTCATCTTCTCGTGATGATTTCGCAAACACCCACACACTTTAGGTTCACTATGTGTATCACCTTGCTTTTCAATACCGTTAATGTCTTTTGCATGTACAATTTTGCCGTTTTCCCTTGTCGCCGCTTTCAATTTTGTAACTGTTTTGCTTCGTTGCATGCTTAGTAGCTTATTCTTGTGCTAGTATCGTTTTCACTTTTCCCGCCTTATTGCATGCTAACTATTCCTGTGCATGAGTTTAGCTGTTTCAACCCACCTCAATAGGGGGGGTGCAGTTGCAAAAATTTACCCTCTACCCCTTTAGTTCCTCCACAGACTTTGCTGCCACTACCGTTGCTATCAAAACCACTTCAGTATGTCGATGGTACATGATTCTTCCGCTGACGTGCAATTTAACGAAATCACTTCAGTTTCTGCGATGATTCCCGACTCACCCGATTCACCGGTTCAGCAATCATCTCCCGCTCCGTATGTACCGATCATCAGACCTGGAGAGCAAGGCGCTCTTGCCTCCATGCCCCGGCGCGCTGATCTAGCGGAGATACAAGCTACGGTATTACAACCAGTACATAGACTATTTCGGCCGTTTAAAACAACCGTTACAATGCCGACCCTTGCGGTTCCTGCGCCGCCAAACACTTCAGCGGGCGATCTACTACTTTGGTTCCAGCAGCTGGATGACCTGTTCGAGCTGGTTCCTGATTTTGATTTAGGGAGCAAAATACTTACCATGGTAGCAGCCACGCCTGCTTTCCACATGACCCCTTTGTTGAAGTATATATCCGACAGGGATAAAGACGAAACCCTGGAATACGAACAGTTCAAACAATTTTTGCATGCCCGGTTAATCTTGGAGATACCCTCCAACATGTAGCTATAGTACCATCAGTTATTTTAAGCATATGTTACAGTTCACTCATTTGTATATAACTTCAGCTTGTTGTTTGTGCTTGCTCGCCATTGCCACCTTCAGTACGTTGCATATTAATTGTCATCTTTTTCCTTCCGTAGCGGGGGAGGAATGTGGCGGCTTGGCTCGCTTTTGTAAAATCATTACGACATTCTTAGAAATGTGTTTTCCAGAACAATTGGAGTTTTTTAAACTTTCAGTTCCGCCACATCATTCTTAGGAAGGAGTTTTCCAGCTAGTAATTGGAGTTTATAATCTTGCTTTTCAAAACACTGCAAACTACCGTTGGTATATTTGTAAACTTGCTACGAATAATTTCGTGTGAAAGCTCCTTATTTGTACGTTACCAAGTTGCTTCCAAGAAACTGTTTCCAACTAAACCGAATGTAATTTGCATTGCAAACGCACCGTTTTTCACGTCCACACGCCTTGAAATGTTCATGCCTTTTTTGTCATATATTTCCGCCACATCGCAGTACGTATTATAAGCTTGAACTTCTGTGCGAGACTCCGGAGAGCCTCAGACACAAACGGTGACGCAGACGTGAATCAGTAGACATCGTGCAAACAGTCGCATGACTTGTGTTCTTGGTTATTTGTAATGTTGAGAAAGTGTACAGCACCTACAATAAAAGCCTTTTCTGGCAAACGGTATTTGTTATAATATAATACGAACGTTCGGCTGTCAGAAAGGTTAGAGAATTCTAACCGCACGCAACAATAGAGTCAGATACTAATGTAGTAGGTTAACTAAGTCAATAACGTAACGTAAGCTAAGACCGATAAACTCTGTATCTGCATCTGTCGGCATCAACCTCTACATCCTAAAACGACCCCAACCTCTACATTTCTGTGACCTCTACACACACAGTGACAAATAATTTTGTGATTTTTATATGCTTGTGCACTTACATACCAAACCTCTAGAATGGATAGGCAGGCCTAGGCTAAGCATACACCGTATGCTGGCTATTACATTTTCAGTTGTTGTTTTCCTGAAAGTTTGGAGTTTGAGGAAGCAAGTTTAAGCCATATCTGTGACCAATGTCTACTTCATCATTTGAAAGTTTTTCCACAACTCATGGCCTTGAAGATGTTCATGTTACCAGGCCTACAGATGTCAGTGGATCAACAATGTTGCTACATACGTCTGTTGCCAACGTTTCCAATGAGTTTGGTTGCCTTAGAATATTATATGAAGACGTAGGAACCTCCAGGTGATATAGTGTATGTACTGTATAGTATAATGGTATTGTGCTTATTTTAAAATTAAGTAGTCTGTAGATCACAGGCGAATCCAGAAAAATTTGTTAGGTCTGGTCAGTGGCAGGTCTAGCCTAAGTTTACAAGTATTTGAACATTCCCATTTCGGAATTAACTTACCGTTAATATTGGCCGGCCAAAATCGTGAGGAAGCTTATGTGCCCGACAAAAAATCTGGCCAAAAGATTTTATGTTTTGTCGACTGAAATTTGATTGCACCATAAACAGGTCATCATCAGTGAAACAACAAAATTGAAAAAACTTACGTAGGCAAATTAATTGTTCAAATCTACATTCAACTACATTTAAATGTCCTTTGTAACGGAAAGACTAAAATGGAATGTTACAGTTTCCTTTGACGCTTTGAAGTGGGTCACTTGTTTGTTGATTTTTGTATCTTGTTTTAAGTGATCACATTGATATAAACAATTCCCTAGCAGGAACCCGGTTTAATTGTTTCCGTACAATGCATTTCAGCGGCTCATGTTGGCTATTACACGTTGCATCATCATTTCGCTTTATAGAAAATACTTTCTAGCAAAACGATGAACACACTGCATAACAGCACTGACCCCTGTGACAAGGGCATGTAGAAACCTATCAGACTTTGGTGACAACACTGTACTACATGTTGGTTTGCAACTGTGTTAAATTACCTCGTCATTAAAAGCAAAGTAAAATAGATGACAGTAAACCGTATATGAAAGATGCAGTTATTTCTCATTTCATTCCACATGTCTATTTCTGCAGTCATTATAGAGTCATTCCATGTATAATCAACCAATTTTAATTTTGACCACTAATCATAGTCATGGGATCAATGATTTCATTGCAGCAGATACAAATTCCCTAAAACATCTCCTTCACATATTAAATTATGGTTTTTGAATGAAGATCAAAGGTCAAGCTCTTGATGCAATTATAAAAATAGCAATGATTTCCAAAACAAACTTTAGGAAATTGTTTGTAGTATGGTTTCATTATTTTCCTATATCCAAAAATTGTGAGCTTGTTTTTTGACCTTAAAAAGAAAAATACTTTGAACAACTGCACTGTTTGTGATACTGTCACACTTGCAAACTTGTCCAAGACATAAACTACATAACCTCAACTACCTGCCCGCAAGCAATGCTTTGAAGGTAAATTCTGGTATCGTTGTTACTCCCAGGTGATTTAATTGCTAGTTATACTCACACATGACAGAACATTCACAGATTTCAGTTAATTATAATAGAATTATAACGTGAATATTTTGACTCAGGTGCCAACAAAAAGTTTGATTAAAGATGATAGAAGGCATAAAAATTTATTCCTTAACTATTCCAAAAAGTCAGTTTTGTCAATTTTCTTTACGAAAAAGGCTAAGTTAAAGCACAGGACCTTTAAAATGTAAATTGGACATTTTTTTGAAAAGTTGAGTAGGCAAATTTGCAGTCCTAAAAATCTTAAGAGAGAACACAGGTTAAGAGCATTTCTTAAATGAACTATTCAAGATTAACTATCATTATCCATTAGCATAGGCATTCGTGATTGCATTGAAATCTTTCGCCGGAATGCTGTATGACCTTCCTGTAACAGTACTTGGTGCAGTAAATTTGCAGAGAATTTACTGGAATGGAAACCCAGCATGTGCATCTCATCCATATAAGGGCTAAAAAAATGACACGCGATAGGCCTGGTGGATGCATGAATTGCACTTGTTCATCCAGCTGAACACTGTCTACTTCTACTATCAATCCCACTCACCACTTTCCATAATACTTGTAAGCGGTATGATCATTCACAGCAACTTGCATGTCAACCCTGCTGCAGTATGAAAAGTAATGTAGCATATAATGTATTCAATAAATGTAGCTTAAATTGCACAGAATTAACCGCTTTTGTTGATGGACATGCTTAGAAACACTCACACAATCTTTTATTCCTGGCTTTAAACAAGTGAATTCATCATTTTCATGCTAGGATAAAACAGCAGCTTTAGTGCCATCAGATATTTTAATAGATATTTAAAAAATATCAATTGCATGTGCCGCTATTTGTTATTGTTGAATTATAGTGTCTGTTGATCCAAACTTGACGTTGTAAAATGTAGTGCAGTTGTTCAAACTCATTTTACTCATTAAGCTCAAAAAACAAGTTCACAATTTTTGGATATAGGAAAATACTTGAACCATACTGCACAAATATTCAAAAATTTTTTTGGAGATTATTGCTATTTTGATAGTTGCGTCATGAACTTGACCTCTGATCTTCATACAAAATCCTTAAATTACTACGTGAAGGAGATGTTTAAGACACTTTTTAACTGCGGAAATGAATTCCTTGACCCCGAAAATGGCAAAAGAGTCATTCCATGTATAATCAACCAGGCCCTGTAACCACTAATCATAGATTTTGATGGTTTGGATAAATATTGTAAAGCTTCAAAAAATTTCCACCACTTGAAGGATATTAGGTTGGTGAGCACTGGTCACGCTTAGTGATTTTCTTCAATATCTCTATTTCTGAAGATAGAATAACAATACAAATGTTGTTTGTACCATTTTGTGGGTCAGGGTATTTATTTCAGCAGTTAAAAAGTCTCTTAAACATATCCTTCACGTAATAAATTAGAGTTTTTGAATGAAGATCAGAAGGTAAGTTCATGACGTAATTACTAAAATGGCAATGATCTCCGAAACAAAATTTGAAATGACATATTTATACATAATCCCCATCCCTTTTGATGCACTTATTCCAGCGGTCCACAAGCTTGTGAATTCCATCTGAGAAAAATTTTTTTGCTTAGTCATACAACCTGCACTGCTTCATTTAAGAAAATTTATGACCTCGCAAGTCGCAAAGCATCTTTGAGTTGAGCGAATGGATGGTAGTCGGAAGGCGCAAGATCTGGGTTGTATGCAGAATGTTGTACCACTTCAAAACCCAGTTTGTCAATGGTTTCAATAGTTTTTCTAGCCCTATGTGGGAGTGCAGATCTCCAGACTTCTATGCTTGTGCTCTACCCTAAGCTGTCTTGGCACTCACCTCCCGGACACTTTACGGAAGCCAAGGTTTTCATGAATGATTTGATGAGCAGAGCCATGACTAATCTGCAAAGAGCGTGCTATCTCATGGATAGCAATGCGCCAGTCCGCCAGTATCATTCCTTGAGCTTGCTCAGTCTTCTCTTCAGTGGTAGAGGTTGATGTACGTCCTGCTCCTTCTGCATGTTTCACGCTTGTCCGCGCTCAATCCACTCATACACAGATCTTTTCGGTAGCGCACTGTTTCCATATTGTGCTAAAATCCTCCTGTGAATTTCAGCCCCTGATTTGCCTTCTGACCATAAAAATCGGATCCCTGCGCGTTGTTCTTCACTATAGGCGTCTTATGGAGAGAGCATTACCGAGGAAGGCTGGTAAGAGTGACGTGTGTGACATTAATATTTTTATACGCATTATCACCTCATAGTTGTATTTTTTTCAACAACGAACGTAGTGAAGATTTTTGAGCATGTGGAGACTGCAGAGTGATTTCATATTAAGCACTAAGAAAGACTAGGGGAATAACACACAGTTGAAAACGTTATTGATAGTTAAACTGCAAGTATTTTGGCTTTTTGGCATACCCTTGACTTCCAGCAGACAGACTTTTTCATTGCTTGATTTTAGACTGAAAGGAAGATGGCAAAACGGTCATTTAATGAAGCTTTTCTAAAACTTGGATTTACTGAATTGGATGGTAAACCAAAATGTGTGGTATGTTTAAAAGTTCTCTCTGCAGAGTCCATGAAGAAAAACAAGTTGCAACGCCACTTAGAAAAAAATCATGCAAATTATGTTATTATCCACAATGCAGCTCTATCAGAAGATTTTTTATTTTGCAAAGCATTAAAATTGTATGTGCAGGGTGAGGATATTTTTCAATGACTAAATAATTTCTTTACAGAGTTCTCCATTCCTTCGAATAAATGTGCTGGAATTTGCACTGATGGTGCAGCAGCATGTACTGGCTTCAAGTCTAGCGTAGTAAAACGAATCAAAGACTAAGCACCAAGTGCTGAATGGACACATTGTTTTCCCCACGGAGAAGCCCTTGCTGCGAAAAATTGATCACAAGAACTGCACTGCAAGTGTTAAGTAAAGTTGTAAAATGTGTGAATTTGATTAAAGCAAGACATTTAAATCAGCGTCTATTTTCGTCTTTGTGTGCTGACATGGATGCTGATCATAATCCATTGCTGCTGCACACGGAAGTGCGATGGCTATCAAGGGGTCATGTTCTGAAACGTGCTTGCGATCTGCGAGAAGAAATTGTTGTCTTCTTAAGGCAAGAGAATATTGTTGCATTAGCTGAAAAGTTTTGTCAAGAAGATTTCAATGCAAAGGTTGCTTATCTTTGTGATAAATTTGACTCTCTGAACAGTATGAATTTATCAATGCAAGATGCTAATTTTACATTGATTGATCACTCCGCTAAAGTTGCTGCTTACTACAAAAAACTCATTCTTTGGAAAAGCTAGGAGGCTCGAGATGAATACTATATGTTCCCTGAACTAACACACTATAAATGTGACAAAGAAGTTAATATTAAGCAAACCGTAATCATGCACCTGGAACAGCTTGTCCAAAAGTTTGTGCACTATTATGGTGAAACCCTGGTGCCTACTAATGATTGGTTAATTGATCCATTTAGTAGCGCAGATCTGCCTCAACTACCCCAACATGTTGCGGAAGAGTTTATGGACATGACGACAGAAGCAACAAACCGTATTACTTTTGGGTCCTTCAAAGAAAAATACCCAAAAGATTCTGCAAATATTCAGTTTTGGGCTTCCATGTACAAAGTGTATCCGAAAGTTTGTTATTCAAAAACTCTTTCCATTTGCAACAACTTGGCTTTGTGAGACTGAGTTTAGTGCAATGTGTGCATTGAAAACAAAGCATCGAAATCGGTTGAAAGTTGAAGTTGACTTATGGATGTGCTTAAGTAAAGTAACGCCACAATTTCAGAAACTCACTGACGGCAAACAAGCACAGATTTCTCATTAGTGTGATTATGAAGTGTTTTAATGAAAGATTTCAATGCATGGTATTTAATGTGTAGGAATATGGTTGGGTCGAAAGATAGTACCAGTTTGATATTTTCTTTAAACTTAGGTGGCTTTGAAAAAAGGTTGAATTGCTTTAACGCACTCATGGTTTTTGTAGAACATGTTTTCTAAATTTGTCTTAAACAAAATCACGGTGATAAAAAACGCAGAATTGCCTAAAATTAAGAGACACTCACAAATACCACAAAATGGGATTACAGTATTGAGTGGAGATAAGGCTGGCAATGAGAGATAACACATCAGAAGTGAAACAATCGCCATATAGCAATAAAATGGAATCCGTATTGTTAGTTTATTAACTGCTCAGCATTGTTGTATTGTGTGATACTGCTGTTGGGAAATAAGCTGACAGTATTGGGTTTGGTGTTTCAACCGGTATTGGGAACCTCTTCTCCCAATATCCTTTCCTACGCAATTGCTACGAAAACAGATGAAATACAAGCAGACCCCTCACAAAATAGTGAATCCAATAACTTTAGCTTAACCCTGGGCCACTTTTTTAGACATCCGGTTACAAATTCCAATGGTTGCATGTACTCATTGAGTTGCATAGTACTTGTGACGAATTCGGCACATACGCCGTTGGGGAGTGATTAAATTGTAATTAAAGTTATGCTTTCTGAACTTAAGATTTCTTAAGCAAACTTTAAGATAAAAAAGAGAGTCCCTAGTTTTAAAGCTGGCAAAATATGATAATTTAAATTTATGAGTAATGAAATATGTTTTAATTGTTTTGGTGTAATGTTGTTTTATTGTTAACTTTATGTTACAGAGTGAGGATTTGGGATGTAGTGCTGCTAATTCCCAACACTTTGTTTTTTATGTTCATGCTATATCGGCTAAAGCAATCCTGGAATAAGATTACTTTGGGTATAGGAAATGGTGGCAGTCCTGTATTTTTGGCATCATTTATTCTTGTTGGTATTGCTGCGTCACTAAGCGTAATTCGTGGGATAGTTTCCATGACCTTTGATATTGCTACTTTTTCTGGAATTGATGCCAATAAGGTATTGTATGTATTTATTTGTATTGGTATTAATATATTATGCAAAATGGGCCCACTGAAACCATGTTTTATGAAAGATATAACCTTATAATTGAAATACATATAATTATATATACAGTAATATCCCAGTTAAGTTCATCAAACATGAATTCAAAACCATATCAACTCGTCATCAAAAAAGAGTTACTAGAGAGAAAAAGTAGCATTACTAAAGTTCACACGTATCATGAACCGTCAGATGATGCATATATGCGCAAATTATTTACAAATTGCTTCTGTTATACATACAAAAAGTTAGGTTAACTTTAGTTAAAGCATCTGTTGTGATTCCTGTTATGCAGTTAGCCTGTCACACTTCTAAATTGTGCTCTGTGCGACAGCTAATCCATAAACTCTTGCTGAGATACCGTATATTGGAATGCAACAAGATTAGGCAAGTGTCGTGACCTTCAGTGAAAATATGGACATGTAATTAATTTCACAACCTTACATAATTAACTATCATTATATCCTCCATACATTAACAAACATAACAAAGATATTCATATTTACAGTACATAAAATTGCATTAAGCGCTTAGTCGTATGCACATACTGGTTTTCAAATAACGCGACCACTACAGATGATGAGAGGTTTGTCCACTGTCTCTATACTGACAGGGCTTGTTGTTTTTTTTGGGCGTATTGACCACCTCCTGTTCTTAAAACAAAAGTTTTGCGTCATATACATTTAATTATTATACAACACAACTGTTTCCCACTACTTGAACGTCATTCAAATTTTTTGCGTTAAACTTCACATTTTTTAGCCATGCTAAAACATTCCATGTAATATTAAATGCATAGGAAACAACTATGGCAAAACAAACGCTCAAGACTTTTTTAATTTTACTAATCGCTTTTCTTTCTATCAAATGAAACTAAAGAGACTATAGCTTCAAATTGCTGGTGGTTGACATTAGGGCTGACAACTTCAAGCAAAGTATGCGGTTGACCAAAATTTTGCTCATATATCCACTTCCTGTCAATCAATATTTGGCAGTAAGCCAATGTCGCTAGAGAACTAAGTTGCCCTGTTTTTCACAAATCGTTTTGCAATGTGACAATACATTCCTTAGTAGCCTTGTGTAAGAGGAAATTTGATTGCTTTTACAGCTGCCACCATGTAATGATTCCTGATTTACATTAGCCTGTCTCACTTAGCGAGTCTGTTAGACAGCAAAAACAAAACCTTTTGCTGTAATAACGTTGTTGGAATGCAATAAGATCATGCAAGTGTATGGGTTACGGAATTGGATTAGCTTATTTAACTTCAACTTTTCAAACATGACCTAATATGCAGAACCTTAGCATTTCCAACACCTGTCAACAAAATTGCGCTAGCATACGTGTCAGTACTATAATTAACTGGAATAACTGTCTCACAAAATACTTCACTTTTAATTAGCAAAATTATTTAGTAATATGACAATGCAACGCTTAGTAGCATGTGTGAGTTTTGAAAGATTTGCTTACTTATCTTCATGGAAGCGAAAGAAGAGATTAAACAAGCCCACTGTAAAATGATATTTTGATTTTCCAAGTTATTTGACTCTGTTTTTCATCGCAGTTATGCCAAAGAATTATTACAAAAAACTGTTTGGAATCAAAGGAAACGCTTCCACGGTAGCAGTTGATTAAACAGTAAAGGTTTGATGAAAAAATTGCTTTTCTTGTATGACTACACTGCTGAATGTTACAGATTGTTGATACGTTTTGGAGTGATGGTTTAAAAAATAAAACTGCTAATTTCGCATTTTCAGTACACAAAAGTACTGCAATTGCTTTTAACCACACAATTTTTAATTTATTTATGTCAACTATGCGTTTTGAAATTTGTTTTTAAGCAAATGCAAAATAAAAGCTAAAACATAGCTTATTATGGCTTTCTGTAGGTTTTTTTTATTACGTCATAATTCTTTTATTATGTTTAAACCGAAAATGAAATTTGTTTTACCTGGCATTCACTGCAAGCTACCAGTCTCAATAAAAAAATCCTGACAAGGGGTTAAAAATCCATTAATAACTGTTTTTGTACAAATTATAGCAATTTGTTTATTTTCAAACCAAAAGAAAAAAAAAATTTTTGAGTTAAATGAAACTTATTATTATAACTAACGCTACTAAGTATGATCATTATTTGTCATTGAACATTTTCCACAAAGTTTTTCTTTTTTGAAAGATAGTTAAGTTTGTTTTGATTTTATCAATAAAATATATAACGTGTTAGTACGACTTTAACGTAATTATTTTCGGTAAGATTTGCTACTTTTAGTGGTATTTTACCATTAAAATCAATTGGTGATATAGAAGATCTATAATTCACCTGATCCAAATAAGAACATAAACGAGAATTTCAAAGTTTAACTTTGATTCAGAGCAAAAAATGGCCTCACAACATTATATATTGCAAAAAATTGTATAACCTTTAGAAAAAAGATAGTTTTAAACTTAAAATGAAATGAAAATTATTAAAATCTGTTGAACTAAACTCATAATATGACCGTTGAAACTTAGGTGAAAATGATCTCCAACTTCGCTCAGTTAAACTACTTGCAAAAGCCTTGTTTGCACTTTGCAATCAAACTACTAGAAATAGCTTAAAAGGACTTTTAAAGAATCATAAACTTATTTTATCATCAAAGTTTTTTCAACTTCAGCTAAAAATTTATTGATCATGTCTAGTTTTGCGCACACATTTCAATACCAGTATTCGCAATAAAGCAAAAACAAGTTAGACACACTTAAGCGTGACAATTATCTACATCATATAAAAGAAACACTAGTCGGCCCGTTGTTGTTGTTAGTGTTTCTTGAGGTCTTATAGTAAGATTACTTGAAGAATGAGAATTATATATTATGATAAGTAATTTCAATTTTCACTAATTAGCAAGAATTATATCTCTACTCAATTCTTATACGATTAATGTGGTGCGCGAAATGTATATACTTATAGAGAGTTAATTCCTACCAGTTTAAAGGTATAGTTTAATTTCAATTTCTATTCTTATGCTTTAGATTCTGTGGGTCATTTTGCGTTTTTTTCTGTTGATGGCCGAGTTGAGTGTTCTGATATTTGCTGTAGCATTTGGTCACATGGACAGTAAAAGAAGTATCCAATGGGTCATTATAGTTACTGCCTGCTTTTCTTTAGTATACTCCATAATTCAAGTAAGTAAAATTAGTAAGTAATACTGTCATTTTATGGTTTGGCGATTAAAACTTTGAATGACTTTTAGTGCACTCTAGAGCTGTTGAATTACGATCCACATTTTCACACTTACCTAGAAAAGAGGAAAGTGTATGGACATGGAGGGACAAAATTTTGCTTGACTACTTCAGTTTTGCTGTTAATTGTAAGTATTCTACTTATAAGGAGGCAGATTTGTTTCATAAAAGGCTTGTTTCTTTGTTTATTTCTTTATGTAATAAAATTATTAAAAATGAATTTAATTTAAAATCACCCCATGGGGATCCCTGAAATTTTGCATGTGAATAGGCTTTCTTGATAGTATCTCATACTGGAATATAGCAAAAACCACATATCTTTACATGTACAAACTGTGTAACTTCTGTCTTTGTTCCTTTGCTGCTTGTACAAAACTCTCCTTTTATTGAGGATTTTTAATTAACTTATTAAACACAACTAGAACCTAAGAGAGAAATGTAGAAATTTTTTTTCAAGTCCCATTGGCTTTTTAATGATGGCATGGAACAAATGGTAACTAGACAGCTTTTTTTGCAAAAGATGAGTGAGTTCAGTCAAAGCATACCTGTCACAACAAAAAGAATAAGGGATACCACAACATGTTCAGAATTTATTGTGCCAAATTCGTGGTTTAATTTTTATTGCCCAAGTCTGATGCAAGAATGGCTGGGTAAAATAGTGTCAGAATGAGGCTCTTTCGTATTAATCAGTCTACGTAATGTTTTGTTTGCTAGGTGAAAGTTGTGATCAATGCTGTAGAATCAGAAGTAAAGCTAATGACAGGCTAACCCACCCAAATATATTAAATAAAAGCGCTCGACAAAGTGACAATATTCTGCAAGCAGTAGATGAACAGAATCAGAAGTTCCAAAGTTTTCATTAACAGAATTGAGGTAACCATTCCCTATTCTAAGATAGTAGGGATGGGCCAGTACGAACCAAAACCCTAATAGATTTACCGATTATCGCCTTTGTGGAAAATTAGGCCGAACACAAATACTAACAATGGCAAACATGAATACTACAATAGGTATAAATTTCTCGGCTTTGTTAAAAAATTGTTATACATTTTTCTGGCTAAGCTAAACTAGAGTCAACATTTACTTCAGTATTTTGCTTTTAAAAAGTGCTTCAAATTTTGATTGGTAATTTTTAACAAAAACGTTGCCGCTAAAAAATTCTTGATATATATATACACAAACAATTATACATACATTAAATGATTGTCAAAAATGCGTCTTTCATCACCCGCCTGATTTTCGCGGTTATTTTACTAACGCCAGGCAACTCGAAATAATTTATCAGTTTTTTAATTTTTAAGTTACCAAGCTTTCACATGAATACAAATCAAAACGTTTGACAGTGCATTGTCTCAGGAGTTCAGTATTTAGTTTTGTTTCACTTCAAGCACAGATTCAACATACCTTCTACTACAGGCAAACCGATAGCGAGTTACAAAAGTGAATTCGCCTATGCATACATGTACTAATGTAACTGTAACTGTAATTTTCCTATTTCCTTTATAACTCTGGATCTGATTTTGTAATTTTTACTTTAAATCATGCATGTGCGTGTATGTGTACTTTGAAATGCAATGATGTTTAATTTGGATGATGGGTTAAGATTGTAGTTACTTTTGTCAAATCCAAAACTGTAGTCATTGTTGTTTGTTTTTTAAACATTTCAGTTTTGTTTTGCAGATTTATTCTGGTGTTATTGCTTTGCCATTTGTGAAGTGGCTGCAAAAGTATCTTTCTGTACCAAGTAAGATATGCGAGAACCTTTTTTCAGTATACCTCCTATTTGCATTATGGTTGTTTTAATTCTATATAATTTAACCCAGTACAACAATTACTTTATGCACATGTGATACATAATGCATAAAGACTGCAAAATATGCATTTGTGGTTCATATGTGCACAAAGACATTTTTTGGAAAAACCGCAAATTTCTGGTATTTCTCAATTTTTTAATTTTGCATTTTCGATGACAAAATGCACATTGCATGATAACCATAGCTAGGTTTCAATTATTTTGCAAGTTTAACACCCTTAAAATATGAAGACTTGTTGAACCTTTTTAAATGTGCATATGTTTTAATCATCAAATCGAACAGTTTTTATTGAAAGATGTCTTACGGGATCATTTAACAAAAATAGAGGTGTATGTGAAAGAGATACACTGCTTCTAAATACGTCGATGAAATACCGTTTTTTGCAAAAAATACGTTATAAAAAGAAGTAGGCCTATTAAGCACGACTTGCTCCGAAGGTAAATGTTACACTTACGTAACGACTAAAAGGTCCATCTAAATGCGGGCATCCTAATGTAACTAAAGCAGTCATTGACCGTCACGTCACAAAGGAATCACCTTGCGTGGCACGCGTGCCGGAGAATGCCGGCCTCTGGTTTATATAGTAAGGTATGTTTATAAGATAAAACATTCTAATTAATTATTAATTAATGTTTTAAATGTTTACAGCTCGCAAATCTTTTTATTTCTATGCGGCCATAATGATTCTTCTAAACTTGATTTCAACAGTTGGTTGCATATTGCTGTTGTTTGACAACAACTTTGGCCTCTGGTAATCTAATATTTTTGGTTAATTAAGACTTGTACGGAGCTTGTAAAATCTGACTTATCCCTAAATCTAAGGTATAATTTTCAGCATGTTGGATGCATTCTCGCTTGTTTACTTTACAACGTTTGCACCTCTACTGTACTGGACATTCTTAAGATTGCATTTTGGAAAGTCGCAAAGGAATGGAGTAATGTATTCTTATTCGACGCACGTTGATGAAGAGTTACCTGATGTGGCTGGTTTTGATATGCCCAACAATAATGAAACTATTGTAGGTTTTGTCAGGTTTTTTCGCATTTTTATGTTTCTCATGACTAATGTTCATGCTTGATAGGTGGACTCAACTTTAAGCGGGATTTTGGTCTTCAATGATGAAAGAAACGAGATTTTGCCGCATTTTTTGCAACATGTGGAAGAACCCCTTAACAATATTTCCAGCCACACCATCGACGTCGCTACATCTGTTATATTCGAAAGCCCTATTAATGTTAATCCTTTGGTTTGATTTTTATGTCGTGCGAATGGTCATATTTCTTATAATAATGCTTTTTGTGTTCCTGCCATAGACATCGGATAAGTCACTTCCACTTTGCTTTGCAAAATAAAGTTGTTTTTACCCCACGAAAACTGCTCTACAGCAAGTAATCTTTTGAAACGTTCCCCTACGCTCATGCACTTTCGCGCCATTTTGGGCTTTTTTGTCAAACACAGCTTGCTTCATTTTTCCCTTAGCAACCCAGTTTAGTTGGGCATCTAGTGTTTATATTTCCGATGTCTATGGTTCTTGCTGTACGCAACCTTCAAAATTAGATGAAGCTCTTCAGGCATCATTCAATCTAAAAGTTAGTTTGCAAATTTAGTGTTATATAACAGGTCACAAATAAAACAAAATAATCATATCACTAAATTTGTGACGTGCAGCTTCAAGGAAGAGGCGATCACATTCTTCATCATTTTCTTTGCATAGCTGCCGAAACTAGTTTTTACTTTGTTAATTGCTATAACAGCAACATTCAAAGATTCTTGTAGAGGTAAACTAAGACGTTTTGTAACCAAATGTTGACGGTGTGTCACACAATGGATAGTAAAAAGATGAGGGATTTTCTGCCGAAGTAAAGATAAAAGTCCGCGATACATGCTTACCATGGATGGGACACCGTCGACAGCGCATACTAACATATTTACAAGAGGGATAGATTTGTCTTGCAAGTAGGCTATTAAAGTTTGATATATTGCTTGACCTTTAGTGTCTGTTTCCAGATACTTGCACAATGAAAGCTCCTCCGTAATTTTTCCATGAGCTATATATCTGACATAAGTCATAAGAAGAGCATTATAGTCTGATGTTGTCGTTTCATTCAATTGTACGCTGAAAGAAGTTTTTCCAAGCACTTCGCAAAGTTGTTCTCATTTCATCAATTCTTCGTTTGCTACGGTAGTATCACTCAGCGGAAGAGCTTGAACTATTGGTGCAGGATCTCGCTCCATAACCGTAGAAATTATTTCTTTAACAGCAGGCACTACCAATCTTTCTCCCGCAGTAAATGTTAGGTCTTCTTTTGCAATTAAAGAAGATACCTTGTAGGAAGCAATCAAACCTTTGACATTTCGGCACGTATTTTGCGCAAAAACATTTCTAATGGAGCTTCGAGCTTCACTCTTTTTCAAAGCTTGAAAAAACTCCATTGATTTGTTTGCTTTGTCCGGATGAATTCTGCGTAAGTGATCTTGCAACCTGGACAGCTTCATTGCCTCAGTTGTGAGTGTTTTCTTACATAAGAGACACATGGGAAGTAGCGTATTTGATGGAAATGGCACCAATCTAAACTTAATACATTCGACAAGATATAAACGGCACTTAGGCCTAATCTTATTTTGTTTGCTATTGGTAGCCATTACTTTTGTTAATGAAATCACAGGTAATAAAATATAATGTCAACCTTTAATTTAAGTCAAATTACTGCTCTGCTGGTTTCAGTATAATTCTCAACAATGCATAAACCTGAATGAAAAGGTGGGCACCGCTAACGAAATAGTTAAAACCGTCGCTATGACGATGTTCAGTCAATGCTGTGCTGTCAGTTAGCGTTGATAATGTATATTTGCTTTATTTCACAATCAATCAAGCTAACGTTTCCTATTTTTCTGTATTTAGGCCTACTGCTTGTTCTGTGGACTTGTAGTTGATAACTTTAGATCAACTTCAAACCTATTTCTCCCCTTAAAAATTTTTGAATACGCCCCTGAATCACTCATCAGTTTTGAAACCGATTAATCAATCTGGAAATCTGATTAATTTCACTTTTAATGCTTTTCATTATTACTACAGACAAACACGTGAAGTTACAAAAACATTACTGTTTATAGGAAAAGATTTTAAGAACCCAATTGCCATCAAAGCGTATCTCTCTACATTACAAGTTCATTAGGACATTACAAGATACTGTTATTAGAGCTGTTACAATCTATCTGTTCATTTATACTCGCCGATGTTTCCCCTCTGAAATCATATGGGATGCAACGGTACATTTATACACTGAAGGAAAGCTTTAAAGAAACAGAGATCCAACTTGAGGTGCAATGCGAGATTTACAGGTTAGGTATTAATTCTAACAAGCTGATCTTTAATGAAAGGAAATACGTGTCAAACAACAGTGTTTATTTTGAGAATGACAGTGAGATTATTATGGGGTCAATCGTGCAGATATATATGATTCCCAATTAAGTTTTCAATCACGCTGGGATTATTTCGAATTCGGCGAGTTCATAATGCAATGTAGATAACATGTTTAAAAAATAGGAAGGCAATTCATTAGGTTATCTTAGTACAATGAGTTCAAAAGCACAAGGTGGATAACATATTTCCGAAACAAGTTGTCAATCAACTATTCGTCGATTGGATTACAATTGTGTCGTGAATTAAGAATGAACTTATGGCAAGCATGATGTTGTGCAATAATAGAGCGGTAGATAGCAGATAGCCTACATAATTATAACATCACAACTTGGAAGACAATGGAAATCTCGTCTTCCGCTCCCTTAAAAAATAAAATCGCTGCCACCCCCAACTTCACAAAATGTCACAATTGCACCCTTGCTAGACAATATCGCCCCCGTTGATAAAACCCCGATTTAAACTAAACAAGCACAATAAATTTAAATAAGGCCCTTGGGCAAGGCATGAACGAAACTTGCTCCTGTCCAGTGGACCAGGTGGACAGCTTCAAATTCAAGCAATACTAGAGGAAAATGTAAAAGACAATATAAAAAATGCGTAATAATCGGAACTTGCACAAAGGCTACTTCAGTAACTGGGGCTCAAGCGATGATGAATTATTGGGCCAGGTTTAAGTCGTGCAAAAACTTTCCACAGTCCAAGGATAAAGATCGTTGTCATATCATACCATATAGAGTCGGAGTTTGCTTAGATTTATAAGCTTTAGCAAAAATATTTCTCACCATCTTGGCTTTTAATTTCACGTATGCATTTCGAAGTGTTTTCCTTAAGGAATTAAATCTTTGTAGCTTGAGTTTTTCGGATCATATAAATTTCGGTGACTGCAAACCAGCTCAATCAAAGTCCCATTAAAATCTTGGCAGTTATCGGTACCATATATCCATCATTAAAAAAAACTGACTTCAAGTGTAATATAACTTGGAATAGTATCACATAGTCTGAAAGAGTAATATAGTCTTATAGATAGAGTAGGCTAAGTTATAAGTACAGATAGCAGAAATAGCCCAGGTCGGTCGACAGAAATATTTTTATAGTTAACAGTTTAAGCTAAATAATACCCCGTGTATTTACGAATTGTTTAACTACAAACTTTGAAAAACATTATTCCGTAATTTCTGACTTTCCGTTAATTAGTGTCGTGTTCTTCACATTGCTTATTATGTAAAAACTACCATAAATAAATAACTTCACCAATAAAAATGTTGTCTAACGGTTATAGAGAGTCTAAAGCACATTGTGACAGAATTATTTTTCATAGTAACAGGTTAAGCTAAATAATACCGCGTATATTTGCGAATTGTATTACTACAAACATAGAACAAAAATATTTCGTAATTTGTCACTTTCCGTAAACTAGTGTCGAGTTCCTCAGTTTTCTCATTCCATAAATTAATGTTGTCCTACAAATATATCACACTACAGTGTACTGGTTGTGTAAGCCTTTGAGGTAGGCTACCAAATCTTATAAATACAATATATATATAAATGTATATCTTGCCGGTATGAAGCTTATTGCGTAATCCTAGACTATCACAAAGTGCAAACGTAATATGTACCCTAGACCAAGCAACTAGCTGGCACATCAAGAGCATACTTGAAAACTGGCATATTTTGCGCGACGGCAGCCGGAAAAGTTTAACAAATTTTAATCATAAAGGCATTGTTTTAACTCGAACGTTTTCCTCCAGCAGTAGGTCAGTTTTCCGTGAGGGCAACCTCGCGGACATGTTTGGTTACCATGTCGTCTATGGTACCCGCAAAACTTGTGCCGTTTTTCGCAATCTGCACTCTGTTTGTATCGCCTTCAACTCTAATCATGCAAAATATCTGATAAGGATGATAACATTGATAAGATAAGATGAAAATAATTTCTTTTTAATGATGCCTAAGTTTGATTTAAATTCGTTGTTTTTCTTCGTTTAACTTATTTTCCAAAATGAGGCCTTTTACATTGTTAAGGATATGCGTATCGGTGAGTTGGTACCGTACCATTTTTCGCCATTGTACAGTTAACATTGGGACCAATTGTCCACACAACTTGTGTTTTCTATCAACTTTGCCATACTCGGTTCTCACTCTAACTGTTTACTTGTTTTGCTGAAGTCAAAAATGAAAATACAGACCTACCGTGTTGGTGGTACTGTACTGTAGTTTCTAGTAATACAGTTTATTCAGAAAACTCTGCAGGCACTTTTATTGTTGTTAAGGTATCGGTGCACCTTGTAGGGTTGTAGACTATGACTATATATATGCTGCATAGTGTATAAAAAATTTCGCATTTCGCATTACTTCCGTTTTGCAAAGGGTGCCGCATCTTTCACTCTAAAAGTAAAGGGTGTGGCGCACCTCCCTACCCCCATTTTCGACGCAAATGTATGTACAGTTGCGCAACCAGAAATAATCAAAGGGGTTTGGCAATGAACTAAGAGATATTACCATTTTAATTCCTGTATAAGTCAATTTTTTTGTGCCAAATTTTCACCCAAAACTATTGCTACGACTTATACACGAGTGTGATCATAATTAAAACTGCAAAGCGCTCTATTGCTCAAGTTTGTTAATGTGCGCCCTTTGTCTGACTCGCGTATTTGCATGCAGGAATCTTTGGTATCAGGAGTTCATCTTAATCATGCGGTTTTTACACTTTGATGGATATTGGACATTGCGGCGTTTTAGCATAAATAAAGTTTGTTACAGAGTTTTATCAGCATTAGCTGAAACAGTTGTGGTGGTCACAGAATTGGCGCCAGCTTAGGTAAATATTTGGGCGTGGTGTGACGTCACATTATGTCATCATGTTCGGTTATGACATCACGTAAGCAACTTAACCCATGCCCAAATGAGAGCATGTCAAGTTTTGCAGTTTAGTAATTGCCAGAATTACTATTAAAGTTATGTTCAAACAACGTGATAACGTAGCCTTAGGAGTTTTACAGATTGCTTAGATTTGATAAACGGAAGGTGTATACACTTCTTCAAACAAAACTGTATAATACGTTTTATTACTTTGAAACACCAATACCTTGTTAAAAATAAAAATAAATAAAAATAAATAAAAGATAGATACGAAAGAGGATGCAAACTGTAAGTGCCTGCATTTAATATGGAGAGTGACTATTTTACTGTATGTAGTTCACGCTGCCCGTTGTTAAAGATAGCAGATTGGCTATTTCACCGTAAGTAGGTCATGCAACCCATAGTTAAAGTATGGTTAAAGATAGGCAATTAGTTAAGGAGAATGGGTATGCTAAAAGTCGATTTAAGCTATTTAGGGTTTTATTGAAGTTTTAGATTAGAAGTAAGATTCAGGTTAGGTTTAGGTTACTAAGTTATAACATTTAAGTTAAGTTAACAAGAATCAATGAAAAATCGCTTTAAACATACAATTTTTTTCCGGTGCTGCAAGTTGCACGGCTCATAATAAGTACAAACAGTATGTTGTAATGGGTCCTACAGTTCTAAATAAAAATAAATGAGTTTATTTTCTAAAAATGAAATTATATTCACTTTGTACCAGTGGTTATCAAACCTTTTGCGCCGCCAATTTTTGGTGAATCTACTAACCTTCACTGGATAGATAACCTGCAAACCATGCGTTATTTATCAGCGTGGCTAGCCTACACCTCCTGTACATAAAAGAGTGACTGACATATTTTTGATAATGTATTTTTGCTGTCGATAATAAATCTTAATATTAATTCTAAGTGAAATAAAAATTTAGTTTTAAGAATGAGGAAAGATATTTGTATGGGAAAGTTTTTAAATTTTTTTCTTCACATACAGATATGAACATCCAGACAAGTCAAAATATTTATGCATTAAACCATATTTGCTTGTTTATTGTTGATGATGAAAAATGTTCGACCTATTTAAAACATTTTCATATGTACACTTGACATAGTAATGTGAGAAATGGTCTGTAGCCTATCTTACTCACCCCACTCCGGTAGACATTTAATACTGCAAAATTACAATAATGGGTCGGCCCGCAGAGTATGGCAGCTTTCACCGAGATCTCGGGTGTGTAGTTGTACACTGCGACTTGTGGCCCATGGCTGCAAGCATTTGTGATAGGCGAGGTGGGACCTCTTACAACAGATATCGTGGAAAAAAAACAGTTCCTCATGTTTTTGCTCAGCATAAGTAGCCTTTGTTTAATATTACCGGGATGCAATTTTCTTTTCAGATATGCAGTGTCTCATTGACCACTTTGAAGACATCTAGATTAACTCATATGATTTGGTAGGTTTGTGGTATGCCAGACTGATATGATTGTGGTGATCCCAGAACAGGTTATGTTTTGCGCATACAACTTTGAGCAACACAAAAGGAAAGATATGCATTGCGCTGATTTGCGTTGCTGTATGATGCCTGTGTTGACAACTCTAGGCCTATGCGTAGTTATACAGTTCTACTTTACACTTTGAAATTGACAAACACAGAAATACAATTTGTGTTTCATTTTGGTTGGCGGTAAGTTGTTACCATCCCACCCAATAATATCACTGTACTAATAACTTGACTTTCTTATGTCAGATATTCGTATTGCAATGCCAATGACAATCACCTTAGTTCTGTAAGTAGGTTAACATGTTACAGTAGTTGTAAAAACCATGTAATGTTTTTGTTTAAGTTTTGTTGTTATGTTTCAGTGAATTACATATTATTTTGTGTATAAAGATGATGTAAGTGTACCTGTTTGACTTGACATGTCATATTATTACTTATTCGGCAAGGAATAATGTCAGGTGGTCTGGATGATATAGATTTGGCAAATTTGCGTGTAAGTGTTGTTTACCTTGTTGCAGTTATACGGTATTATTTTAAAGTTCAATAGATGGTTGTATTCTTGGCCAGACAGGGTCATCTTTGTGGAATTGCTTCACAAACCAATGTTTTGTATATGTTAACTATAATTAACAGTGCAAAAATATTGAATATTTGAAGATCTTTATTGAATCAGTATATATATTACATACTAAGTCATATGGCAAAATTTGTCTCACCATACTAATTTTTTGCAAAAAAGGGTTATATCAAATAACTAGCTTGGTATTATTATCTTTACTTTTAATGTTCTAATTAGGTTTTAAATAAGTAGTTTAAAATGTTTTCTTTTTATATATTAACTATAATTAACAGTGCAAAAATATTGAATATTTAAGGGTCTTTATTGAATTAGTATATATTATATACTAAGTCATATTCCTTATGTATAGTAAAACGTCCTAAATCGAGCACACACAGATTTGTCCCCCCCAAAAAAATGCGCACCGATCATTATAAAAAACAAAGAAAAAAATTTTCTCTTCTTATTATCATTCATTATACACATCATTCATTCCACATGCATCTACTGATGAGCTATTGGCCATGTAACAGTACGTTAATCTCACAACGATGGAGTTCTACACAAACATATTACTTATGGATGTGATATAACAAAGATATAACATTCTCAATATAACAATCACCTCCTCTAATATTCATGCTAAATATTTTCAAAAATTTTCATAATTCATTCTTTCCGGTGGGCGCCGTATGCGTGAAGATCGGCGCAGCTGATAGTTGTCATCTGCGTGATTGACTGGCATGAATTGGATTTGATTCAATCAAGTCGACTTCCTCTACTGCGGGTCCAAACTTACTGCTGGCATCATGTCATTTTAACAGACATGGCCCAGTATCAAATAACCAAGACAGTAAATTTGGCGGCTTCAACGCAAGTTCAATAGCTTACCAAACAATGGAATTATAATGTTCGCATTGACCGTTTGTACTGTGAAAACTTGTAGAAAAACCTTTGTTGTGAAGAAATTATCGTAGTTCTCGTGACATGAACGCCATCCCTTGGTCGGATTGAACATAGTTTGGTAGTCTGAAGATAGAAAACAACTGGCTTAAACAGTTAACTACTGTTTTAGCCGTCAACTTACTGCAGGGAAAAGTTAGAGGGAAGCGTGAGTATTTGTCAATAACAGTAAGCAAGTACCTGTTTCTTGAGGAAGAAGGCAGGGGTCCTTTGATGTCTATGCTTAGTCGTTCAAACAGCTGAGTTGCTTTGATAAGTTGCACTTTTCTTGGTTTGTTGTAGCGGAGTTTCACTCAGGCGCATAACTGGAATGAAGTAGTAATTTTCCTAACATCTTCAACAAAATACGGTAAATTTTTACTTCTAATGAAATGAACCATACTCGTCACCCCGGATAACACAGGGAATTGTGTATCTCGCAAAGTTTTCCATCTACAACCGCTGCACAGTGAGCTCCAACGCACAGGAACTGCATTTTCCACGCATGGACGATAAACTATGTCATAACTGTATTGATTAAGTTCCATGCACCATCGTTATATTTTCTCGTTTTTAACTTTACTTTGCCGATTGGTGTCGCACATGAAAGCGACTGACCTTTGATCTGTAATCAAAGTGAAATGCTGACCCAGAAAGAAGTGACTCCGCTTCGATGATGGCGGTGGCGTCTTTCTCTGTAGCTGGATGGCGCTGCTCGTGCAGACGAAGTGTTCTAGAGTAAAATGCAACTGGTTTATTTTTCTGATTATGAGTTGCCAAAACAGCCATATCCGAAGCATCTGTTTCGTTAGTAAACGGAGCATTTTCCTCGATGTTCTGCAATGCCACTTGCGCCAGAGATTGCTTTATTTCGGAAAACGCGTTTATTGCTACTTTGCTTAATGGAAAACTAGTGGCCTGGACCAAGGGCTGCAACTTATCAGAATATTTTGAGATCCATTGAGCATAATAAGTAAACATGCCCAAAGCTCTCCTCAAAGACTTAAGTCGTTTGGAACAGGAAGTTGCATTATACAGACTCAACACGATTTGGATCTGGCGGAAGGACGCCTTTGTTAATTCAATATCCCAGCAAATCAATGGAATCAGTAGAAAAAAACACATTTGTTGTTGTTAAAAGTTAAGTGGGCTTCTTTGGCCACCTCTAGGAACCTGCGTAAATTAATGTCATCTTCTTGCTGTGTATTACTGCCGATGGTAATATTGTCGAGAGAACAAAGTCCCACAGCAATTGTGGCTTGATATAAGCTCGTCTACTATTCTTTGAAAATATTGTACTGCATTAGTTAAGACATTTGGCGAAACTGGTACAATTTACCACCGGCTTCAAATGCTATAATAATCTTATCGTTAGGCTCCAATTCTACCTGGTGGTACGCGCTCCTTAAGTTTAGCGTACTGTAGTCAGAGAATCGAGACACATCATGCACTATTTCTTGTATTGGCCTGTGTTATTCGCAGCGGATAACCGTCCAATAGCGTAAATGTGTTAATCGTTTGACTGTAATCGATACATAGTCGCTTCTTATGAGTTTTGTTCTTAGTTACCACCACTTAGGCTCGCCAAGGAGAGTTGCTTGGTTCGATGATTTCTTCATGTAGTAGTCGGGTGACTTCGGTTGCAATGAAGTGTTGTTCTGCTAAAGTGTAGAAAATGATTTAGCAATTGGGCGGCAGTTTTCTCTCAAATGTACAAATAAACGGGGTGGTGAAGTATTTAGGCGCTGGAGTGCAGCTATGCTTAAAGGTGGTTTGCATCTGCCCAAGTGAACTTTAAAAGTACTATGAAGACCTAAAAAGTCTTGAACGCCTAATATTACGTCTACAAACAGATTTTCCATCATTGAAAGCTTTAAACCTTTGTACAGATTCCCCATCACTGTACCAGGTTCCCTTGCGTTGTGATGTGCTACCTCTTATTGTCAAGCAATTTACTGGGTGTCATTTTTAGACTATGACACTTTAAAATACCCATATTAATGTGGCTATTTGTACTGCCGGTGTCTATAAGAGTCCTCGCCGGCTGTCCCTTTATTGTAATTTGAACAACAAATTTCGATTGGTGGCTGACTGTTGGGCAAGTTGAAGAAACGACGCTGGCAGCTACCGGATCTCCAGACGAAAACTGGCAAGCTTTTTCAAAATGTCCCTTCTTTCCACGTTTAAAGCAAGATTTCTAGCCGGACAATTCACTCCGGTGTGTCTACGTGAGTTGCAAAAATAGCACTTCTCTTTAACTGCAGCAATGGTATCGCTTTGAATGTTTTTGCTGCTAGCAACATTCTGTGACTCATTGGAGATATATTGAATCAACTCCCCGCACCCCCGGGAAGCTGAATTAATTATAATTAGCGGACAATTGAAGACGCACGTTTTAGGGTTTTAATTAACTTAAAATAGTACATACATCTAAAAAACAAATAAAAAGTTAACAGTTATTGTAGTACATGTACATTTGACATCATTCATTATACACATCATTCATTTCATATGCATCTACTGATGAGCTATTGGCCTTTCTTTATGATAAATATTATATGTTTGCAATTTCTTAAATTCATGGTTATAAATTTAATTTACTTAAAATTACACCTAAAGCATAATTTATCATAAAGAAAAATATCGTAAACTCTGATCATGTTCAATGCAAAATATTGGGCAAAAATAACATGACCAGAGCCAATACGGTACAATGCAAAAAGATTTTTATCCTATGTAGCGACTCAAATATAGTTATACTTGGTGAAATAACTCCTCCAGTGCATTTTTTTGTTCATACAGTACTACTTTATGTCAGCCGTCTCAAAATTTTTTTATCCAAGGATTGGTTTCCTGTAGAACAGAACTTGTTGTATGGACCAGTAAATGTGGTCTGATTTTAGAACAATAAGACAGGTTTTGTATTGAACCATTGTATCATTGATTTAGACTTTTGAAATTGTTCTTTTATGCCAACTTAATTCCAATGTTATACAGAGTTATGTTGAATTTGCCTGAAAATTTTCAGCTAACATAATTGTCTACTTTTAATACCTGTGGTCACAGAAAGTGGAACTCTTCCTAGGCTGCTTGTCATACTCTTAACACTACATTGTCAGAAATGGAGCATTATTTTGTCACAATGCTTTTGTAACAAAAAAATGTAATGGTTGTGTGGTGCCGAGAGAGATATTCATTCACATTCAAATTTTACTTCTAAATATGTTTATTACCTTAATTGAACCAAACAAACACTATTTTGCCATGTTAAAATGTTTCGTTGAATGTGACCAATCAAACTAGCCTAAAGTAAACACAACGTGTAGCTTGTTACAACCAATTTTGTGCAAGCAATAGGCTAATTTTGCTGTTCCGCATCAGCATGTGTTATCTTTCGTTTTATTTTGCAAAAGAGTAAAACAAAAAACTAGGAAGGTTTATTGCCCCTGTAGTCCAACACTCGAGGTATATTGCCGAGGTATCCCGAACATATTACCAATATTTATTAATAATAGATATGCTTTCAGCAAAACATTTCAAATAGTCAATGTCAATAGTTAATAGTTTTATCAATAAATAGTCAATAGTTTTATCCGGGCCGATTCAATTAGTAGTTGCACCAATCACCACCCCATCACCACTACTACAGAGTGGTGGCCACCTCACTGCTCACAGTAAAGTAAAGTAAAAATACACTTTGCCACACGACAACATAAAGCGTAGATTAAAGTGACGCACAAAGTTTGCCGCAAACACATCTTTCTTCGCATTGGTTAACAGCTTTCCTGTGAGGATTTTGCAGCAAATATCTAGGAGTATTTTATTTAGGCCAAACAACATACTTTTTGGCAGGTGAGCAGTGAATCGCCCTTTTCGTTGGTGTCAGGCTGGCAATTGTGCAGTTTGTTGGAACCACTTTGCATATACCGGTAACAGAGACCTGAAGTAACCCAATTTTGACACATACAATAAACTCGGATCATTATTTTAATGCCACAAAATTAAGGCATTTGGCTAAGTTTCTGACCTTTTTAAATAATCCGCGAGATGCGATTAAATTTCCTTTCACACAACATTAAGCATTGCATTGCCATATTGCCGAAGAATTTTGGAAAAAAAAACAAACACAATGCAATGCATAATGGTGATGGATGTCCACTTATGTCTTACGTGACTGTAAATGTATTAGATTGGGGCGTTGTCACTCAGCAGCATAACAATTTGCAACAATGCCAAATTAATACACCGTTAAAAGCAGAGTAAATATATGCAAAATGCAATGCGAAAAGTCGTATTTCGCCAAGTGGTTATTTCGGTTAATTGTAGTACTAAGTATGGCAGCGCAATGTAGTTGACTTGTGGCTTTGGCTTACTGGTTACAATTAATTGACAGGCGGTGGATACATGTGCAAAAGTTTATTTGCATTTCATAAAGTAATAAGAAAAACGATCAATAAAATTCAACATGTCTTGAGCGTTTGTTTTGCCATAATTATTTCGGATGTGTTTTTTATTAAATGGAAGGTTTTATCATCGGTAACAAACATGAAGTTCAACAGTTCAGTTCAAATATTCTTAACAATAAACCTATTGCGAAACGCCAAGTCTGTTGGAAGATCTCATAATACAGAAAATAAGCAACAAGTTGAAAACTAAATGGAAATGTTCAATGTGCTTATCATGAAGTTTTCATGAAGAAACATATTACAACGTTTGTAAAAACTGCCCATCTTGTCCGCTCAAGGAGGGCGATAAATTGCTTACCCCAAACGGTCAAGGTGAGCTGGCTGTTTCAAAGAGCTAGCCCTGAAAAAAATGACAATTTTTACTTTACACCACATGATTATTATTAAGCTACGACTTGTATTGTATCGATCTAGGAAAGAAAAAGTTGTAGAAAAGTTTTTAAGCCTTTGTGTTGTTATAATTTTTATTGAAACTGCATTAACAATTACCAAATTTTCATACGATATAGATTTAAAGGTGTAGAAAAAAGTAGTATGTTGCATGCTTAACAACAATGTGGATCCTTTCTATTTTTTGCATAACAATTTATTGTTTCTAATAAACACTTTCAAGATTAATCACAATAAACAGAAAAATGGTTTCTCAACTTTGTACCTCTAGCACAACTTAATGCGATCATTATTATTGTTTTACAAGATTTCTAAGGTTTAATAAAAATTTACTATTTACAACATGAAGTTGTCCACAGTTTTAATGCCAGGATAGCCTAGACAAAGTTCACTAATGGCCATGGTGTAGAAAATTGATACTTTTCTGAGATTTGCTATTGAATGTTATAAAATGAAAAAAAAAATTGATTTAACTGTAAGCGTTCGTCGCAATAAAAAGTTGTAAAATGCTAAGCTCTTCATGAAATTGCCGTGTAGATTATCTGAATATATTTTGTTCTATAAATTTATGATCAATTTCCGTTTTAATTAACCTGAATTAAACTGAAGTTTATAGCTGACAATGTAAGTTGAAACACACAGTATATATTTGTAATGATAAAATGAGCCGTCGACTTGCTGTAGACATCCAACCTGAAATACACATACCGGAAAGCCTGTGAAAAGCTGAAATTTAAATGGAAATGTTTTTCGTTAATGGGCACAGTAACCTGGTGTGGGCCTATATTTGCATTAATAAGATATTTTGCACAGTCTCAAAACTTACAACCACCTTGCGATTTATTGCCATCGGTAGCTACTTTTTTGTTTTCTTAACATTGAGTTGATTCAGTTTCACCAGGTTGGTTTTGCTGTACTATAGCATTGCTTGCTGTTGTATTGAAATACTTTTTTTTTGTAGGATCCTGCTGGAATATTTGAACTTGTCGAAGTTGTGGGAAATGGCACATATGGCCAAGTGTATAAAGGACGACATGTTAAAACTGGACAACTGGCCGCAATTAAAGTTATGGATGTTACAGAAGTATGCATACTTTTTGTGATATTGTTACTTTTATGCTTTGTTATCAGTTTAAATTACTGTTTGTATTATGGCATTGTGTTTGTTTTTCATTAGAAAAAAATTTGGATAGCAATCTGATACTTACTTGAAAAACTCTATCAATGAATTACTCTATCATAGTCAAAGGGAAGTTACGAATGTGTACTGTATATATGTACTATGTTTTACTACTATGTTACATAGCCGTCAAGTTATGAAATTTTTTGGGCCTGCCAAGACTTCTAAATCTATATTTTGAAGTATGGGGAATCCCTGAATTCGTAACTTTTAAATACATTTTTTGGAGTAGTGTAGGTATTTATCAAATTAAGGTTGAAAAGATACTCTAAGGTTCATGAACAGTTTTTCAAGACATAAACTATAGTATATATGTTATAATCTTTCTAACTTATTCATCCATTTATCAATTTGCCTAAGTCTCGTTGCTGAGACATCTTGCATCAACTAGGTGTCAATTATGTCAAGCAATAATTTAATCAATCACCCTGTATTTGAAGTAACGATTAGCAGAAATTCGGCCCATTTTTTTGTGTTTTGGAGAGGGTAAAATGAGTATACTAATGAAAGTAGCTTTATCGATATTATTCATATGTGACTTTATAAACGTTTAAAGCCTTATGCTATTTTAGTATTTTAAATAAAAAATAAAATATGTTGCAAAAGATTATACTTTGAAGTTAATCGTGGTGTTTTAATGAAAATTTAAAACATTGTAATTTTGTGAACTGGTAGTATTTTAAGAAAATACGTTGTGCATTCTCTGTCACTGAAAAGGCATTGTATGTATTTTTGTATGAATGAAAGTTACAATACAAACCTTGTACACAGGAGGAAGAAGAAGAAATCAAGTTGGAGATTAACATGTTGAAAAAATATTCTGAACATCGCAATATTGCTACATATTACGGTGCTTTTGTAAAAAAGACACTCCCGGGACATGATGACCAACTCTGGGTTAGTTAGCGACTTTACCCTCTTTTGCATGCATTTTTTGTTACTTGTATTTAGTTATAAGCTAACTACATCGTTACAATGACAATTTATATTTAAAACGAAACAATTCGAAGGTATAATTTCTTATCATGGTTTAATTACAATATCAATTGTTAGTAGCCTGGTTAAGGTTTGCAGAATAACTGAATAAACACATTTTTTGTCAATATTTTTTGTCAAAGGTACATCACTAGTATTTATACACATTGTAAAATATAAAAGTGGGCAGTTATTAGCATTTTGCTCATGTTGCTCGCAAAGAAACTTCGTCGCCTACACTGGTAACTGAATTGTAGTGAGTGACTCATGGACATGTTTTTGTAAAATCATAGTGCAACATCTTCGTTAAATTACCACTATTGCATAATTCATGGATTGTGCTTATAGTTTTAAACTCTCTCAACAATTTCGGCAATGTTTCCACCATTTTCACACCCATGACATTGGATATACACGTATAGAAATACTCTTATATATATATATATACTTATATATATTATACTCTTTGTTTTGATAGTAACCAAGGATGAAAATCCTTACTCACGTTACAAATATGTAGTCGCAAAAGGGATTATAGCAGCCATTGCTCTCGTACCAAAAAAGGATATGTCAACGTCAACGAATGATTTCTGACAAAAAAATTTTTAAATGCATTATGTCTTAATCTCTTTTATTTTTAAAAATTTATTCCATTTTTGAAATTATACACTCAGATTTCCATTGGGCCTTCATGGACTCACTAAAATTAGTCTGCATACCCCCAAGGGGTCCAAAAACCCCAGTTTAAGAACCCCTGATCTACAGGCAGCATTGGGCATTACAAAGTTTTAAATATTTCAATAAAAATCCCACCTAACCTGAAATTTGGATAAACTTTAGTTTCACATCTCAAACGTGAATGCTTGCTGTGTTGCACTGCGTGAATTGAAGCAAGCATGAATTGAAGCGAGCTATGTGACTACAAAAACTGAGTGTCCTACGAGGATTCATTCAACTGGATTATGGGCATCCGGACCAAAAACTTGGTGCCATGACGCCCCAGCACCCAGTAAAATCACAAGCTGAATTTGTACTCCGATTTATAAGTTTTTGACAAACAACGGTAGCACGCACAACATTCTAGGAAAATCCATATGTTTAGGTGAATTCCTATCATGCACATTTTTCTCAACAACTATTGTCTGCATAATAAAATTAAGTATGGTTACCATGATATAATGTGCACAAAACTAAAACTTTTAACTGGATCACCTGCAATTGCACACACCATGGACACAGCTGGTTTAGGTTATTATTAGCCGGTCATAGTATGGTTGATGAAAATTAATGAATTGATGTAAGGTAAAACAACTTCAAATGTCAATGCATCAATAATGACAAATTTAAAACTTAGTTTTGCATGTGTAGCCATGAGTAAAACAGTGATGATTTAAAATTTAGTAGAAATGGGAGAAATTTTGTCATGAAATTTAGGCAGAACACTCCTCTTAATAATTTTTGATTCGCGCCCATCATGCTGATTAATATTTTTATGTAAGCACTTTTCTTTCTAAAATGAAGTAAGTCTTGTTTTAATCACTTAACATGCATCAAAGAAGGAGAAAATCGTGTTTAATATGCTAGCTAGGTTTAGGTTGAAAAGTATTTTGAAGGTCAAAAAATGTGCGAGTATATATGTTTTTGCCGGATTTTTAGAAATCGGTATGGTATAGGTTTATTGGCTGGTTCCAGCTCATTTACAAAATGTCATCAGTAGGGCGATTATTTTTTGACTTGTCAAAAAAAGTCAAAAATTTGTCAAATTTACAGTGTGAGGTCAAAAATTGTCAAAATTGTTTAAAAAGTCAAAAATTTTTACCAAGTCAAAACTGTTTACAAATTGCATTGCCGTGGTGTCATAGAGGTTACACTGTAGGTGAACTTGCCATTTTACATTGTACACCTTGTAGCCTACTTTATACTGTTGTAAAGGGCCCATTGTCTACTTATTGTGAATCAGCTCTTGCTTCGGTTTTGCTGTAGATACATCATGTATCTTTAGTTTAGAATGTTTAGACAAATGTATTGAACAGTTTTTGTTGTGTTTTAGTTGCAATTTTTTTGGCAGTGATTTGTAATTAGCTCATTTCCTTTTTCAAAATAGGCTAGGTCTGTGTTCAGATTTTTGCCCTTCTTTACTACAATAAATTTTAACTTTTTGTACAATAATGCGTAATTTAACTACTTGAGTTCTTCATACGTCAAAATTTGTCAAAAAAAAGTTTTTTAATGTCAAAATTTTCAATTTTTAGGTCAAAAAATAATCGCCCTAGTCATCAGGTATATATATGTGTTTTAGGCCTATCAGGCACCAAAATGTGAATCAGCGAATAGGGTTAAGGTATTGCCACTGCTCTGATGTTGAAGTACTTTGAATGCAACAGTATTGATTTCTTTTCTAAAGTATGAAATTTTTCTCACACATTGATCGTTTTCTTGGTTTTACGATTGCTATGTCTTGTTGGTTGAACAACGTTTTGATTATCGTTTTGTTTCAAGAATGATTTTGTTACCATCAGACTTTATCTGCAAATATCAACTTTTCCAGTGAGTACATGTCAATGTCGGTTGCGAGCAAACACCAAATATCAATCACTTGCATCTATGCCATTTAACCCTTTAAATACTGTGTGATAACATTTACATTGCTATTTTTTAAGATACGGCATAGTTCATAGCTCATGTTTCTCAACCAAATTTGTTTGAAGTCTAAGATTGTTTGTAAAACAGTTATACATGATGGCTGCGACCCAAAATATAATTAATTATATATCGTATGGCTACTTTAGTGATTGTAGCTTTAACTATAGTACCCTTTTTAGCCATGCATGTAAAAAAAATTATATTTCAGTGGTCTCACATCTTCCATTTCTTTTGTTTCTATAATAGGTTTATCAGAATTAGTAAAGTTTTATATTTGAATTTTTTTAGTTGGTTATGGAATTTTGTGGAGCAGGCTCGGTGACAGATTTGGTAAAAGCCACTAAGGGAAATACTTTAAAAGAAGATTGGATTGCATACATATGTCGTGAAATTTTAAAGGTAAAATCAGACACAATACTCGGTTTCAATAACAATGTCTTTCTTACAGAATAATGTGTGGTAATGGTTATGATTGTTATTACTATACATAAATGTTGTAGTGTATGGAATTTCTAGTTATCAATACTAGAGGAAAATTTACATTGCTTTATTTACTATACCTTTATGAGTTTTTACCAGCACTTCAGTTATTATAGTGAAAGAAGTGAATTTGGCTATGTTACCTTTAAAACTTGAAAATACACCATTCATTTGCTTTAGTCGGATTAATGGTTTGTTATTGCTTCAGACTAAGACGCATGTATATAAACAAAGTTTATGTCAAACATTTGAATAATTATCTGCCTAACATCAATAGACATTATTTTTTGTTTTACTTCCTGAGACCTTTTAAAGTGGCACTAACTTCCACTATACAAGATTGTTTGTTGATCAGTGGTAGTCAACACATGGTACATGGATTTCGTGTTTATTTATGTTAAAATTTTAGCAAATTATGTTGTTTTTAAACATGAATGATAACTGCAGCACAACATAACCAGATGATAGGTGATACTGCACAGCATATCCTAAGTTAAAAAACTGCTCAGTAAACTGTAATTGAAATGTATGGACACGGTAGCTGAGCCAGGACACTTTGGGACACAGTTACGTTATCACTAGCTAATTACGGGGAGTTAACACTTTGTTACTGTTTAATACTGGGAAACATCTAACAAAAGTTTATGTCAAACATACAAATAATGATCTGCATTGCATTAAAGTAACATTGCTTTTGCTCTACATTTTGAAAGCTCTTAAAGTGACACTAACCTCCACCATACTAAACGTGTGGTACATTCATGTCAATATGTTGCTGCTTATACTTTTCAACTACACAGAGAGAGTCCATACACTCACAACAATTTTTCCTTGAAATTCGTATTGTTTGAAAATTTTCATTGTTAGTTGTGTCTTAATGTGACCTTCCTGTTATTTTTAGACGTTGCCGCATAATAATTGTTTCATGATATGAGTTGTGATTTTGCTTGAGCTACACCAGAGAAATAGCATGAATAGACCAATACATCCACTGACTTATTGCCTCTTTAGTTTTTATACTGAAACAATAGAAAGTCTACTGACCGCTATCCTATATGCATCTTTGTAATGCTTTGTTTTTATACCATAGATTTAGTTGAAATATAACTTTAAAATGGGTGAGATATACTTTCCGTATATGCAGGAAATTTACCTGCTTTTGTGAGATGTTGTGCTCACTTAGAGTCGCACCTCGGGTTTCATGCTTTATGTTTCATATGTTTGTTATTGTTTTGTATATAGATTCATTGCATTTATTTCTACCTACATGGGTGTACAACTGCAGCCGTTTTAGCTATGATATCTATTGAGTGATTTCAAAGTACTTTTCGACGTCTGACATAACAAATATAATTTGATTAAACCTTTTCAAAACACAGTATTTTTTTGTTATGGATACAGCTCACAACATTTCTCTAATGTAATGGAATGCACTTTGTTCATATACAAATTAACAAAATGTTTATAGTGTTGCCATTTTCTTATTTACAGGGTTTACAACATCTTCACAAGCACAAAGTTATTCACAGAGACATTAAAGGGCAAAACGTTTTACTTACTGAGAACGCTGATGTGAAGCTGGTTGATTTTGGGGTTAGTGCACAACTGGATAAAACCATTGGTAGAAGAAATACTTTTATCGGTACACCATATTGGATGGCTCCTGAAGTTATTGCTTGTGAACAGAATGCATCTGCTACATATGATTATCGGGTATGTGTTCTGTGAAGTAAATATGCAGCATGCTATTTTTGTAAAGTATACTTTGCTTATTATGGCTTCATTTATAACGTCAATTCACCTATAAAGTCACATGCAACTCGGTCCCGGCATAATTGCAATCTTTTGGTTGTTACATTAAAGTTTGCCAATAATGACATTGCCTAAAATGTTGATTTGGCGGTAATGGTAGACTTTTTTGTTCGCCAGGCGTTTTTGTTCGTTTATAACGACATTCTAGCTGTACTATGATCTGTCAGTGCAACACAGAAGTAGATTTGCGTAAATTGCATTTCACTGTGGATTATTGTAACAACATTTTTCTTTATGTATGTTATATCCTGCATGAATTTTGCCAATTTCGTGGTTTTTCCTTACATTGGAAAATCTAACTGTATAATACAGTTTTTCATTTAATCAAAAGACAGTGTTGGAATGGTTTATGTCAAGGGGGAACCATTTGATCGCTGAGCTCTTGTTAGTCGATTTCAGTTATACAGTGGTCTCAAAATTTTCAGGTTCATGCTTTGAATTCACCGTTAATTTTTACGTAGTTACGTTTTTATTGTTTCACACTTAGCCTATGCTTCATATGTACAAAATATATACCGAATAATGATACAGGGATTATAAAACAGTATTTTGCCGAAGTATTCATTACATAATTGCAGTTGTTGAGCACGAGCTAAGATCATTTTGACGTTTAGGTTGCCTGCTTTCACTGTTCACTCAGACTGTATCAATTTTTGTTCTCGTGACGTCATTAGTCAACCATGCTGTTCAAATGATAAGATGGTATAACAATGCTTGCTGGTATAGGTTTGATTTGTACTAGCTGATTTTTTCGATTTTTTGACCAATCCTCGCAATTCACACAGAAGCGATTGCACAGTTTAAAAGAGGAGTTTATTTACGTGTTAGAAATATTTTAAATGTGAAAATTGATGAAATCGATAACTTGTAGATTAATCATAATAAGTTCAACAAGTTCCAGGCTAGTTTTTTACTGGTGCTGTGCGCATAAATGTGCTTTTTTGCTGCTTTCGAAAAAGTGGGTGAAGGAACCCACTGCAGTCCTTATTTTTTGATTGATGAAACTGAGAGTTATAATTTGCCCAGTATGAGCTGTGCCTTATGCAAAAACTTGACCGTTCTACAGACTGCTGTTATAATGCTTTTCCTGTTGGTGACTGACACACTGTCTTAATAAATCGCAGAGATAGAAATACGATGTAGAATGTATTTAGTAGTTAGGTTGATCGCAGCCCATCAACTTCCTTTTTTGTCGATCGGCATGCTCAAAAGATTGCCAACCCCTAGTTTATGGTCTGTCAACTATAATGTCTGTTGGTCTATATCAGCAGTTGTTGTGCAATCCTCTAGAGATGCCATTGTTTTAAGCAAATTCTACGATTCTAACAAAATTCACTTACTTGGGAAACCTACATTAGATTTATAATTTCATCTTCACGGGTCACAGTGTGTAACTGCTTCTTTATCCTTTGATAAAGTTAAAATCATGCCAGAAAGATACATTGATTACACAGCCCAACAAAAAAACATTTTTTTTGAGGTGCCAGCGATGTTTCAACGGATTTAGGGTAATTTGAGGTCGCTGATTCCGAATTTGGCATTGGTTTTGCTGAATTGGTTCTAGTTTTCGAGATATGGTTATTTTCTTTATTTCAGCATTTTTCACTATTTATGGCATAAGTGACAGTGTTTTAGCTATCACGTCATCGTTTGTGTTTAGGTTGAAACCTCAGAATAGACTCAATTGTGATTCCCATTAAATAGACCTGCCTTATTTGTCGATGTACTGATAAAAATGCGTTAATTTCTCATGATTTCTTGAAATATTTAATGCACTGAAGGAAAGAATCGCTGACCTTGATCAAGTTTGCTTCTTTCGAGTTGCAGGTGTATAAAACGTTACTCTTCTTAAAACTAGTTAGTAAGGCGACCGGTTGAGCACTACAAAAGCATTCCCTTACCTGCGTTTACATCAGTACCAGATTTGCAAGAAACAGATATTGAGGAAAAGCATGAAATGAAACATTTACGAAGAAAGCTCTTTCACTCCCGAACAGTTTACACAAAAGGAGCTTAATGATCTTATCAGAGACTTTAACTTATCAAAAGAAGCATCTGAGGTTTTAGCTTCCAGACTGAAGGAGAAGAACTGTCTAAAGGCGGATGCAAAGATAACAGCTTACGGGACTGGAGAAGAGGAACTCTTTCCCTTCTTCAGTCAAGATGCAGACCTTGAATATTGAAATGATATAACTGGACTTCTCCTCAAAATGAAAGTCCTAGACTACAAACAAGAAGACTGGCGATTGTTTATAGACAGCTCTACCAGAAGTTTAAAATGCATTCTGTTGCATAATGGCAAATGCTAATCATCTCTGCCAATTGCTCATTCAACAAAACTGAAAGAAGAGTATGAAAATGTGAAATTAGTTTTATGGAAGATCTGCTATGCAGAGCACCAGTGGTCAATTTGTGTTGACTTAAAGATGGTGAACTTTTTTCTTGGACAGCAAAGTGGATACACTAAGTATCCCTGCTTTATGTGCTTGTGGGACAGCAGGGCAAAGACCCGGCACAGGGTAAAAAAGGCATGGCTCACAAGAGAAAATCTAGAAGTAGGCAAAGCAAATGTGATTAAAGAACCTTTGTTTCAAAGAAAGAAGATCATTTTACCACCTCTCTATGTCAGGCTGGGGCTCATGAAACAATTTGTAAAGGCTTTATATAAAGATGGTGATTGTTTTAAATATTTTTGTAGATGTTTTCCAAAACTGACAACCGAAAATTTGAAAGCAGGCATTTTTGATGGGCCTCAAATTCGCAAATTAATCAATGACTCAAATTTGGAACAAGCATGAACAGTGTGGAATTCCAAGCTTGGTCTTGTTTTGTGTCTGTGGTGAAGAACTTTTTTGGAAACCACAAGGCAGAAAACTATGCAGAGCTGGTAGGAAATATGCTCGAGACCTACCAACAGGTAGGGGCAAATATGAGCATTTAAGTGCACTATCTCCACAGCCATTTGGAAAAATTTCCTAACAAATTGGGTGATTTTTCTGAAGAACAAGGGGAGAGATTTCATCAGGACATAAAGGTGATTGAAGAATGATACCAGGGCAGATGGGAGAAAAACTTGATGGCAGACTAATGTTGGTGTTTTCAGCACGATTGTACTGACGTCCGCCATAAAAGAAAGTCATACAAAAAGCGATTCACCATCAATTATATATAAAAACATACTTATTACGCACTGATTGATTTAGTATTGTGATATTTATGCATTTGACTATATTACTGACTATTGTCCAATTGTATTACAGTTGGCTGATACCTGAAACCTAGTATTGCGTTATGTGTGACATGAGTGGAATTTCCGAAAGTGAAAAATATAAATATCTCAAAAACTAGAGCCAATTGAGAAAAATGATTGTCATTTTCGAAATCAGCGACCCCAAATTAGCCTAAAATCGTTGTCAAATCCTTGGCACAAAAAATCGTGTTGACCAGTGTTATTATAGACTGAAATGAACTAATTTTGATACATTGATGGAGTTGGAAGCGGACATGTCTATCCACAAGTTTGTTGCAGTTATTAAGTTGCAGTTACTAAGTATTAAACTTCCAAGGCTACACCAAGCTCTTAAATGAGACTTTTAAATTAGAAGTTGTGATACAAATAACTTGCTTCAAACAGCTAATTCTTGAATTGCATTTTGCGCTTAATACTTCACTTGAACTTTACCAGTGAATTTCTTTGTATCTATTTAAAACAGAAACAGAATAGCCATAATATATTTGTGTAGTGCCAGTGCGTAGCAGCAGACAGTTCGTTCTACAAATCCTGAAAACTTCTTTATGCGCTCCAAATATTATGCACCATTTTTGTATTTAAAGTTTTGCCAATACATGTTTCGAGCAATGCCACTTTTTAGCTTCTGACCAGAGTGAGGCATGTTTTTATGCTTAATGCGTGCTATTATCCATGACTAACCACTATTGGTACTGGTTGATGTGATGCTTTTGTTAATGTAGGAATGTAGGTGTTTCTTGAATCAAAAAAACAACCTTTGACCACAAAAAAATGTGTTTTAAAACATAAAAATTAGTTTCCATTTAGACCTCCTTATCTTGCTTGGAATCATGTTGAAAGCTTTTTTTGCAGAAGGCTTGTTTTGTTGGATAATTAATTGATTTTGATCTGAAATATTAAAAGCATATAAAGGTAAACTGCAAATGTTGACAACAGAACAAAATCTGAACAATTGTCATGTGAGTATTAAATTGGATGGGTATAGTGGAAATATAATTTAACAACATGAAAATATTTTAGCAAAAGTACAAAAGTTTTCTAAACCACTTGAAATGATTTATTTTTTTCATTTGAAACTTCATATTGCAAAAAGATTTCCAATTTGATCACAAAAACTTTGGAAGCCACCAATTTTAAGAAATATCACGTAAAGCTAAATAGCGTTTAACTAATTTAATGTTATATTATGTGAAGCATGCATAATAATTGGTTTGAAACAGCAAGTTGTTTTTAATTGTAAAAAGTTGATGTTATTGTATGATTCTACTTTTCTGCAATGATTTATGATTCTACAATACTGTTTTTAAACTTATGCACTTTATTTTCAGAGTGACATTTGGTCATTGGGGATAACAGCAATAGAGATGGCCGAAGGTTCCCCACGTAAGTAACACTAAATGAATTTTTGGTTTTTTACGCAGGAGCGTATATATAGAAAAAGGGGTTTCTGCCAAAAGTTGATTACGAAAAATTTCTGAAGTTTAACTAGCCCACTTCTTTACAGTTACTCATGTAGAACTGGGAGCAAAACCATGCCGTTATCATTGCTATACTGTTTACAGTAAAGAAGTTTTATACTGAACTGTGTTTATTGCATGTTTAACTTCGCCAGCTAGTGTAAAACCTGCTAGTAATCCTGACAAAGCATTAAAAAGAACTTTGACCATCATCCATATCAATGCATTGTCAGTAACGAACATCTTGTTCGTAGATAGGTTTATTACATAAGCTTGCTGTTTCATCTTAAACTAACTTAGAGAAAATGTAGTGTCAAGCATTTTTTATTTGTTAAAATAATTTTGTTTGTAGTTTAGGACATCATCCATCAAACCATAGTTATTGATTTCTCGGAGGCACGCCCCTCCTTGGTTGCAAATTATTCTAAATATCATGTCAAACATTCGAATAATGATCTGCCTAGCATCAATAGACATTTTTTTTGTACATTGCGAAACCTCTTACTTCCACCGTACAAGATATTTTTTGTTGATCAGTGGTACTCAATGCATGGTACATGCGTTTTTGTGGATTTCTTGTTTATTTATGTTAAAATGTTAGCAAATTATGTTGTTTTTAAAGATGAATGATAACTGCAGTACAACATATCCAGATGATAAGTAAAAAAATGGTCAGTAAACTGTAATTGGAATATCTGGACACGGTGACGGAGCCAGAATTTGACGCTTGGGGAAACAGTTACGTTACCACTAGCTAGTTACAGGAAATTCCCAGTTTTTGCACCAAACCAGTTGAAAATTTTTCAAGGCTTAGTACTGTTTGCGGTAATATTATGACCCTTTTCATTGTTTCCTTTTCATTAACACATCATGTTTCAATACCCACTGTTAGGCGTGTTGTTGTTGATGCACATTACCGTGTAAAAACTGCATTTACGCTTCAGGTTGTAATTTATGCAAAATATAGTAGGCTGAAGATGATTGAAGTGACATTGACGCTTGTATGGTTACCTTAAATTTCTTAAAAAATATGTAGATTAAGATGTTCATTCAACAACATTTTCTGTATTTGTGATTAAACAGATAGAGCTGAAAGAAAACAAAAAAATGAATTAACTGCAGTCAAACAAAAGTAAAAACTAAGCATGAATGTTTACAGTCAGATGAATTTTAGACGTCTAGATTTTGCTGAGACAAAGTGGTCAATGATATCACTAAGTAAAATGTTGATATTTCTACTACAGGACAGGACTGCTACTTGTGATGGAGAGAACTGCTCCTGGCGCAACCTTCACTAGTGTGCAGGTTTAATGAATTTTAGTTTTGAAAAGGATTGCTTAGAAGAAGCTGATGTAACTGGAAGCGTTGCAGCAATAATGAGAATTTTCCTAATTGCAGAATATTTTTTGCTGCAAGCTCAAAGAGAAGATTTTCTCTGCCAACTATTCAATGGTTGTTACATCGACATACTTGTTATTAAACACCCTAATAATTAAATCGAGTTCTGAGACAGCATCGTATTTATCAACATCAAAGAAATCTGTCAACCATCTTATTTTGTTGTGGATCTCAATCGTGCTAACTGCCTTGCCCTCGAAATAATAGAAACGATTTTCAGAAAATAAAACTGACTGCGAAAAGTGACAGTAAAACCTTGAACGTTTGTGAAGAAAAATATACATGAAGAAGCTCATTTAAATTTGTAACAATTCCGTGAAATTGCTGCAAATGATAGTCACATGAAAAATTTGCTATCATTTTTCTGGTCTTGCAAGGAATGGCTTCTTCGCTAACATACGAAGCAATGCAGTTTGGGCTTGACTGTAATGGTCAAAGCATAAACTTTCAGAAAACAACATGTGCTGCAGTTGATCCTTCAAAGCTGCTACCATGTCATTGGCTTTTATAAGATACACAGGCGTTCGCTGAAGATCTTTGTGCAAAGGAGTTGTAAGAGAAAGTAGCTGATGATGCATAAGAGCAATAAAAGTGGCATTGAATGAGCTAAAATACTGATAGAAATATTTTTGGATGTGTTGACAAGATTTATATGAAATAAGATTTTTTTGCTGAATGCAAGAAGTTGTCGACAAGAACGCTAACTGAATATTTAGAAATGTTGGTACTGCATCATCTTTTGAAAGCCATCGAGTGGATATAAATTTGCTTTCGGATCAGTAGCCTGAAGCTTAGCTACTTTGCCATTGTAGCAGCCGCTTGTGTTAGCAGTGCCTTCATAACCCTGAACAACATTGTTATTAATTTCAAGGCATAAATCCTTAATTCCTGTCACCATTGCGTGGTAAATTGTTGATGCGGTTGTTAGTAGAACCTGAGTAAAGTTAAAAAATCTTTCAGAAATTTTTCATTTCAGTCGTCAAATCTTATATAAACGGACAACTGCTCATGAACTGAAATCTCTGTAGTTTGATCCACAGTCCAGTAAAAAAATTTGCTTTTTTAATACACTCTCGTACCATAACCAACACGTAGTCGCTCACGGACTAAATCATTTCTTTCTGAATAATGAGGCTAGTGTAATTTGCGTTAAGACAAGAAAGCTTTCCTTTTCACTCATTCAATACAGGATCGTAAGTTGTCATAAAATCAAGAAACTTTAAAAAATTTACCCAATTTTAAGAAAAAGATGACTAACCATGCCTGTGCATTTGGCAATTTTGATGGCGTAAGTTTAGGAGAATATCTAATATTCTCAACAAAGCTGCTTTGTTTAATGCGGCAACTTCATGTTTTTGTTGTTCAGCAATTTGTTTAGGCAACGTTTCTGAGACTTTGGACTGATGTTGGCAAACGTCGGCTTGCCATAAACTGACATAGGTTTTGTGTGCAGCAGTTTTCAAATGTCGCTCAAAGTTGTTATCGCATTTTTTCCAGGATCGCACACCAGTTTTGCTAAAAGGAGAAGAAGTGTGAGCGACTTTACTGTTCAAAATGCAAAGAAAGCACAAACAGGCATCTTGCTTAGGGGAGTATTCTAGCCAGTCATACTTACCATACCAGTGTTGGTAGAACCTTCACGACCCGGTCAGATTATATGCGCTCATAATCAAATCACTAGCAAGAGGTCTGCAAGGTCCAATTTTTAAAGGCAATTTTTAATAGCCACTGTAACAAGTGGCGATGATTCAAGGCTAACATCATTATTTTGTCCTGACACTAGTGTACTCGCCAAATGCGATCTAAGCAACATGCATCTTACTGACTTACTTTTTGAAAGATATTTTTCTATTGTTTTACGATGTCTTACTGTTATGTTGTATTATTACGCTAAAACGTTATATCATTCTTGGATGTTGACCGAATAATTGAAAGTGTGTCGTAATAAGGGAATTGCAGTTTTAAAACTTTGAAGTGTTAATCCAGTTCCATTATACAATGAATCCTTAATCTAATTGTGCGAAACTGTAAGTTAAACACTATAAATTACTGCCAACTCAGTAAAAATATGTTGTGCGGAAAGAGAAGTATCATGTTACATACATGGACGATATGTAACACGAAGTGTAAGTTTAAGTCAGAATTTTCGTATGTCTCCCTTGTCCCCCTGGCTGGCTCCGCCACTGTATGGACACATCACATATGATTATGGCTGAGCTTATCAACAAGCATGCATACACCACACATACTATTGCTTCCATTGAGTGGATTTGTGGCAAGAGCGGAATGACATATATCATTTAAGGTTTTTTAATTGAGAGCATAAACATGACTTGACTGACATATGCTATTCCTATGCTGTCTCATTTAATGAAAAGTCTCAGTTTTTAGGTCCAAAGGTTGCTTAAATTGTCCACTTTTTAGTAAAAAAGTTCAAAATGGCTTTCTTTTAATTGAAAAAATGCATAATGTAAGCTCCATTATTTCCAAACTAGCAGTAAGAATAGAGCTTTTGTGATAGTAGTAACATTTATTTATGTATTTTCAGCTCTGTGTGATATGCATCCAATGAGAGCACTTTTTCTTATTCCTCGTAACACACCACCACGTTTGCGCGAAAAGAAATGGACAATGCGGTATGTTAGTATTTAAAACTGTGGTTATTTGCTGTCTAGTCTATGCGTTAACGGTATGCAGTTTTTTAAATTCTTGCACACCAGTGGAAATCTCAGTTAAATGTAATATCATTATAAGTACTGAAATGAGCAGCTCATTATTTCATGATTAAAAACTCAGTCATTCTTTTTTAACAAAGTTTTCATGTTTATACTGCCAAGCATCTGAAAAGATTTTGAAGTTTAGTTGTTACAGTACTATTAATAGCATGTAAATGTAGTTCTCAATTTTGATTTTATGGAAATTTACCACAAATTTCATCATTTTTTAAAAAAATCCATCAAATTTCGGCAATTTAAAACATTTTTTTGCTTTTAAACTAATGAGTTTTTCTCACATATAATTGTACAGATTTAAAATAATTATAACTTCGAAAATTCAGATTGAAATCGAAAATTTCAATAGGTATTGTTTTGCGCATTGCTATTCTTCTTCGTCTCCTTATTTTGCGTGTTTGGTGCGTTAATTGACGTAAATAACATCGGACGTTCTTCAAATTTGGTATGTGAGTGGTTTAATAAAATCTGGCAATAACAGCTCAAAATCGGATTTAAACGCAAAATTTCAGATTTTGAATGTAATTTTTTTCACTAATTTTGTAATTTTAAGCAAAGCTACTTCTAGCAGATGGACATCCTTAAAGCGTGTAAAATTTAACACACATACTATCATACCTAACATTTAAAATTTACACCAAATCACCTGTTTTTGTATCTTGTAACATAGGAAGTTTAGCTAAATTTATGCTTGAAGTTTTTCACAATTATAACAGCTTTTTTAAGCTTTAGTGTTTGTGTTGAAAATTTGAAAATAATACTAACACACTTCAGCTGTTTGCCTGGGAACTGGCTGGGAAGGTTCATCTCTAGAACATCCACGTTAATATTTCGATTCGTATTGAAGTTGGCTGGACAACTACTACTTTTTGTTTGTAACTCGTATTAAGTGACGTTCCCCTTGAAGTTTGACAGCAACGCTAAAACAATTTTGACTTCAATTGAAGTAATAAATATGTTGTTAACATTATTTATACATCATTCAACCCCAAACTTTTCCAGTAAGTAGAAATCAATATCTAAAATTTGTACTCATTTCACCCTGGCCATTTTCAAAATTATTCCCTCCCCCATAAAACTGCTTTTTATTGAAATATGTGCCATGAACTTGGGGTGAATATGGACTATAAAATTGAACATGGCCTTATATATATATATATACTGTATATATGTCTTTTTTTAGGTTTCAGAGCTTTGTTGAAAAAACTTTGATCAAAAACTATCATCAACGTTCCAATACAGATGATTTGTTGAAGCATCCATTTATTAAAGAGCAACCAAATGAACGTCAGGTTAAAATTCAACTCAAAGACCACATTGATAGAACAAAAAGAAAAAAGAGTAAGGACAATAAGTTATTATCATACCGTTTTATCGTATTATGTATTAGACATAGTCAGATGTTAATTAGTTGCATTATTCATGTCTACAATGAATAATTTTGTCATTGCAATTAAAGTTTTTTTTCTGTAGCAAATCTGTCTAAAACATTTCACTTTATTATTGTTGTCTTCAAAATCATTATGTGGTACTGTGGCATAATGCTGTCAAGACAAACAAATTATGTTTTTATTATTGGATTGCAGATCTGGTAGATGAAAATGGCCTGGGTATAGTAAAGTGAAAACTGTTCAGATTTGGCTTGCATCACTTAAACTCGGTTACATTTGAGTTTCGTTTTTTTCTATGTGGGAGTGCTTAGTAAAACTGTTAATAAGTGACAAAGTTAAACTCATCTGTCACAACTTAGGTTCATATATTTTACAATTTGCAACTTAGATTTTGTTTTGTTTTCTTAGTCTTATCAGTGGTTTGGGAGGTTGGATTTAAGCACTTGATATGATGGTAATTTGCTATTAACAGCAGCATAATTTTAAGTATTATGGGCTTAAAGCTCATTGCTTTTTAGCTATTTGTTGGTTATTTGGTCAAAATTATACTTTTCTGTCTTCATTTTTTTCAGACTCAATTGAAATTAAATACTTTGGCTTAGTTGTGTCAAAGAAAAATAATTTTAGATTGACTTGTACTTTGATATACCTCAGCCATATAAATAGGCTTGCTGTTATTTTTGATTTCAGTTAGGTGTATTCTTATTGTTGTTAACTGTGTGTGACCGATAAATCTTGTGAGATCCCATTAATCCGAATAGGGGGTCTCATTAACTGGCTATAACGTGATCTCACATTACAGTGAGATCTGGTTATGTAACTATTTAACTTTCAATAGCCATTGGGACTTGAATGTGTTTTCATGTATACTGTATTTTCAAATTTTACCAAACATATTTTCCAATTTGACCAGACTAATATTGTAAAAAATTGTTGGAAATGCCATGATGTTTTTGTGAAAATTACACGATGACCTCATGCGATATTGACCTGAAGTGACCCAGCATGGCAGTTTTTTAAACTGTGCAAAATAGATTCAAATTAGTACATCCTAGGTTTTGTTTTAACAATTAGCACTAAAATCCCCTTACAGTGCATAGCATAGGCGACAAAGTTTGAAATTTTTTGGTCTAGATTTCGAAATATGTGAATTCCCTAAATACATGACTTTTGGTTTTATGGATTAACATATAGGTAGTTATCTAATTAAGGCAGCAGAGATACTCCATGGTTCACAAACAATTGCATTAGTAATGACTTGTAATAGCTAAGATGGAATGAAAATGGAGTTCTCAATTTGATTTCATAATGATATCATTTTCTACTTGTATTATCATGGTCCGATGTGTTGCTAAAAGCACGGCAGTTTGGCGATTAGCAAATGGCAAATAACATGCATTAAATTATTACTTACTAGTGATGGTCTGCTTGTTCATTGCAAACACAGATAAGTGTGGGACGTAGCAACGTTCTGGCACTACATAACATCATATGTACGAAATAACGTTAGATGATCATTGCAAGCACTGTAAATACAGTCTGTGATAGCAACAGCATTGAACGAGTTGAATGTTACGAACTTATGTCAATAGCAACGCTAAAGACATACCAATGTAACATCGTTACGCCACGGCAATTTATATTCTACTTGACAACACACATGTCTCAATTAGTTGCATTAAATTTTCATTATTAACCGGCCCCACGTGTTTTAATGATGTTTTGAAAGACTGAAATTGCCTTTTAAATTTCTCTAACCACCTATCTTTTGCCATTCAGAATGATGAATCACTTGATGTTGTCACAAACAAACGATGCTCCTTAAAGGGATAAATTTGTTTTAAAAAACGCTAATATATGATTAAGTATCATTTCTATCAGAATATTAATTAAATCAGCATGTCAATTTTTTGGCCAATTGCATGTAGCCTGTGATGTATTTTTAAAGTCACTAACAGCATCATAGGATATATGTAAGCTTTTGGATTAGTCTGTTAGACACTGACAACTACAGTTTGCTTAAAAAGTATATGCAGTTGCTAAGATTGCTTTGTTGCAATACGCAATAGTCCAAAAACTGAGTTCCATCAGAGTAATAAACTACAACACAGTAATGGCTTTCAAATTATTTAATATCCTACTTTGCTTTTGTTGAGTTGCGTTTGTTTGAAAATTGCAATTTGAAAAGTAAGCAAAGTGATGCAGCCCTTGTTACATTAGGTATTAAATATGTCATGTTCTTCCAGTTGGAGAAACAGAATATGAGTATAGTGGCTCTGAGGATGAAACTGAAGAACCACCAGAAGAAGGCTCCCCAAGTTCAATTGCAGTTGCACCCGGTGAATCCACTTTGAGGCGGAATTTTCTTAAATTACAGCAGGAAAATAAAGAAAGGCAAGATAATTATATAGGTTAAATATAGAATATTTACTATTACTTAGTCTTAGTGTGTTTGTAATGCCTTAAAGTCTTGTAAATGACTTTGTTTTCATCAGCTTTTATAAGGAAGCAAGTACATTGTTTACCTTTTCAACTGGTTTCTTGAGTTCCACAAGGGAAAGTACATTATGTTACTGTGGAATTTATTTCATAGATCTGAGTTGTCAAAACGGGATAAGCAACAGGAAATCAGTGATGGCCAAAAGAAGAAGTTGGATAAGAAAAAAGAGGATAAAAGGGGTGACGAGGTAGTTATTATAGATTATGACAATGGATGGAAGTAACAGTAACAATGTACACTCGTAAATGCCCTGCTAGTAATTAAGGTTGAGCAAAAATAAATTTTTGATAAGTCTGGATACTATTGTATAAAACCACCTTATTCCTTGACATATCATAACTTAACAGTCCCTCATCAGATGCCAAACTAGGTACGCTTTATGTGCGTATTTATGTGTGCAACTGCTGGATACTGAGATATGACATCTGCTCCTGTGTGTAACTTGCCTGGAATATGCTTGATTTGGAACTGAAACCTTAATGTTTTCTTCTTTAAATGTTGCAAGGGTTTTTAAATGTTTCCAAGATCTTGATTTTTTTAATACGCCCAAAAGAGTTTTGTGGTCGGTAATCACTGTGAGGTCTTTACATCCCAAGATGAACAACTTAGCATGATTTAGAGGAGATTGCTAGAGCTTTACCTTCGGTGGGAGAGTATCTGCTTTCAGTCGAAGTGGTGAAGCGTGAGTCAGCGAATGTGATTTGCCATCCTGAGTTACAACAAGTTGGCTTGTCCTTGTCAAGGATGCATGAACAGTGTTTCTGGAGTAGAAGGTAGTCCAAGCCGTCTCTGTTCCAATCTGTTCTAATGCAAGGCGGCAGCTTAGTGTCAAAAGTGTGAATGCCTTTGAATACAGCATTGATCAGTTGTTCTTTTGAAGAATTAAATATTTTTTGGAAGTTGTCATCCCAGTAGAACGTGTGTTTCTCTAAGACACTGTGCATTGAGATGGCGAAAATCTACAGTGTGGCGATGCTTTCCATTCTTCTTTTCTATGATTATAGCCGTGTGACACCAAGTGGTGGGGGTGTCAGCAGGAACTGTGACGATGATGCCACGCCTACCATCTTCTTTTAAGCCTCGATTGAAATCATCTTGCAGATGGATAGGCACAGGGATAAGTGTATGCCTAGCAACTGAGGCTGTGTCTGGTTTTATGTGAATGTGAGCCAGAACCCTTGACCTTTGCGAAAAAGGAGCCGATCGATTGAAGGTAGATGATGCAAACGTATCTAACAAATATTGTTTCAGTTTACGAAAATTTTCTTCAATGGGCTCAAAAGGTATCACACTGGGTGTCACTGTGTGTCACACTAATCAATCTCCCATTGACGGTTTTTGTAAGAGGTGGGAGTGGTCGTTCAAGAGGTGGGAGTCGTGTTTGCAATCATTCAGAGGCATGTTAGTTAGTTTTTCCGAAAATGGTTGATATAGTTTCATCTGGCATTGGAAAAAGAAAATTGTGAGGAATTATTCGCATATCTATACAGGCTGTTTACTAAAATATATGAGGTTTTATAGGATTGACACAAAAGTATAACGGTTGCTATGTTGTATATTTGCTAATTTGAAAACGCACTGTTAAAAAGCAATTGCAAACAAGTGGGTTTCCTCCATCAGCTTGAAATGATTTCTTGCAGGGAAGGAGGTCTCTCTGTTGAACTCGCAATTGTTTAAGGTGATTCAGGCCTGCTAGGCCAACTCCGGCTCCACTACGAGAAAATACAGTCTTTAGCATTGAAGAATTGTTGTCGTGATTGTTTGGAATCACTGGTGTTAACCATGCATCTATTTCTCCAGTTGGACACTTACTTGGCTGTGTGAGTGACACAATAAGAGGCTGGTCGTCAGTAACCAAGATACAGTTGAGTGAAGAATTATTATCTTGTTTAGGCATAGAGCTGATTTCCGAAGCTGAAGAATTCGTCGATTAAGGCGTTTACTCTCACAAACTTTGCTAGAAATGGTTCCAGCCTTTACACGTGTGACATTGTTGGTTCCAAGCAGAACATGAGGTTGAGCAAGGATGGAGTTTAGTAGAGCCATATCTATGGCAGTATTAAGATACAGTTTGGCAACTCCAAGGTTGTCTCTTTGATTGCTTGTAATCAGAGATTTTGGAAAGAGAGCTATGGCTTTAGTCGGGGCTAGACAGAATGCCGTGTTCACGTATTGTTGCTTCCAAAGCGGAAGCATGTTTTTTGACGTCCTCAATTGTCTTTGGCATATCACCTCGTAATAGGATGTCTGTTTGAATTTGTTTGTTATGTAGACCCCTGATGAATTGATCTTCTACATGGGAGTCAGTGAGAACATGTTTACATTATTCGTTGATACGTGAAAATTCACATTCTTTTGCTATAGCCTGGAAGATTAGCTTTGTATTTCGGGACAGTGTCAGTGGGACTCTATAAGTTGTTTCCTAATTGCATGCGCAGCATCGAAATATTGGATTCTTGGGTAACAGTATTCTTTATGTGAAGTAATAAATAAATTTCCGTCAAGGTTCGAAATTCTGATGGACTCAACCAGAAGAGGTGGAGTGTTAATGACAGTATCGCATACAGTTTTATCACATTAGGGGCACAAAATGTGAGGGATTTGGGATGGCTGTACATTATGCATGATTTTGATTTTGATTTTGATTTCCAGTCCTCAAGAAAATGACAACATTGTTGATTAGTCATTGATGCCCTGATCTGATGTAGTTTAAATGTAGCAGTGAGAAATTTCGGCAGTTGTGAACGTTCATGAGACACTCACCTAACACAAGAGTGCCCATGACGAAATGTGGTTAATCAATCTCCCATTGACGGTTTTTGTAAGTTAGAAAGGAATGCATCTGTTAAGTCACCCAAATGGGTGTCATTCAGGTTTTCTGCTGCAAACAAGTTAGCATATATGACTGCCCTTTCCTCAGCCATGTCTATCTCAATAAACAATGTTTTCCACGTTGTTACAGATCCTGCTCGCAGCACCATGTTGAGTCAATTGTAGATACAGGTTGCTTCATGACATGTCATAATCAGTCTGTTACCCGATGACCTTACAAACCTTATTCAAATAGAATCAATGAGTAGTACATACATATCACATAACAATCTTAAATACTAATCGATAATTATGCTTTTTTTGAAAACCTATAAAACGAAAGTGTTATTGTTTTTTTGGTCCACCGGGTGTATTATGGTGTTGCCATTTTGCGATGTGGAATGTATATTATTCTTAGATTTATTATGCAATACCTATGCTACTACTAATCTTAACCATAGTCCAATAGATTTATAGTTTGTCATATTTATGTTTAGAGAGAACATTTACGTGTTGAACAAGCCAAAAAAGAAGAAAGGGCACGTGAACAAAGACGTAGATTAGATGCTGAGAGGAAACGGGTGAGGAATTGATTTTCTGTGTTTGAAAACCGACAGTAGTTTTTAATGTAAACAACAAAAATTTGGAAATTTAGAAAGACTGCTAGAAATATTACAAATAACTTTCCTCTAAAGATTTCAACTTTCATGGTAGAATAAACAAAAAAAAATTCTGTTTGAAAATTCTAAAAGATTTGTCGTTTAATGGCTTTAACTTTTTTTACACATATTTTATTAGAATGAAGAAAACTTGCTGCAGAAGCGATTTCAGCAAAGAAAGGTATGTTTGAAAGTATGTGTGCTATACTTGTGCTAAAAAGTTTTTTTTAAGGTTTTAAATGTTTTTGCTAGGTTCTTTATACCTAGCAAAAAGGTACAAACAAGGCATATGTGTAAGCTGAGAAATTTTTGACCTGATACAATCAATTTAACTAATTTTATGATTTTTTTGACTACAGGAAGCTGCTGAAATGGTCAAAGGTTATCCTTCCAATGACGACAAGCGACCGCAGCCTGATCCGGTAACAGCAGACTTGCATATGATACATAGTTTAACTTGTAAAGGATGTAAAGTGTAGACTGTAGAAGAATCAAAAATAAAGTTAACCTTCAGAGTGCCAACCGCTATCTTGTTTTTTTATTTTACTATAGTTTTACTTTTAATACTTTTAGTTTTTTGTGCAACCAAACGTAATTATTTTCATCGAAATTTTTTATTGTCTCTAGCACAGGCCAGGTTTGCCACCACAGTCACGTGAAAAGCCACAGTGGGCTCGTAAAATTGAAGAGAGAAGTAAGAGAAACCGACCAGGGTCACCTTCGCAGAATCTTCCAAAGCAAACTGCATCACATGTAAGGACTAAATCAAAACGTTTTCATGCCAATAGTTATGTCAAGCTTTCATTGTCTTGCATTCTGCATAGGTTGAAATAGTATTATAACTTCATGGTATTTGATTTGTAGGTTATGATGTATAGTACCTAGTTTGGTACTTAATATATACTAAAAACAATTATCATTCTGATTTCCATCAAACCTTCAGGATAGCTTGGCTATGATACAAATAATAGCTGATAAGTTTTTGGGTTTACACACGTTGGCGGCAATGCTGCTTATCAAAAGTACTACACCCCAAGTTGTATCCATGGAGAGAAATAAAGTGAAACCCTACTCTTCAAGAGAAAAAAAGTTCATGCAAATGCAAGGGAGAATGGCAAATATTGCCTGAAGTGTATTGTTCATTTTGTGCAATGCAATAACCTCATTTGTGGCACAGTGAGGTAGGCCGGACAAACTAATCTTTGGATCCGGGCTGAAATTTGGTAACCACTGGTCCAACATACTGTATTGCTTTGATTAATTTTATATACCATACGGATGATATGATAGAACAAACAGTACAAAAATGTCTCCAAATATAAGGCCGCAACAACTGATATTGAATATAATGGCATGTCAGAGACGCGTGGGTATGTTGGGAATTGGATTGCAAACTTAGATGTCTTCAGCTTTTCTGAATATCAGATAATGTATAAGCTACAACATTTGTAAGCTCTTGCAATATGGTAACAAATAAAAAAGAAACAATGCTGCATTCTCACGAATGCCACGTGACGGTGCTAAGCTGCTTTTTCGGAGGCACAATGACAGTGCCCTCACAGTCTGTGGATTCTTTTCTTGTTAATGTATGTAGCAAATATTGAAATTTTGATTTTCCTTTCAAAAATGTTCATTGGGTTCTCGTGAAAAAATTGCTGCTTCAGTTTTTTTACATTTCAATGTCATTGTCAAAATTCTTCAACCTTTGTATTTATGTGATTTTTGTTGCTTTAGGATGCAAGTCCTGCTACAAATGTTTCAATGAGATCTCATGTAGAAAGAGAAGGAGGTTTAATTAGTGGACCTGACCATGGAGAAAGCGACAGGCGTGAAAGTAAATGTTGAACTGCATTAGGCATTCTTTAGGCAAAATCATGCTGCTTTTTATAAACTTATTACCTCAGGGCCACTGCAAGATCCCAGTTTGCAGAAACCATCCGAACCGAAATCTTCTGATCTTGGCAGGATGGCAGCTCAACTGAAAGCTATGGCCAACAACCCACAAAGGTGAGAATGCATCCGTAACAAGTAGAACTCATCCATGTAATGTTAGACTATTGGCCAAAAACAGGCTACTTTATCCCAAGTACTTTGAAATGGGTTACGCCATCCATTTTTGACATATGTAGTTTATATCTTTTTAGTTTATATTTGTATAATAATTACAGCTTTGATAATATAACAGAAACACTGGCCGACACCCAGAACGAGTAACATCTTATTCTTCATCTTCCGAGAGTAGTGATAGTGATGATTCTTTTGTTAACATCAAAAACATGCCTGCTGGAAATGATATGTAATGATAAGATGAAATATTAATTCTTACTAGTAGTTTGTTTTTAATTGACGAATTTTCATGTTTCTCTTATCCGCTTAAGTTGTTGTTTTGTTTGATTAGTACATGGAAACATTAGAAAAATTTTAAGAAACAAATTTAAACTGATCTACAACTCATCGCTTCAACGATATCTTTCTGTACAATTAGTTCATCAACAACTTTTTTGTTTGATATTTTTCACTTAAAATAATACTATTTGAAGACATGAAAGTTAATTAAGCAAGTTGTTAATGCAGGATTCCTTCGTATTGGACTGTTACAGTTTCATCTGGATAAAATATAATCTGTGTTTTAAGGTCAAATCAGAACACTATGGTGCAGAAACATGTCAGCGAAACTCCCCCAAGTCAATATGCCGGGGTATTTAAAATTTTTAATTAAGAGAAAAATTAGAATATATTTTAGTTTTTTTTTGGTGCTCTCATATATTTGAAGAATAAAAATTTTTTAACAACATTAAATTATCTGCTGACTTTGCGATTTAGGGCATGGATCACAATTATCCAGGGAATGTTATGAGGGAGAGCAGTGCAATGACGGGTAGTCAGTCAAGTTGGGATCGGCGTACTGGATCATCATCAGTGTTACCTGATTTGTTAGCTTCTCATCGACATGATGTTTCTGACTCAGAAGTAAGACATCGGGCGAGATTCGCGTAATACATTAGTGTATGACATTTGAGCTAGCAAACCAGAGATTCTATTCTCCTGCTGTTGATATATTTTAGTTCATGTAATTATTTTTGCTTCAAAAACTAACTGAATTCAATCCAGTTTATTGAATTCTGATCAATGTTATAATTTATTACTGTTACAAAGTTAAGGCAAAATTCAAGATTAACCTTATGACAAACTCATATGCTGGAAACCCAGTCATACGACTTAGGTAATGAAGATCAGGCTACTCAGTGCTCATAGAGAACAAAACTTCTGTACCTTGTACTTTTCGTTTTTGCCATATCAACCAGCTGTCAAATGAAGCCAGTTTAGACCATCCTGGCATCAACTTAGTTGAACTTTAGCTTACATTATTTTTGTGTTTTTATACATTTCTACATGTTTCATTCCACTTGCTTTTTCTTTATACAGGCTTCTTTCAAGGAAGTCGGCAGTGCCGGCCAAAGCTCTGTTCGAGATGATCGCAAGGTTTCTGTTGTGAATGTGAATCCTCATTTGAATGATAGTGCACCCATTGTTACTGCTGATATGCCAGAAATTCGCAAATATAAGAAGCGATTTAACTCAGAGATTCTTTGTGCTTCATTATGGGGTTAGTTTTTATATGTTTTTGTTGTCAACATAAATGTAACTTACAATGAATTGCATATAATTTCAAAATTCATTTTCAACATTCAGGTGTGAATTTGTTAATTGGTGCTGACAATGGCATGATGTTACTTGATAGAAGTGGTCAAGGAAAAGTGTATCCATTAATCAGTAGGAGAAGATTTCAGCAGCTTGATGTTCTTGAAGGTTTAAATCTCGTTGTTACAATATCAGGTATGCAATATTTGTTGCGACTTGAAATCTAGTTTTTTTCTCTCTCCATGAATAACATTTTTGCAGGAAAGAAAAACAAGTTACGTGTATATTATTTGAGTTGGTTACGAAACAAAATCTTGAGAAATGACCCCGAAGTTGAAAAGAAAATAGGATATGCCCCTGTGGGAGATTTGGAAGGTTGCACTCAGTACAAAGTTGTCAAGTAATAAATTTGCTTTAACAATAAAACGTTGCTCTTCTAATGATCAAAAAGGTTTTTTCGTTATTTTTCAAACTAAAATTATTTTTTGTGTGAAAAGGTTTTAAATTTGATTAATATAATAACATGTTCTTGAAAGATGTTGTTATTACTTCAGATATGAAAGGATCAAGTTTCTGGTTATTGCCCTTCGAAATAATATTGAAGTTTATGCTTGGGCACCCAGGCCATACCATAAATTTATGGCTTTCAAATCATTTAGTGATCTTCCTCAAAAGCCTATGATTGTCGATCTCACAGTAGAAGAAGGCTCCAGACTGAAGGTTGTCTTCTATTCGTAACTTATGCTTTGAACGTATGTTTTTGCAAATGTCATGGGATCACATACCAATAAGATTTTGTGAATTATCAGTTGGGAGCTTTATGTAATGCGATTACTGGTTTTAACTACATTTCCAAGAAGCAAATTATAATATTACTATTATCAGTTATGCTACTACTGTAGTACCACTTATTAAGTTTAATTATGTCTATGCATTATGTCTGTGCATGTAATTATGTCTAATTATGTCTATAAGTCTATGCAACAAAATGAGATGATAATGTAACTCAAAAATGTTTTGCAGCTCTTATATGGATCAGCTTACGGGTTTCATGCTATTGATGTAGATTCTGGTCAGAATTACGATCTTTACATTCCAAGCCATGTGAGTTTAGCTTTGTCAAAATCGTGTCCGTTAAATTTCAGCGCTATTCTAATCACAAGGTAACATAAACTAGGAATCAGGTGCAACAAACACAGATGACCATTGGGTCTTTCACTGGCCCACATCGTGCGATGTGATATTATTTTGAAAATCTTAAGATTGAGAACGTGTTGTTTTTCTCCATATTTTTCTTCCCACTTTTTTCCAACGATAACTCATTGAAGACTTAATATTGTTTCTTCAAGCATGGGAAGTGTTGTGTAAATGAAGCCTAATGTTTTTGGTGATATTCACGTGATTCATTCTCGGAGAACTTCCTCAAGACTAATTTTTTTAACTTGTAATGCTTTTTATTCGACCTGAACTAAACCATCAAAACGTGAAAACGTGACATTACAATTTGTTCTCCATTGGGTTGGAATTATTTTGTTTTAGTTATATTGTTGATTAATCAAAGAGTCAATTTGTGCGGGTCCGGAGCTAATATTCAATTCAAAAAACCTTTAATGAAAATCAAAGAAATAACCCTCAAAACGGAATGTTTTACTGTAATTGTAGCGTTAGCATCACAAACAAGCAAAGTTTCACTTACACAAATTTTAAATAACAAAACATAAATCATACGTCAAAAGTAAAAAAGATGTTTCGTAATGCACATCACAAAATGCGGTAGTGTATAGTTTACGATTGCAAAAGCAATTATTGCAAAATGTTAACGTAATGACACCATATTGTTATCACAAAGATTGTTTTTATAATATGACATATTTGATAATATAATAACGCTAAGATCAAGAAAATGTTTTTGTTTCTATTTTTTGTTAAACTTTTTCAAAAAAGTAAGTTGATTTGTTAAATTTTTCTCTATAATGCCAAAGTAACCAAAACATTCCTGACCCATTGATATATTCGATGTACCTACAGTGGAAGCGCGCGGGAAAGCAGAGAAAAACTGGCCTCTCGCACTGTCCTAGAACCGCCAAATGTTGGTGAACATACAAACACAGCAATAATAAAGAAAAAAGGCTTTGTACCGAATAAATATAGCTTTTTTGTGTTTTTAAGATACTTGTAAACCTCAAAAAAAAATTTATTTCAATGTTATAAAGTGTTTTGCAACTACCATTTCATTTGCCAAATCCGTGTCGGAAAATACAATAAGCAATAAATTTAGAAGTGGTTTCAACTTTTCTACATAAGGTATAGGCTGCAGTTTTTTCATTCACTTTTTTCTGTGCGATATAGCAAACGCCAACTTGGTAAAGTAATAAGCATGAATAAGGAGGGAAGACCTGGCCTAAATTGTTATACAAAGCCATGTTGTTACATTGCCAATAACAAAAGTTTTCCATTTAGCTCTCGGTTTTAGTAAAACTGAAGTTTTCAAAATTTTGAACAAGTTGTGTTAAGTATGTGTGTGTATGTCTGGCTACAAGCCTGAGTTTATGCAAATTCAGTAATACATCCGATATTTTCCGAATTAACAAAATGGTGACAAATGTCATTTTCATTTTGCATAACAGATAGAACCACCGTTAACTGCTCATGCCATTATTCTGCTTCCAAATTCTGATGGAATGGAATTACTTGTCTGCTATGAAGATGAAGGAGTATATGTGAACACATACGCTAACATCAGTAAAGACATAGTTTTGCAATGGGGCGAACAACCAACTTCTGTAGCTTATATTAGATCAGGTAAATTATATCGGTATTGCTTATATGTTGTACTATATTAATATACCAAAACTAAATTTAAAAACAAGTCAGTTATTGTACTTGGGGTTATGATGTGGCTTAATTTCTCGTACGCTTTGTTTATCCAACATAAATACATCTATCATTCAATATAAATCAATACATTGTCTTTTAAAGGTCAAATTATGGGTTGGGGTGAAAAGGCTATTGAAATACGTTCTGTGGAAACTGGTCATCTGGATGGTGTTTTCATGCACAAGCGGGCGCAGCGATTGAAATTCTTGTGTGAACGAAACGACAAAGTATTTTTTGCGTCAGTTCACAGTTCTTCCTCCAGCCAAGTGTATTTCATGGCGTTGAATCGAAACTTACAAATGAATTGGTAACGACCCATTTGTATTTTTTGTTAAACATATTTCTGAGACACAGACTTAAATTTCACTTTCCTTATCACAATAATACACTGCAGTATGGTTGTGGTGAAAACTCTGCCACTTGTCGTTTTATGTAATTATTATTGTAAACTTGTGAGACTCGTGTTGCTTAAAAAATTTTTTGTACGCATTTATGTTTGGATTTCTTAGTTAGGTGACAGTTTCGATCGATCATGTGAATACAAATATCAAAATCGTGTTATTCATTTTTTGTGTATCAAAACCACGATAGATTTATATGTTGGCAGAAAGTTGTTGGCAACATGCAACTTAGAAATTTCCTACTTTGTAAAACGGTCTTCCACCCAACGTGTGAACAACACATTCGAAGGTCATTGTATGGTTTTATGTTTTGAACACAGTAGCTGAAAGCTTGCAAGGTGTTTCTATACTCATGTTTTACGGTAAATAAGTCCAATTTTCGTATAAAATTGAATTACTGCTGCCGTCGAATGTGTGTGGTCTTGTCAGTATTGTTTCAAGATCACGGCGGTTTACGTTAAGTAAAATGCAGTTGTGTTGTGCAGGTCGTGTTAATGGCATTGTTTCTGCCTTCTATGTGCCCTGCGTTTTGAGTTTCGCAATAAAGTTATATTACCGTGTAGTATTCGTAGCTTTTTAACCCATAGCAAGGCTCCCTTAAGATGAAGCATGATATGAAGTTGGTGCGTAAATATTTGACTTTTGGCATATTAAATAATCGTATTGGGACCTAAAACCTGGAAACAATTCTGTGACCCAAATAGATCGTTGCGGAAGAATTGGTTTTCTCTGCATTTATTACCAATAACGGTGATTTATTGAATGAGCTTCCGTAGCCGCTCTCTTTATACATACCGATATTTTAGTGTTGTAGCGAAAATCTCGTACAAATAGTGGATCAAGTTTGAAATATCATAAACGCAACAGCTCATAAAAATTGGTGGGTTTTGTGTTTTGAATTTTCTTCGGTTAAGGGTTATCTTTATTAAAGTTTCTGCCTTGATATCTTCATTGTTATTTTTTAACATTGTCAAAGTCATGCAGTTCAAGATTTTAATTGCGATAGAGCGTTGCAGTATAGACATTGGACAGATTAATACACGTAATCGATAATTTGAATCGTAATAAAAGTGCTATGTTTTGAAAAATCTCTTGTTGACCATATGTCGCGGTCATTTGTGGTGTTCATCGAAAAGATTTCAGATTAAGTTGCCATTTACTATTGCGCCAATTCTTTCATCCGAAGAGAAACGATCAAACATCAATATATGCTTAAATTCAATTCCATTAATGTGCATATAAAGCGTGAATCTTCCCTTTACAGATACAAATTATTGGCATGTGTTGCAACACAGGGTATATTTGTAGCATAGCGAACAGTGGATATCTGTTTGACTTGAGTGTAAAGTACTGTGAGCCCAGTGGCTTTTCTTGAAAACGCAATATCGAGGAGCACAGCATTAAAGAAGCCGCTTGTGGGTGCAAGGACGGTACAATACAGTAATTTTTAACCGCTGTGGGTGTGCCTTGGGTATTTCCACGATCTCTAATTAAAAATCTATATCACGAAAAATACCGATAAAAGCCGAGATATCGTTCATCAATGTTTTTAAATATTTCTATAAAACCAATTTGCAATTTGAATTGCTTCGGCAAAGTTTTCATGTGTAGTCTACCATGAGCAGTGGCGTAGCAGCCACTTGGCGGTTCTGGCTCTGCGCCAGGGGCGGCAAAATGAGGCTGCATAGTGCACACAGCACAAGAATTTAAAAAAATGGAGCGCTAAACAAGCTAATTTGTTACGATTTGGTCCCGCAGACCAAGAAAATTGTGGAAGGTGAACCAGTCCTGGGCATTTAAACGTTTAATTGTAAACTTTTAAGTTGTTATTGATTGTAAACGTTTAAATGACAGGTTGTGGTTAAATTTATACAAGTGTTAATTTAGACTCGAAAATGAAACGTGTCAAAGAGAGTGGAGCTTTTTTTAAAAAGAAGATGAAAGCAAGAGAAGCAGAATTAAAAAAGCACAAGGGAGCTATGCTAAAATTTGTAACCTCTTCTGGTTCAAATGTTTCTTTAACATTACCAGAGAACGATTCAAATGAAAACCCAGACAATAACGCTGAGTTCCAGAGAGATACTGAAAAGATCAGCAGAAACGCAAGAAACAGGGTCTATCAAAAGTAATACCAATGAAATCAATTATGCATTGCCAGTTATAGATGGAGACGAAGGTGAAAATAACGACGAAGCAGTTGCAGTAGTCAACAATTTGCCCAATGATGTGGCCTCTTGGCTTGAAGTTATAGATCACCATTTGAGAGTTGAGCTAGTCAAAGCAGGACCAGAAAAGTATCAAAACAAGGATGGCCCATTTGCTTCCAGCAGCAGAATAATTAAAGTTGGAGATAGCACTAAGCTTGAACGAAGAAGTGTTTCCAAAGAATGGTTCTATAAAATAAGCTTAGGCCTACTCAAAAACGGTGACAGAATTTTGAGAAGTTGGTTATTATATTCGAAAAAGGAATCGGGATTGTATTGTTATTGCTGTAAGTTGTTCCATTTTACTGGCTATGCTTTATTTATCACAAAATGTTTCAATAATTTTTGGCATTTAAATCCACGCATATTTGAGCATGAGAATTCCAAAATCCACAAAGAATGCATGGAAAAATGAAAAGAGTTTGCAATGAGACTACAATTGCAACAAACAATTGACAAGAACATGCAGAAACATATGGATGAAGAGCGAAAAAAGTGGAAAGCAATTTTAGAAAGCGTTGTTGATGTCATATTATTTCTAAGTAAGCAAAACCTTCCTTTTCGAGGACATCGTGAAGCTTTTGAATCCAACAACCAAGGGAATTTTTTAGAGACCGTGAAGCTTCTGGCAAAATATAGTCCCGTACTCAGCAAACACCTTTCTGATATTCGTATTTCTAAGAAGATGACAAGTACTTATCTTTCTCCCACTATTCAAAATGAGCTTATTTTGCTTCTCAGTAAAAAAGTCAAAAACATCGTTCTTGAAGAGGTGCGCGAAGCTAAATATTTTGCGATTATGTGCGACAGTACTCCGGACATATCACATACTGATCAAATGACTCTTATAGTCAGATATGTAACAATCAAAAACAGTATTGCCCTACTGAAGGAATCGTTTTTGAATTTCTTTCCGTTGAGCGGAAAAACGGCAGCTGAAATTTCTCAATGTATTCTAGATGAACTTGAACTAAACAACTTTAGATGTAATGATGTGTAGGGGACAAGGCTACGACAACGCATCTACTATGTCGGGAATTCATACTGGAGTTCAGCAAAAAATCAAAAACATAAATCCAAAAGCACTATTCGTACCGTGTGGAAATCACACACTGAATCTTGCAGGTGTTCATGCCGTCGGATCGTCGCAATTAAGCGACAGATTTTTCGCTGTTTTAGAAAGATTGTATGTTTTTTTTGCTGCCTCTACTCATAGATGGGATGGCCTTCTAAAGCATGCGCCAATCGCGCTGAAGCGAGTGATTGATACGCGATGGAGCGCACATCACGCTGCTGTAAAGGCCCTTCACGCAGGTTTTGATGAGATTATGGATGCTCTAGACTAGAGTCTAGAGGAACTATGTAATCCAAACGAAAATCTTAATACACGAGGTGACGCTCATAGTATTCTAGAAGCGATTCAGAATTTTTCTTTCTTTTCCTTCTTATGTTTTTGGAAAGTAATCCTGCGAGAATCTCATGATACTCAAACTTACTTGCAGCAAAAAGGATTGCTGTTAGCGCAATGCTCTAACAAGATGAAAGCGTTTGTCAACTTTTTAGTGGAAGAACGAGATAATCTGATTAAAGGTTCTGTGGATGCAGCGATCAAAAAATGCACAGAGCTAGAGATTCCAGTTGAAGATTGGAGAGTTCGCAGAAAAAAGAGAATGCCTGGCGAACACGCAGAAGATGCTGGCCTTAGTGTTGTTGGAGAAGTAAGACGATGCATGTTTCAAGCATTGGACAGATTTAAACTTGAAGCTGAAACTAGGTTTACCGGCATACACCACTTGAATGATATGTTTGGATTTTTGAATCCTCACGCGCTGCTACAAAGCGAAAGTCACAATGGATTCACCAACGGTTTTAAAAGCACTTATGACGACGAGGTGGACTTTTTGGAGTTAGTTGTGGAAATTGACAGATTTAAGAGGCTGGTGCGAAGCAGTGAAACCACGTTTGATCGTAATGCAACAGCGTTTGATGTTTTACAGTGGTTAGCTAAATCACACCTACTTGATTCGACACCATATTTATGCTTGTGTCTGAAACTTTATCTTACCATTGGTGTTTCAATTGCGAGCTGTGAGAGGAGTTTCTCAAAGCTCAAAATGATAAAGTCCTATTTACGTTCTACCATGAATGATGATCGGCTATCAGCTCTATCGATTCTTTCTATAGAAAGAGACTACGTTCAAAAACTTGATTTTGAAGGTATTATCGCAGATTTTGCTTCGGCGAAAGCTCGAAAAGTTCAATTTTGAGGCGGCTATTGATCTTTTATTTGCCTAATACATTTGTTCTCCATTTTTTGTCTTTTATTTTAGGCCTTAACGCTGAGACAGTGAGGCTTCTTTCTCAAGCAATATAGAACTTCTGAGACGCGGTACATTATTTGTAATTATTTTTATTGAAAAGATTGCTTGAACATGAAACTATTTCAAAATTTGCTGCAGTCTACATAGGGCGGCATTTTCAACGAAAGCCAGGGACGGCAGCACATGCTCCTACGCCACTGACCATGAGGCCAAATAATGCTTGGTGACTTAACACACACTACATTAGAACAGAAAGTAGGCCTAATGCTCCTTTGCGACATTACCCAGCGCACCGATGTTTGCATTGCTTCAGCTTGATTAAAACTACACCTGTATATTTTAGCCCCATGTCGCTATAAACTATTTTTAGAAGTGTTTCTTGGCAAATTGATAGAAAATTTTTATTTCGTTTACAGTCACTGTTTTACTAGTACAACATTCATAGATTTCTCGTTCAATCCTTTTACGATTTTCTGGTAAAGTTTGGCCTGTGTTGATAAATAAGAAATTAGTAGAACGAAAGAACAAAGTAGTGATCTGTGAGCTTTTTCCAAGGAGTTTGCACTCTGTTTTGACCAACGAAACATTTTTGAAAATGTATTACAACGTATAGCTCGTTTTATGAAAGTATTTGGCCTAATTTAGTGGCAAGCCTCCGCTTGACAATGCGCTGTTGTAAAAAACCATACGCTCTTCAACCCACATTAGTATATTGGAACTTGGAAGTAGAGAAGTCGCTGTCGCTGAAGACCCTGGCAAAGACAAGTCCAAAATGGAATTTTCGAAATTAATAACTCAACAGCCAATAAATACAGCTGCGTGGTTTTGCGTTTAGTTTGCAGATAATTGTCTGATATCAGTAATTTCGCCTATGCGGAAGTGTTTTGTGTTTTATCGAAAATGCTTAGTGACATCATGTCCCTATGTCGTGAAAGTGTGGCTAAGAGACTACAACCACGTCTCTAATAAATGTTTGTGCGCTAAGGTGCTTTGCATTTAGACTAGCGTCCAGTTTCTCTGCTCCAATTTATTCAGCTCCCTCCTCCCCTTAGCTGTAGGTTGAGCAGCACAATTATGCTATTGCCTTCTAAATGCTGAAAATTTTTCAGAATGGCTGCATTGTAATCCATAGAGTAGACCTAGTTTAGCAGTTAATACCAATTCCGTTGGCAGTAGATACGGTTTTCAATTATGGGGAGTACGGTAGCTAGAAGTAGGACCAACCAGGGTCGGATTTACCATTGCACCACTGCAAATTTTCCGCCAGACCCATAAAATTGTTCAGGATGTAGTACAAAAGCATCCTGTGGTTTTGCACTTGAGTACTAGACCCGGGACTTAGGAGAAATTAATGCGCAATTGTGTGAAAAAAGGCTCTCTAGCCTGTTTCTTTTGTAAGATGTTACAGTTTTTGTGCTAGACGTAGAAATTTCATTTTAGGCTTGAAAATCAGGTTTTTCTGAGGTTGGTGAGTTTGATGCGATGCAACTTAATTAATGCATCTAGAGACTTGAAATTTAGTATGCAGTTTGAAGAGGAATCGTGCTTACTACCTCAAAAACTCCACTTGATTGGATAAAAATTTGTTATTAAAATAGCCTAGCGATTTTTTGGTAAAATTCAAACACCGGCTACCCGACCCTAGCCTGTATCAGAATTAAGTATTTAGAAATTATTACGTCATTTTTCCCATTCATTGATTGTTAATGTTTGTGAGCATTCAGGCTTTGAAGTCAACGTGCGAAAGTACAAGAGACCCTTGGAAACTAATTTTTTTTAAATCAAGAAACACTAGTTACTCATAAAGTACTATCTACTTGCAAACGGTTTTCAAAAAATTGGAGGGTAAATGGCTTGCAGCTACTGCCATCCTACTGGAAAGTTTGATTTCAGTGCGCTGAATAATTGCACCAACAAATGTAAAGCCAAAATTTGCACTATTTTTACCAAAAATTGCTGAGTAAATTTTTATTTTTCATTTTTTTAACAAATTTTCATAGGCTAGATTAAATACGCCAAATTTCAAATGGCTACCTGCAAAATTTCCTTCATTTCTGTCAAGACATGCACTGATCTCGAGAAAAGCTAAATTTCTTGTTGAAGCAAAATCTGATCCCTCCACAAATCTTTAAATATTTTACAAATCGTAGGAGCTAGAGAGTTCTTTTTTCGCACACGCTCCAGTCCTTCCTCTATCTTTATATTTTCATGCAGCTATCTTAGCTTAAATTTTTAATCACCTTTTTGGACCGATGTAACTTGTTGAGGTAGCCAATTAACGAAAATATTTCCATACTAAAACCTGTTATTTTTTACTTCAAAACGACACTGCTCTGTAAAAATTTCCATAAAATCTTTCCTTTATGACATGTCGTTTATACATCGGAAAATCAAGACGTCACGTACAATGTGACATTTGTCGTGATGTCACCTGAAAAGAAAGATGTTTCTAGCTAATTTTTGTAGCGACTGACTCCTTTTCACCAACTACGCTGAAAGGTACCACAAATGCAAAGTACATGCAACTCATACATAAGTAAATATGCAAAGCTCCCTTAGTCTCATGAAGAGTGAGTTGGAATTAGTTATATCTTTTTTCATCTTAGTTAGCTGAGTGGCAGGTGGGTTTTTTGTCAACGCCTACTCCATCCTTTCCAATTTCAATCTCCCTTGCAGATACTTTACCAAAACAGTGTCTTGTCTCTACTCATAAACCTGGCAACATCTGTGACTGCTGTTTGTTTTTCTGTTCAATACCAAGTTTTATAGAAATCTAAAGAACCAACTAAAAAACACTATAATATATCTTTGAAAAAATAGAGCATATGTTGTCTGTTTTGTTCTGTTTTCAAAGTTATTCAATATATGATGTTTATATAACAAAAATTAACCAATCAGAAAACAAGAAAACCAATCCGAATAAGTGAGAATATCATTATTTGCATTTGCGCGTTGGCGCACACTGTCATAAAAAAAAGTGAAACATCCGGTACCATCTAAAAGCTATTGATTGAAATGTTGTCATTTTAAGGTATGTTGTGGGAATAAAATCTTCTTCACACTTCTAATGATGTAAAAATCTATGTACGATCTGTAAAACTTACTTTATTCAAGTCATAGTCAAGAAACTTTTTCACATATTGGCTAGTCTACCTTAGTGGGTTGTGACCCAAACTTTGATTTAAGGTCAAGTTTTTGGATTTCGAAAAAAAACATTGAAAAAAAAACAAACTAACAGCTTTTAAAACAATTTAGAAATTATCTCACTTTGCATGGGTTGGTAACTACGGAGACTACCACAACAGGGCTCATGATCTTCTACACTAGCATAACATGAGTTTTTCAATATGACCCTGTGACCTGTGGACCCGTGGCCTGACACAGTAATTAAACCAGATAGAGAAAATATTCATAGTGTTTGCATGCAGAATGTGCTGAAACTGAAACACGAAATTAAAACAAAACAAAAAATTTCCACATTGCCTTGATGATAGGTCGCCTTCAAATGGCGATAAAAATAAGTACAGTACACATTATACTTTTTCATAAGTTGTTAGTTCGGGAAAAAGAAATTTTAAATTTGTTTTGTTTAAATGACCCATCTGCGCTATAGTGGGTTATAGATTCAGTTATAACAAGACATACGTTCTGTTTGTTTTTAAGTAGCCTATAATGCTATCGAATGCAGAAAACAAAAACATGTAGTTATTTCGAACAGTTTAAGAACTAAATAAAGGTTTATGTAAGCCCAAATACTCCTGACGCACATGGTTGCGAACATGGGCATTTGACGAAAAGCAAACTGATAATTCAAAAAGAATGTAGTAAAATCAATGGATTGCTTAATGATGTCGCGCTCAACAAAACAAATACATACAATCTTCGATTTTTTTATCCACCGGGTTTAAGAAAAATAGTTTGCTAAGTATTTTGTGCATGCAGCTTAAATACATGGAAAAATGTCGCACCATCGTCGTTTTCACACATACCCCAGCACGTATCTGTTAACATAACAAATTTATGCTGCTTTAAAACTAATTAAATAGCTACCTGGACTTGAATATCTGTGGATGACGGCAAGAAGCACCTTAATTCTATGTAACCACTTCACAAAAAGATAGGGCTTTGCAATATTCCTTTTCATTTACAAAACAATTGTACTCATAAACATAATACTTCGTCCATTTCCTTATAATGAAACATAACCTTACAGATGAACAACACCATACAATTCATTACAAGTTGAATGGTAACGTCTCTAAAGAGTCAGATTTTTCATTTTAACTTTTTCTTTGTCTCCCGATGCTCCTCCTCAACCTTGCACTCTCAGTATTTAGTAATATTGCAAAAGGTTGCCTGACATGAAAAAATAGTCTGCAAAAGAAGAAAAGGCTCCCTGTGGACACATTTGCGTTTTTACGTGTCAGCTTTTAAACCAAGCGTCTGCAAAAGCCCAGAAAGAGTAATTAAAGAAAAACATTTTTACCTTAATACACACGATAGAGAGAAATAAAATGAGAATAAGAAAAAGGATAAAATTATCTACCAGGTAGTGAAAAAAACACTCATTTTATAATGTTTTGAAGATAGAATAAAAAAGTGGCTGCAATTTGGTTGACCCACCCTACTCTTAAGTTTTTCGCTGTGCTTTTGTACATGAAAAAACTTGTGATATATGCCACATCTCTGCTGAGAGCCTTACTGTTTTTGGTAACTCTAAAAACTTTGCTTGCAAACTTTTAATCTTTGCTTTTTTGATGCTTTGGTACAACTTTTAAAATTTCGCCACTTTACCTTTCTGACATAATGGAGAAGTCTTCGGCAAAGGCAAAACAATTTAAAATCCCAAATTTCTTAAATATTGCATATTGAAAGCTTAAATGAACACTTTATTACAGAACAGCGATACAAAAAGTGCTTTCTGTTTGCATTTTTCATTTTTCAAATGTTCAGCTTTTGCCAAAATAAGTGGTTCTCAAGTTTGTATTGGCCTGTGCATATTAAGGAGTTGTTTTGTTTCATCAGTCACCACATCAAGGAGAGCAGTAAAAGTGGACGGCTAAGGCAAATTCCCCTGCAGTATTCACAATGTTTTGGCATTAGAGGTTACACAGACAAGAAACATTAACTTGACCTCACTATGCTCCAATTTTTTTATTATGTAGCGCAGTAACATCCTTTTTTACACACCGTGATTCATGCAGTATGTATGTTTGAGAAAAAAATTATCCTTTGACCAATAAATTACATTTAAGTTAATATATATACAGGTAAAAATTTTAAAACGAATTTTGTTCAAGTTTTGCAGTGCCCACGGCAAAGTCTCACAGCTCCTCAGAGCAATGCAGCACCCAGTTTAAAAACTGCTGGGCTACAGCACTGCTTAATAAATATACATTTTTTGATTAAAAAGCTGTTTTTGCTTTTGTACGTAGCTATGTGGTAAAGTTTAATAGTAAATAAGTTTTTCATTGTGTAATACTTCATTCTCTTCCTGCAACTAATCTATTGGTTGCTTTTTTGACTGCAAGCATGTCTGCTGGAACAAGGTTGGTCACTTACATGTACATTTCAAATGTTGTAACGTATCTTGTATCAGTATTGAAACTTTGAAGTGTGTAGTTCTGTAACTTTTTTAATCAGATTAGTTCAGTTTTAGAAACCTTACAAATCTATACTACATGTTGCTTGGCATTAATGTGATTTATTACAGCGTTTTGCGCCTTATTTAATTGTTCATTGAAGTTTAGTTACTGTTTTTCTTGTTTCCATGTTAAGCTTAAACCACTGGCAAAAGTCACAAGTGTAAGTCACATATAAATGCAGTAGGTGTTTAACTAGGAAGAATCATTTAATAAGGAATTGTAAAATTGCACTTGCTGGACATTGACTGAACAACTTGTTTTTGCCATACTGTGTATTGTTTTCAGTAAAGCACATCATTGAAAGCATAGTATCAGTAAAGGCAGTAAAATAATTTTATACATCATCAAAAGCCTCATGCCTCATCAAGATAGCAGAATATAATATTGCAGTAGACAAAAACTTCGAATTTATAGTCCTTTTTAACTATCTTTGCTCAATCATGGCAATTGATATAGATGACCATAGGTACCGACTTACTGGGTTTCAGGGTGGCCACGCCACCCTTTTGCTCACAATGAACAAAAACACTCTTTGTCAGTGGACATCATAAAGCATCCAGTGGATCAAGGCCTTGCAACAAACACATCTTGCATACCAACTTCTTTTCTTGAGTATTTCATTTACCCACATAATTGTTGGCAGGCGAGCTGTGAATCGTCCTCTCCGGTGTTGTCAGTTGGACGATTGTGTCAACCGTGCACTGCTCCCTGGAACGATTTCGCACACTATTTTCGTACTTACATAAAGTAATTTTTTCGATTTGACCTTCAAATTTAAAGTGAAAAACAGCAGTGACTGTCACTTGCAAAAAAGAAAACCAAAAAGATTTACTGAACTGTTTATTAAAGAAGAGGTTTCTAAAGACTTCTGCAAAGTTTCATCTCAGTGAGATGCGGTAAAATTTTCCCACTTAACGCTCCTGAGCATTGCATTGTATACGTGTAGAAATGTATCAGACCAGGGCGACATCACTTGGTTACTGTGCAGCATAGCAATTTGCAACTGTGCCAAACTAATACGTTATTAAAAGCAAACTAAATATAAGCGATGCTAAAAGTCCTATTTCGCCATGCACAGTTATTCAGTTAATTATGGTACTACGTTTGCCAGTGCATGTTAGTTGAGTTGCGGCTTTGGATTACTGCCGACAATTGATTGACAGGTTGTGGGTACATGTGGAAAGGTTTATTATCTTCGTCGACTGCAGACTTTGCTGAATGTTGTAAGCGCTATTGTCTAGCATCTGCAATGTAAAGTTGTCAAGTTAAGTTTCATGAGGTATTAACAACAACCGTTAACAAAGAAAAAAGTTTTGAAAAATTAAACACGTCTTAAGCGTTTTCTTTTGTCAAAATTGTTTCATATGAAATTACTACTACAAGGAATATTTTAGTAGTGCTAACAAACGTAAAGTACAACGCAAAGCAATCCTCTTGTATAATGCGTATAAATGCACCGCTTCCATTGCAAAAAAATTTGTAACTGGCTAATACGCCAGTTAAACCTTAAAAGACCAAGACATTAAACGCTGAGACCATCAAAAGATCTCATAGCCTACAAATTAAAAACTAAATGAAAATGTGTTCATGATGAAGTTATTTTGAATATTCAGCTAACAACATTTGCCAGATGTGAATCTTGAGCGATAAAGCCAAGCGATTCTCAGACAACTGAGGTGAATGCGGGTGTTTGCTGGCTTTATACAGACAAACCTGGAAAAGATGACAATTACACATTTAGCTGAAAGAAAGTGAACAATCACGCTTAAAATGGGCTCGAAAGTTTTGATTACTGTAGGTTGCCATGCCACCCCGTGCAAAAATAAAAATCAGTGTCTATGTATCTGACAATATAGATTGTAAAGGTCATGCATTACAGCATTGTTTTGTTAAATTCTTTCTGCAGGTTTTCGCTAGAATATGCAATTGTGTGAGTGAAGAGTAACTTTTATTGTTTTTGTCAATGACTGCAATGAGATATTTTCAAAAAGTATTGCTCTGTCTCTCTCTTTTTGTGCTATGTATGTCAGTCGCACAAAACATTCCTACTGTATTTCCTAAATTAAGACAAACACACCTGTGGTATATTCAAAACTTGATAGATTCAGCATGGTTATTGCTGTGGAAATGTGCAGATACAAATCAATTGTGCTGGTTCTTGTCTTCAACACCTATCAATCTCTACTTCCTGTTCCTGCTATACTTTTTCTCTTCCTGGCAACACCACGGCAGTGTACTATTGTCTGCAATATTACTGCAGCATCCAACTTATAAACACTAATAAAGACTAGACAAACATTTACCGTTATTGTGTTTAAATGTTGTGATTGTAAAAGAATTTATTTGCATTGTATTGATGTAGATGAGGCTTGATTGCATCCAATTGTAGTATAAGCATGTATGTCAACAATTATGTGGGGTAAAAGTCATAATTTGCTTCCATTAATTGCAATGTAACAAAATAAATAACGGTATGGTACAAGTTGGCACACCAGATAGTGTACAGCTACGTGGCATTCAGTCATCTGAGTGTTTATGCATTTATATAAAAAAACACAGCATTACTGGTCTTTTACAAAGGACAAAAATTTATCCTTTGTGTTAGTATAAACCCAAATTAACTCTTCAGCAGAACTTCCTTATTCAGTTATGCTGTGTTGTATGTTGTAGATTCAAAGTTTAATTCTCTGATAATGAATGTGTGGTTATTTACACTTGGGTTTATATTATTTTCTTATGTGTTCATCTTACCTAAATTTTATGAAAGGTCACAGTAGGTTTTTCCAACAATGTATAGCAATACGTACGTCCAGTTTATGATAATAGATTATAGCCTTGTTTTCAGATATATACATCTTCAGTTAAGCCTAACACTAAATTCAATTAATTCTTAAACCTGTATCAGGAGTTGTGATTGTAATGACATGAGTCTAACCTAAGCCCCGTTTGGAGTTACCTCAGTTTAATTATCTTTTTTTCAAACTTTTTCAATTCAAATCACCTTCAGGTATAACTGGACTCACCATTATATATGAAATGTATAGTTGATAGAGCTGAGTTACTTTGTCAAGATCTATTGTTGTAGAGTTTCAACAAACACAACGGGACTTGAAAGTGACATGACCTTAAGTTAGGCTTTATTGTGCTTAATTCAATCCTCCACATCTGGCTCTTGGCATTCTTGATTTATCCTTCTTCTGTGGATTAAACATGTGCTCTATTGATCTGTGATCAGTGACCAGTGTGTATGTTCTTCCATGAAGGTAGTGATCCCATTTTCTGACAGCTTCAATAATTAATCAAAGAGGCTTCCTCTTCTATTGCAGGGTAGTGTGTCTCACAATTGGTGAGTGTCCGAGACATAAATGCCACAGAGTTTCTTCTTTGCAAATTCCGATGCATCGCATTTGACTGTACCATTTTCATCAATGGTAGTTATACAGGAGTTCTCAATAAATAATAAATGATTCATAATAAATGATTGATTGTTCTAAAGTAATTATCATGGACAAAGCTCTCCAGCCATCAAAATTGCCGTCCAAATGATCTGTGTGCAGAAAAAGAGCAGCGAGTGATATGCTACTACATTTGGCAAAGAATTAACTTCTGGTGCTACTTTAATTTACAGGCACATGTATGGTTTGCTCATATGTCAAACACACTGGACAATAAGCTTGCACCACACTTTCTGCTTTGGTTTTAGTGTTGTTTACATTACGTACCTACTGAAGTTACGATCAAATTATGGGAACTGTTTTAGAAATTGTTTGGCATTACTTTAAACAACATTTTTAATAATACAACGGTATTGGATATGCTTATAAGTAACAAAAAAGAATTCAGCAAGTAGTACGATCTACTGTCCACTTGAGTCCCACTTTTTATGGCAAAATCTGCATGAAAAGATTTTGATTTTTTAGTATTGAAAATCTGCCAACTCGGATTTCTGTTTTAGAATTAAAACGCAAAAGATGGGACATATATTGCTATTATTTAAATTGTTTTTTATATAAACATTTAGACATGCAAAGTTAGCATTATAACTTTACCGCACTATGTAACTAATATACAAGTTTTGATGTTTAATTTTGGAGTTTGCTGGACTGTCATAAATATTGCTTAGTTTAGTTTTTGTTAATTTAATTAAAAAAACTTTCTCTCAAATTAGTTGATAAATATTTTGATGAACTATATGAAACTTTTTTTGATTATTTGTTGTTTTTTTGGCTGTAGGCATCAATTATGATTTTTAGTTGCGGTATTTACTTTAAAAATCAATGCATAATACAATCTTTCGAATATTGTTCAATATTTTTGCTTGTTTTTCAGGGTTTTTAAGAAAAGTAGTCCTAATGGAAAGGTAACTTTTCATTTAAATTAATGAGAGTGTTTTTACTTGTTATTATCCAAATCTTTAAAGCCTTAAACGTTTAAAATCTAAAAAATTTTTATAAATATTTCATTTTATAAAGTGCAATCGCATATATGTATTAAACAATTTGCAATGTATATTTTCAAAGGATCTGGATATAAAGATGAAGTAGCAATTCTTTTAACAACCTGTCTATGTTTTGTTCCCTGTTTTATTTTTCATATAGCTCGATTCATTGAAGCTTAAATCTATGACATGTTTTTGTATAAGTTTGTAATTCTAATACCTTATACTTTCAGATAACTGCTTACTTGGGGAAAAGAGATTACATTGACCATATCTCTTATACTGACCCTATAGGTGAGGAAAAAGTGAATAACTAGATGTGCTATTATATATATACTACTACTAGTAAATGGTTTATTGTTTAAATTTATAAGGGTTGTACGGTTTTCATAGTTTAAAACTTTAGTATATTAACATTTGAAATATCTTGTTAGTGTCTTAAAAAATTGAATTACAGTAACCATTATGAAGCTCTATGTTTTCAAGTTACTGCACTTATTATATACTGCTAAATTTAAGTTTCCTATGAAACCCTATTTTCTTTATAAAATAAAAATTTATACGGTACTGCAATTTTTGTTGGCAGTTACCGGAAACCTTATTAACTGCACTTAATATTAATAATTTTTTTAATGATATTTTACTGTTTTTTAAAAGTTATGTTGTTTGGTTAGATTCACACATGTACATAAAAACTTAAATTGTGTAACATATCAATTCAATTAACATTTTTATGTATTAATGTTTTTGTTGCTCATGTATTTAAGTTTATATAATGTGTTATGCAGATGGGGTTGTTCTAATTGATCCAGAGTACATAAAGGATAGGAAAGGTATGTAAATAGTGTACTGATAAAATAGATATTTTCTAAGATCTGACAAAAACAAGTCAATCTTATAGCTCTTATATCTTATAAGAACATTATTAACTAAATAAACTGGTTTTAAAATGGTGTGAGTTGTGTTTTCAAAGCAAGACACTTGCTTGCAGTTAGGGAATAGACAAGAACTTGATTCATTGAGAAGGTATTATAGGTAGATATAAGCAACAGGTGGTGATTAAACTGGTCACAAGAATATGTTAAGTAAATTTTTTCAGTTTAGACATGAGGTGTAGACAAAAAAAACAGCTTTGTTTGAAGTGCAACAGTAGGTTACTACTAGTATCACAACCTATTTGTGCTGCCATAATGTCTTGAAGGTGTCAGTTATTCTAAATTTAATTAACAGCTAAACTGGTGCCTAGCTTACAGTATTGGTATTGTTCCTTATACAGAGTACTCCAAGGATGTGCAAACATTTTTGACTCAAAGGCTGCACTAGTGTTAAATATTTAATGGCGGGCAGGTGTTCGTATAAATGTAATGCTTCCCTCAGTGCATGCCTACTAGCCAGAACTACAAAAAAATCATTTTGCGTAGTGTTTAGAGCAGGTATAATTTTAAGGCAATGAAATCTACAAAATTAAATGCTACGCAATTAATGTTTATTTTTGTTAGTTGCTAATAAAAGTTTTTCCGTTTCTTAGGTTGTACTGTAGTGTTTGTGTTGGCATTTGTTATTGTTGCAATATCTGTTAACCGATTAACTCAGGCAATTTTAGCTATATTTGATTTTTGATAAATGTTTTTGGTTAACCGGATAAAAAATCCGTATGTTATTAATGCATTTTTATACCTCCTTATCAACTTTCAAATTTCGTTGTTTCTAGATACGGGTAGTCTACAACCTGGCAGTTAGTTGGTAATATCAAAAGTGCTGATTGCCTTACTGTTGTACTTCATTAAAACCTTTATTCAAAGCTCTTTGTCCTGTATGTAAGAGAGACTTCGTTCTATTATGACATTAACAATACACAAAGCAATTGAAATGTGTCAGTAGAGTTACAAGTTAACCTCCAGATATGACAATTTTAGTACATAGATCACATTGTAGGTGCATTGCAAGGTAAGCACTGGGCAATTTTCCAGGGATTCAGCTGGAAAGTTTGAGATCGGTTGTACGCTTGTGAATTTGCTAAATTAAAACAAAAATTAAATAGACATTAATAATTTGTGTGTTTTTGTATACGTATGTGGTCTTTTTATAACAAAACTGTGTCACTCTTGAATGTTTTTATAATCGACAGATACCGTGTTTTACCAGTGATTGAAATCAGGAAAATATTTTTTTATGCTTACTGTTTATTGTATAGTTAACCAGTTCGCTAAAACACAAATATCCGGATAATAAATATTACTGATATCTGAACCAAAGCTAGCATTTAGTTAATTCTTTACTTAATAACAAGATACCAAAGCGTTGTTTGCATTCTTTTTAGTATTTGTGAAGTTACTATGTGCTTTCCGTTATGGTCGCGAAGACTTAGATGTTCTGGGTCTCACTTTTAGAAAGGATTTTTGTTCCATATCGTTGCAGGTATGTTAGTGAACCATGAATACTAATCACGGGAGAGTATTTGTTCATGTTTATCTTTTAACAAAATATATTTCAAATCAATTAAAAACACACATACACATACATATGTATATATCCAAATCTGTTAAGAAAAGGCTAATGCAAAAATACGTATGTGTAGCAAGAATTTAAAAAGAAATTTGTAATTTGGTAATTATTGCTGAAAATAGGTTTTCTTTTCATTTGCTTGTTAACTTGTAATTTTAAGGTTTTCCCCCCTTTGTCTGATGATCATAAAAAACCAAAGACTCGACTTCAGGAAAGATTGATTAAGAAATTGGGAGAGCATGCTTATCCTTTTTTTGTTGAGGTCAGTGTTCGATATGTTTATTAGGAGATATGAGTTTTAAAAATTTAAAGGTCAGCTTTTATTTGTGTGCTTTGTAACAATAGAACTCGGTTTACTACGGCAAGTATCAATTTTGAAGTAGTTTTTTATATTAATATGAAGTAGCTTGTCAATGGACTTTAAGGCAAGGCATTGAATTAAGTGCCATGTAGTTAGCATAAACCATAAAAACACTGCATATCTTATTATTTGAAAATAATGGTGTGCATAGTACAATCATGAAAAATATTGTCTTTTAGATAAAGTTGTTTCAGTCTACAAAAGCATAGACTCGGAACATTAAAAGCCCTTTAGAGTGATATGTAAAGCAGCAAATGCTTTGATACTGGTAGTTTATCAGTATCTACTTGTTAAACTGTATCCTATGATTATATTTTTTTCATAGTTTTACAAGAAAAGTTTTTGTATACTGTAGTATCAAATGGTATATTTTACATGAAACATATTTAGGTAAGTTTAACATTAATTATTATAATTATCAGGCTAGGATGTAACAGTGTGAAATATTGCCATAGAGCAATGATATATGGCAGCAAAATGCCAGGTAAAAATTTCTGAATAAGATAAGTTGTTGAAAAATTATTGTTATGTTTGATAAGATTCCAAAAGACTCTCCATGTTCTGTGACACTGCAACCTGCACCTGGAGATACTGGAAAGCCTTGCGGTGTTGATTACGAATTAAAAACTTACGTATCAGAGGACAATGATGACAAAATCCATAAAAGGTTTTTTTTGTAAAACATTGATTTAATTCAATTTTTTGTTATGCTTTTGTTTTGTTACCAAGTAGCTGCATAGCTGTTGGAAAAAACAATGTTCGTTCTGCTTATGCATGATTATAATAATTCCGTAAAAGCAACAACAGATTTGGTGCATAACATTGGAAGCTTGAAGCTACTGGTAATTCGAAACAGTACAAGAAAATCCAAAATATTCTTACACATATTTGTAGCAAACGTTCCATTTCTGTCTGGAAACATTCTTAATGACAATGCAAGGTATAAAAATATTTTGCCTGTCTTGTATCTGCTTCTAATGACAGATTTGTTTTCCACCATGAAAAAACATATACTTCATTGAAATTACACCTGTTCATCATCAATGGCCTGTATAACCGATTATTATTTATTTGACTAATTAAAAGTTTATAACACAGCTGTCCATCCTTCAAAACCTGTACTTGTTTTCTGTTTACATGTTTCAGTATACTTTCTTATATGTAAAAATACTAATATTTCTCAGCTTCATTCATTTATTTACAGCTATTCATTGGGACTGTACTAATGTGCACTACCTTTTAAATCTTTTCGTAGTAGTATCATTATTGTGTCAGTACTTTTCAATCTAGGCTTACCATGTTTTCTAAGCCATCAACCCGGACAACTTTAAGCATGGTATATATTTTGACGTCACAGACGTCATGGTCCATCATGACAGGCATAAAACAGCAATTTTAAATTATGCTGTGTACTAACTAGGGATGTGCTGCGAGGAAGGTTATTCGGGTTCGTGTGAACCCGACTATCATGAAGGTCGACACAAACGAATCCCGAATGTATTCGTATTAGAACCAAAACATAAAAATTTCCTCCAAAAGTTGTCAAGTCTTGCTTCTAAAATGACGTAATCGATAAACAAATCACTTTCTTTCGAAAAATAGTTAGGAAAACTACCTTCATTGTAAGTACTGCTGACTCTAGTTTATCACTGTCGGGAAACTAGATCATCATTTTTTATGTAAGTCAGTAAATTTATAACTAATATTGTTTTCGGGTTCGCCATTGTTGGTATTCGTGTTCACCCGAATCTTCCATAAAGGCGATATTCGGCAAATCTATTCGGGTTTGGGTTCGTATCGGCCCATCCCTAGTACTAACTACTAACTAAATAGATTGGGCTAAGAATTTAAAAAAGTTAACGTATGTACTGCAAACTAATGTTAATTGTGACACCTTCAAATCCAAATCCAGTAGTGTGATATAAAACAATCAAGTAACACAATGACATCAGTTTTCTACGGAAATTTGTTGTTTAGCAAATAGCTCAAACTTGTATTTGCATGTGGTGTTGAAGTATGCTAGATAATTGTATGCATTTCTTATAGGCATGATTGCCAAAAAAAATCCAGGCAGTACGAATCTGAAAACTCAAAAAAATATCAGATCGTCCAAGGTTTTTCCAGGCAGTGCACATAAACAACGATGCCTATGGTACTACTCTTTTACTCAATAGCATTGTGCTTTTCAAGAAACAACAAAACATTACAGAATAACTTTATCGTTAAATAAAAATATGGAACTGTGTTGGAAATGAGTATGAGTCCAGTAGTTGCAGGGTTATTGGCAAAATTTACTTTTCTACATATCTGCGCTAGTTTTCATAGACGATTTTTGATGTAGAAAGTTTCAAAACCGTATCCTTTTTTGAACAAATTGCTTTCGCCTCATCACCAGGACAACAGAAGACAGTTAGGCTATCACATAGATTAGGAAGTCGCACTCTCGGAAAAATGTTGACATGATTTCATCATTATTTAAGTTGAAAATTTTACAGAAATACAGTAGTAGGTAACTGACGGTTTTTTCAAAATTTTTTTTAGAAAAAAATAAGATTAACTAAACTAGAATTTGTCAAAGCGAACTGCAGCCACGAAATCACAAAAGACGAAACTACAGAATGACTTAAATTAATGCTGGTTGCTTGCTTCTAGTTTGAGTATTTACAGTTTGCTAATTTCCTGGTTAAATATTTCTGTTTTTATTTTCCTGTTTGGTAAATCCTACTTTTTGAAGATTTGTATTTGTATTTGAATTTTACATGTCTCTCTTTATTTCTGTAAAAGATCAAAAATTAAAAATGTAATAATGCAAGCTAGTGTAACAGTGTAACAAGTTGGAATGTTCCAACGGACCCCGAGAGTAGGTTAGAAATTTTAGATAGCACTACTTCCTTTGCACATGTCGTGGTAAGTCACCAATGGCAAGCTTTCAAACTCCTTGGAGAATTAAAACATAAAACAAAACTCGATACAAAAACGTTTCTATTCAACTTCAATGCAGTACAAACAAAGATGCAAACAATCATACTGATATTGCCAGGCATAATACTAGTTATTGTAAAAAATCAAACGTTCACAATAAACTAAAAGATCTTTTTTATTGCTCAATGTCCATTAAGTTTTTCCAATCTCTCTTAAGTTTTGTGGTTTTAGATGAAGTGGGAGAAGCAAATAGCACACCACATTTACGTTGCTCATTTACGGCTGTTTAGAAAATAAATAATGTTGCGCATATTACTTTTTGTTTTATGGATTTCATGTTGCCAACCGAATACCCACTAATTTTTCCAGGTGTTCTTTTATTTTGTTATTTTGCTGATTTGACTTTTTTTTCGTTTATGTTTGGCATATACTGTTTTATATAAGAAATTTTATAATACACACTTCAACTGTCCCCAATTTAATTGAAAGTCTTTTTTAGAAATTCGGTACGATTGGCAATTCGTAAGGTACAGTTCGCTCCTGACAAAAAAGGAAGGCAACCAACTGCAGAAATACAAAAGCAGTTCTTGATGAGTGATAAACCTTTGTGCTTAGAGGCAACATTGGATAAGGATGCAAGCATTTTTATATTTTTTGTTTTCAAATCATTTACTAAACTTATTTTGTGTTTTGTTAATGTAAAGCAATTGATCTAGCATGTTATTGCTGTTACTTGCTTTTTAGCTGTACTACCATGGTGAAACAATTGGTGTAAATGTGCAAGTTACGAACAATTCCTCTAAGACTGTTAAAAAAATCAAGATATCTGTTCGACAACTTGCCGATATATGTCTTTTCTCAAATGCCCAGTATAAGTGCCCTGTTGCTGTGTTAGATGCAGAGTAAGTCAAATGGAAAAAAGCATCTAATTATTTGTTAGTCTTATTGAATTTTTGAGAATTTTAATAGAAGGCTGTTGTTGGCTCAATAAGTTAATCCTTAGTACCCAATATATCATTACATTTTCCATTATTCATATTTAATAGTTAATATTATTTAAGTAAGTATGTAAACAGTTTTCTTGTACTGCCAAGTGCTGATTTGCATTTTTAAGCTAAGTAAGCAGTTTTAGAAGTTTTGTTATATGATTTGTGTACGCCATCCTTGTCAGTTTAATTTATAATGTAAAGTCGTGATTTTTTTCAGTGATCAAGTTGCACCAAGCTCAACGTTGTGCAAAGTTTACCAAATCTGCCCCTTACTTGGCAATAATAAAGACAAACGTGGATTAGCGTTGGATGGTCAGCTTAAACATGAAGATACAAATTTGGCATCAAGCACAATGTATATTATGCTGTATAAATAATAAGTATATATAAATTATTATTAGTACAGTGTTTAGTAATCTACTGTATCGGTATTTTCTGAGATTTAGGTGTGTTGCTGCAATACTACATTTACATAAATTAATCAGTCGTATTGCTATTGGTATCTATTTTAATATAAAGCTACTGTTTGTTTCAAGCTTGAAAGAAGGTATTCCTAAAGAGAATCTAGGAATTATTGTTCGATACAAGGTTAAAGTTAAACTTACACTTGGAGGTCTTGGTGGGTGAGTAATGTGTCATGTAAATATTTTTCAAGGTGAATTACATTAATTTCAATTTAGTTTCAATTGTTTTGTTATTTTCAGTGAAGTTTGCGTGGAACTCCCTGTAACACTGATGCATTCAAAGCCGGTGGATGCAGAACCATCGTCATCTGCAATGTCACCAAATAAATCCGACGAGAACAAAGCAGAAGGTGAAAGTAAAAGTGAAGAATCTTCATCTTCCATAGACCATAATCTCATTTCATTTGATGCCAAGTATGTAAGATTTAGTGTAAGCAGTTATGCGTTTACAGCAAGTATGTTTTTTTTTTAAACAATTCCAGATATTTTAAATAGAAGTTAAAATTAATTTACAAGAAAATTTTTACTTAGTCCTCTTGTTAACAATGTGTCTTGATATTTTGTGCTCTCATTTTAGATAATGAGGTAGTATGTTAATTATCGGTTTGTTACCCACACATTTCTTCAGTATTGGAGTAGCCTATTTATTTTTTGATCAGAGTGTTAAAAAATGTAATTTTAAAGATTGGAGTTTATGTTTATAATATCGAATTAAATGCCACTTCCATATTGCAATGGTGTAAGATCCTGCTAATTTTGCACCTTACAGCTTTTACAATTTCGCTAATATTACTTTGTCATTCTTTGCTAGCATTGCGCGACAAGATGATGACATTGTTTTTGAAGATTTTGCTCGCATGCGATTGCAAGGTATTGAAATATAATAATGAGATTGACATAGTGGCTTTCCAATTTCAATTCTTATTTTTTAACTGCTTTTAGGTGAAACTGGAAATCAGCGCAAAAAAACAGAATAGTTTTTCACAAATTGGTAACCAAGTTGACAGAGAAAATACATCTCTTGAGAAATACATCTTAATACCGATGTCAGTATTTCTGTTGCAGTTATCAAATTTATTGCAGTATTTGAATTTTATTCAGAATTTAATAATGGCATTCTTGTTGTGTTTTTGTGTAAAATGTTTCCTAATCTTTCTATGTTCTTCCAAACGTGTTTAAATACCTTATTCGTATACTTTACAAGATACGGGTTGAAATTGTTTGACGCTACAAATTGCTGTAATAACTTTTTTAACTTCATACTGCAAACGTGTAATGTGAACTATAGGCAGACTTGTTAAAACAAATCATTAATATACTGCAAGGTTGTTAATTAGGTTAAATATTTTTGTTATTATAGTATAGATATTTTATGCGCAACATCTTTTTGTGACTCTTTATATGCTTGAATTCGGTTGACTTGTTATAGTTATCGAAGTACTGCATAACGTGTCCAGGTATCAGTGTATTTATTTACTGCCATTTGTATGAGATTACTTTTTGTTGTTTTGTGGTAAATCATGCTATATTTTCGTATTCAGTATTTTGTCATTTACATAATAATTGCTGAAAAATTCAAGGGCGCTGAAATGGTTTAAGATCAGACAAGTCTTGGTCCACTTCATCATGAAAAGAATGTTACTATTAGGGTAGCTGTATTACTATGGTAGTCCTGTTGTTAATCTTTTGTCACGTCTTGTTTTTACGTACGTAACTTTTGTGATGTCGTTGCTAGGTATGGTGAATTCAAATCCGCAACCTCAATTACTACTACTTGTTTCTTCAGTTCGGCATGCCATGATACTTTTTTGAAAACATGCGCATTAATGTTAATAATCCTCATTACTCACCAATGTGTACCCACAATGGCCAATAAAACATGGATAAAAATCATTGGTCAGTTTGTTTCACTGTTGTTACAATAAAAGTAAGTATTTTTAAGTGACAAGGGTTTCAAATTTGGCCTTTATTTATATAGCACAAATCGATGATACACTAAGAAAAAAATACAAAAAATCCCACATACCAAAGCACTAAAAACATGGCGACGATGATGATGACACAAACAAAAAAGCGAAATGCATATAGCTAAATAAGTTTGCACACACAGTAAGCCCCACGGTAGCGCACAAACTCAAATCTTCAGCGTAATATTTATTAAAAGTTGATCGATCCTAGGACTGGCCGCCGACGTCGTTCAGATGTTGCACGACGTCTTGTATTTGTTTCTTCGGTTTCACTTCCACTTTCTTCAACTTCTGCTGAAGCAGTTAATTCATCAGGGCCTTTCAAACCTGGTCCTGTAAAAAGAGTTTAACACCATAAACTATTTTAATATCTTTCCTGATTGTGTAGTTACTGGATAAACTTACCTTTGGGTGCTTCCACGCTCCGTAAAGAGCCCCTCAAACAAGTAGATGGATCACAATATCCTGGAGGGCCAACTGCTCCTTGTGGTCCAGGGTATCCAGGTGGCCCTGAAAGACCTGGTTCTCCACGTTCACCATTCCTACCATCTTGTCCATATCCAGGCGGGCCTTGAGATCCTTCAAAAAAGCAAATACTTGGCATACCAAAGAAAATAAAACTTAAATTTTATAGTCAAGGATATTTCCTGGACAAAACCTATTCATATTTAAGTTTTCTCTCTATTAACAGTATCCATTACAAACAATAATTTATCTATATTGGCAATGGCCTAAACGTGGAAGTCAACGTTTAAATTAAGGTAAATATGCTCTTTACACATTAAATATTTGGTGGTAATTAAAACAAAGTGAAATAATCCTTATTTCCGCCACCATTATTTCATGAAATAAATGTGCTGATACAAACAAGTTATACATAATTTTCAAAGAAGTACCTGGTGGACCTGGCAGGCCCATTCCACCTGGCATTCCAATTCCATGAGCTCCACGATCACCCTTGTCACCAGAAGACCCTGGAAAGGTACAAATGGAAAAATTTGTAAATGGATATATCAATAAAAGCTTCAAAATGCCAATTTATTTATGGTATAATTTTTATACACATAAAATACATAACAAGTACTATAAATCGCAGTATAATATCTACATAGTTGTCTTATCATTTAACAATGTGTCTACTACTGTTGTTAAAACAATTTTTACTCTTATTGTTTCTGAAAATTTGCATGTTTATGCAAAACATTTTACCCTATGTGAACTAAACTATCAAAAACAGTTATAAATGATAATATAATGATGAAAACCAATAAATTAATTGTCTCTACAAAATACACAATTATTTGTCCGTAATACCTTTCGGTCCAGATGTACCAGACTGACCAGGAGGACCTTGCAATCCAGTGGACCCTGGTTTGCCGGATAAGCCAGGTTGACCTAAAACGTGAATGCATAAAACATATTGTTTTGCATATGTAATTTATAATATATATAATTGCATGATGTGGTAGTTGACAAACCTACCTTGCTCTCCTTGAACTCCACGTAAACCAGGTTCTCCAGGTGGCCCAGGGGGGCCAGGTCTTGCAGAAATACCTCTTGGTTGAGGGCTTCTCAAACCTCTCATTTCGTCTGAAATAAAAACGATATATAGATGTATTGTGATAGTAAACGATGCCACAAACTATATCCTAATCGACAAAATATCACAAGAAAAATAAGTCTTTATACAGTTTACATGCATGTTATATGACTTTCATCAAGTATTATACCAACATAATTAAATTAATTATCATATTTAATGACATACAAAACATACGACAGTAGGGTGTATTCAGAATCAAACTTATGAAATATATGTAATGTCTAAAGCAATCAGTATCGATTGATATATTGCTTTCCTACACCATAGTGCACTTGTTTTACAATATAGTGGTTACACAAGACATTGCAACAGCAATCAAAGATGTAAACAACGTGACAGATATTTGATGATGAGGCAGTATGTTTACCTTGAAGTACACGGCGTATTAGTTCCAAAATATGTTGGTCACTTGGCATTGTGCCCTGACAAATAATTAATTTGTTGCATTGGGGTTTAAAATAAAAGTTGAAAAGTGTTAACTCTAAGTCAATAAATTAAGCCATTCACACATTTACAGTAAGTTTTAATTCGGATTCGAAATAGTAATCAATAACTTTCAAATTTACAGAATTAATAATTCTTGATACGCTATGAACGGGACACTTACAGGAGGTCCTTGCCGCCCAGTTCGTCCTCTTGGGCCTTTCATTCCATCCGGCCCTCTGGGACCAGATTGACCACGAGGTCCTTGTGATCCGGGCAATCCTCCTGGCCCTACTGGTCCTCTCTGTCCATTTTCACCTGGTGTACCCGGCTGAATACAAAAGAGCAAGCATTACTATAATAAATGTTGCATAATACACGTTTTCATCGATAAAGTTACGCTCAAATTATAATTAGGGCACAATGTCCCCTGGAGGCAATAGCATAACCATATTTTAAAACTATTAAATTAAGAACTTGTCAATTAATTATATATTAATGTGAAAGAACCATTTTTAGCTAATTACTACTGTAAAGATCACTTACGGATCCACGTTCTCCAGGGATGCCACCTTCTCCCTGAATGAAAACAGATATTAACCACAAAAATGGACAGGAAAAATTGAATAACAAAATCCTTCATAAATTTTACTAAAAGTTTTTTAGATCATACTGCACAACAAAAATAATAATAGTAGACTTCCAATAAAATGTATAATGAATTGATCAAAATGTTACCTTTGGTCCTGCTGGACCTTCCAATCCTTCTGGGCCATCATTTCCCTGTAATAACAAAAAAAACTTATTTACATAATATATGTAATCTTTGTAGTTGAAGTCAGTTTAATGTGACCAAGTTTAATGTGCAAAAACTACCAACGTCCCAAGACCAAACTTTTCCGGGTTCATATGAACATGAATATCAAGCATTTCTACATTAACGAACCCTAACTTTGTTCAGCTCAGTCCTAAATGACAGTACACTATAAATATTACACTCCATTCTGGATGCAACATAACGTAATCAATAATGAAGGAAAGTTATTCAGCTCTTGAAAACATGACGTGGTTTGACAATGACATTCAGTAAAACATATTGAATATGAAAGGTTTTAACTTTAAAAGTCCCTATTGAGTAAATTTTTATCTTTACTAATGCTTTTGCTAACTCAAGAATTTCATTGGTAATGCTCCACTCAGGTTCGTCGTGATAGTATTTATGTTCATCCAAATCTTGCAATTAGGTAATTATTCAATAATTCTATCCGAGTTTGGTTTTGACTAAAATAGTACATAAGCCCAACAACTACACCCAGTTGCAAGCATAATAAAAGTAGATGTAAAATATTGCTTACAGGTTCACCCTTAGCACCAGTCATTCCAGAAACTCCCTGAAACGTAAAACACATCATCAGACCTTATCTACTTACTGGTGAAGTTAATATGCTGAAGATAGAAAGTTATGACTGTAAAAATGTGAAATGAGTCCTTTGAGCATTCAGTAAAGTTTTTATAGCAACTGGTTGCAATATATTATATATAATTTTCTGAGAATCATTTTCAATCGTACTGTGAGACCATTTTTCTTAACAGAATTAAAAATGATTTAACACAAATGGCTTTATGTGAAATTTTACCTTGTGTCCTTTAATTCCAGGAAGCCCTCTTTCTCCTGGCTGACCTTGCATACCCGGTTCACCGAGATCACCCTGACATTAAAATTGTGCTTAAATAAAAACTGACTAATGAAATAATAGAACAAGATGTACGCATGTTATGATTAAATATATTCCACTTATTACAAAAAAATAATATTGTAAATAATGTGATGGCAATGGAAAATAACAGAAACCGTGTCTCATTTTTTATTAAATGAGCAACAATTTAAGGTGCAGTAGGAAAACTGACCATAAGGATACAGAAAACACAAAAGTTTTTAGTCAGAATATGCACAATAAATCTCTTCTAGTCTGGTTAACTGGCCATCAAACTGTACCACTGGAATTATTTATTGTGAAGAAAAAGTACCTGTTCTCCACGTGGACCACGGGGACCATCTTCACCTTGTGGGCCAACTTCACCCTAATACAAAGTACCAAATTTGTCATTTTGTACTGGTACATGGATAAGATCAAAGTCTAGCTACAACATTGAGTAAAGCATAGTAAAATCTAATTTTAGAAATACACATACCTCTTTTCCTTGTTCCCCACGTGGTCCTTGTATACCAGAAGGACCTGGAGGGCCCTAAAAAGTGCAACTATGATAATATAAGATACAATTCTCATATTTTAAATATATAATATACTTTAAACAAACAAAGTTTTATTACTTCGTTTTTCACAACGTTCTACATTTTTTATTTCATTTTCTAAAACCACAAAGAAATTAAGATTTAAGGCATTTGTGGTTCATGGTTTAAGGTTGTATGAAAGCGCTACAAGTTGTATTCAATGGAAGGAAAATTTTTTAATTGAAAAATGCTGCTTATTTGTTTATCAGACCAAGCAAAATTTTGTTCATAGTAATGGAGTAGTAACTATGAAGACAGAGATGAGACATGATAACTTAAGATCTGACCGAACTAGCAGACTTGAAAACAGATACCCATCCTACGCCCATCAAAAAATAAGAATAAATAGTTTCCAAGCATGGTTATGATTAAATATCTGCACTATTTGAGTACTCATGCACTTACATGTTAACACTAATTCTATGTCATCTAATTGTAAATTATGTTGCAATGGGGGATATTTTTATTGGTTGACAGAGCTTTTTCATGTTGATAGCAATATAAATTGAATGTTCCTATAAATAAAATTTTCAGGATTGAGTAACTAGCAGTTTAAATTGTTAATTTTTTGAAAGAATTCAACCTACCAACATGGTTTCAGTTTACAGTAAAAATAAAATACAACCACTTTCTTATGCTTTTCCTGCCGCCAATAGAATAAAAATAAATAAAAAAATAAAAAACTTAAGTAAGTCTTTAATAATAAGCCTTTAAAACAAACTAATAATTTAATAAACTTTAGTCATTTTAGTAGCAGCTACCCACTTCTGTGGAAATAATATAGTGAATTTTCTAATACAAAAACTTGTACTGTATTCATTACGTTAATCGAAAACAATTCTGTTTAAAACACAAACTAAATGTTTGTGTAATTTTTGCTAGAAGGTGTCCCTTGTCATTCTTCAAGCTTAAAGTTTCAAATAACTTGTTAACATACTTTTATAGATACTGCAAAAAAACTAGACAACGAACCTCTGAACCTTTGTCTCCGCGATCACCATCACGACCAGGACGACCAGTTTCTCCCTACAATACATTTGCAAATAGCATAGCTGCTGCTGCTTTGTGAACACATTGTGATAATTTCTTGATTTAAACAGTAATATTCATATCCAATATTTTAATATTTATTGGATATTGAACAACAGTAATATCCAAGATTTATAAAACTTGGGAAGAAAAATGTTGCAATATCATACAACTCACCGGCACGCCATTATTTCCTGATTCTCCTCGGTCACCTTTAACGCCCTATAACAGTATTATAGCACTTGCAAAAATTCATCCACTACAATTTTTTTAATAATCACTAATCAGATTATCTACATTGTCGATGTGGTATTAAGTGAACCTACTGGTTGTCCTTGAGGTCCTTCAATTCCTTTAGGTCCTGGTTGTCCATTGCGCCCCTAAAAATAGTTAATAAATAGCTTTAAAAACAATGATGATGTACAACCTGCTAAAACATGGATCAATCGCTAACATTATCACAACCAACTCCTAACTCAGTGTTCTTTTAATAAAAATGAAATTGTCAATTACGTCATTTTCAAAAGAACGTGCTGTTTTCCACATTTTATTATTGATACAAAGGATAAAGCAACTACTAATTATTGAAGGTAAAGCAAATAAAGGCTTATTATCTCACTCTTTCTCCAGGTGTGCCAGGTATACCATCAGAGCCCTCTCGGCCAGGCAATCCCTGAAAAAGATTTGTCGAAGTTATGTAAAAGTGAAACTTTTGTTTGAGGTGCTTTTTGCCTGGGTAAAACATCAATATTGAAATTTTGTATGACATTAACTTACTGGTTCTCCAGGAAATCCAGGTGGTCCCAAGTTACCTTGGTTTCCTTTTTCTCCTGGACCTCCTTTACTACCAGTCTCTCCTGGTGGGCCAGAGGGTCCTTCCTCTCCCTGAAAATGACAATAAAAAATGTACATTTTTGAACAAAAAAGATTATCTATTACAATTTGCTTCATAGAAAGTATAGAGAAGATGTTAAGAATCTGTGAGGTCAACACGGTTTAATATTTCTTCACACCACATGAAGTTTAATATTTGACGCTGGCGTCTGTTATACATATTTAGGATAAAACTTAAAATCCTAATAAAATCTTTGACAACAAAATTTTTGCTAATAAATTAGGTCACTTTTGTACGATATCTCTAGCTTCGTAGTTAGTGTAAATAAATGGCAAGTTTAAAAGACAATGCAATCTGCTGGTAGTTCTATTAGCCCTATTTGATTTAATCATTTTCAATTTTTCTGTAAATGCTGGAAACCAGACAAAATAATCAACTGTACAATAGTTCCACTTTTAGCTAAGTCCAAAACGTAACAAGCATAAATAAAAAAAACAAAAAAAGCTAAATTATACCTGAATGCCAGGTTCTCCAGGCGGTCCGGACTCTCCTGGCAAGCCAATAGGGCCCTTTTATACAAAAAGAGTTAATGTGAAAGCAGTAGTTTGAAATGTTACTCAAACCTTGATATTAAAAAACCTAATTATTTAAGTCACTGAATCTAATAAATACCAAACTATATAATACAATTGAAATGTTTTACTAGCCTGCTAAGTTTTAAGTTTTGAACCAACTGATAGTACTAAAAACTTACAGTTTCACCCTTCCGTCCATCTTCGCCAGAGTACCCTCGAGGTCCACGTGGACCCTGTTTTTGAACAATATTTAATATGAGTAATTTTAATACATAAAAGATGTGCTATCATTGTGGTATTTTAACATAATGAACAAAACAATGCAGAACAATACCATAAAACTCAAATGCAATAAAAAAAATAAATTCCTACCGCTTCTCCACCTGGTCCAGGTGGTCCCTGAGGCCCTTCTAGACCAACTCCACCCTAAATAATATTATTACTTAAACTATCTTACTGAACAAAGGTCATTACTATAGTGGTAATTGTGATACATCATATCATATTAGATGCAAGTTATATTTTGATTCGTGTGTGTTTGTTTGTCGATCTATCAGCAACATTATGCTAAATTTATTATCTTGGTTTTGTTCAAACTTTCAAGATAACCTACTTTCAAGATTATGGGAATAAACTGAATAACTTTTGGGCTGAAAGCGAAAAACTCATAGTAGGGCCCCTGTCCACTTACCTTTCTCTATTTCGATGAAACAGCTGCATATCTGACAGGGCCACATAAGGGTAATAAGCTGCCTTAGCAGAGGCATGCACCCCCTTGAGGGCTTTTTGTTTATAGTACATAAATATTTCCATTCATTTTGGCATAACATATGTTTAATTGGATGCTGTCATATTGTCATTTAAACAGAACAAAATACTACCTTTGGTCCCAGTTTACCATCAGGTCCCATTTCTCCCTTCCAACCTTTATGACCCTTAAAATAAGATAAGTACAATTAAATTTTTGTTTGGTTTACTTCAAGCGTTGGGCCGAAAAATACAAATGGCCATTAAACATCTTTCCTGCAGTCCTAAATTGTTCTAAAACCAAAGTTAAACCTGTTAATTTAACCCATGTGTTTTTAGTATAATTGGTGCCAAAATTTAATGTAAAACATTTTCAAAATCATCCTTGGTTGAAATAACAGCAATTTTACACAAATTTTCCCATTCTGTTCATTATAAAGTCAATAAATGGCTTTTCATACAAACCAATCATGCAAGAAAAAAAGAAATAAAGATTATTTATCTATGCATGATGTAATTTTTGATAGCAGGTTTCATCAAATTAATTTTAAAACAAACAATCCACAATTTTCGCTTACTTTTGGACCAGGAAGTCCAGGTGGTCCAGGAGCTCCTCTCGGTCCATACTAAAGGTAGCAAAGTTGAAATAAAATTTCTCTGATTTTTAACATAACTGTGAATACTTTTAACATTTGCAAAAAGCATTAGCTCTACTATTGAGACAGACTCAAATAAACATGACAATCTTTAAAATACATACAAAACCCTCTCTCGTCCCTTCGTCAGTAAATCCAGATCCAACATCCCCCTAGCAAAAAGCATAAAAAGTGTCATGGTAACGTGGAATGTATTACTTATTCACCCAATTGCAATTAAATTTGGTTGCATATAATATATAATGTATGGCAGGCATATCAATCAAGTACAGTTACATTGGTATGGAGCAGGGATGTCCAACCTGCGGCCCGCCTGAGATTTTTGTGCGGCCCCCTAGTCATTTTCACTCCAAAAGTATGTACTTTATGCACCCATTTTTCTTGAAATTTAATAGGTTCTGCGGCCCATTGAATTATTTCAAGTGACAATGCGGCCCACTATAATAAAAGGTTGGACATCCCTGGTATGGAGGATAAGTTCCAATGGTGACACATTTATTGTTCAATTTTTTCATTTGTTAGACTTGATATTTACATAAATAAACAGCATTTGATAATTTTAAAATAACATTTAAAATTGAGCATAAAGCAAATTCTCACCCCTGAAGATCCAGGTCCTGGTGGTCCAGGTAGCCCCTGCATGATTAATATAGATCAAAAACTAAAACAAAACGAACGTTTATGTACAGTGTCAATGTTACCATGTACTTACCCTTTCCCCTTTTTGTCCTTTCTCTACCTAAACAACATGGCATGTTATTTTATGTGGCTCACTATGTATATTTTGCTTAAATCATGTCAAAAGTATGAAAGTACTTCGAAAACTTAAATTCAAAAGTAAACAGTACTTGCCTCTCCAACATTATTAGCGGCTTCTCCCTAAAATTACATTCAAAATAAATATAAGGATTGGTTATTGTTGAGTATTACTTTTTCTACAGTGATACTACTTCTACTTTATTGCCATTTTTCCTGAAAAAAGAACACTGGAGTCTTATATTTTATGCTTCAATATAATACTTCAAAGCATAATACTAACACTTAAATTATGGTTAGTTTTGGAGTAGGTCTTGTAATATTGTAATACTTATTGGCTCAAATGCAACCGCATTTATCTACTTTTTTATTTATTTTACGACATTTTTTTGTTTTTAGTATCAAACAAAGTTTATGAAACCATCGAAAACACAACCAACATTGCTTGTAGTGTGATTTTTAATTTACACTGATAATTACATCAATTGGCAAAAGAGCTTTGGTACTACATAACCACAAAAGAGGTTTAGAGAAAAGGAAGAATCTCAAATACAAAGTGTCACACCTAAGTAACAGCATAAATGTAGCATAAAAATTGCCAATAAGGAAATATTCGACTAGCACAATAAAAAGTAATGCTGATTTATCTAGACTACATATCATTAGTGTAAATCCTTAGATTAATAACGGCACAGCTAATAATTGCATATTATCCTTCAATCATTCATGATGGCATCTAACAAAACTGATATTTCGTTTAGATTTGCATTTACCCCAGCTTCTATTCAAGTACATGCCCCAAACTGATAAATATATTAATAAAACAATATTTTAAACAGATAAACATCAGGTATCCTACCGGTGGTCCAGGTTCTCCAGGAAGGCCTTGTGGACCCTAAAAACAAAACATTTTAACCAAAAATAAAAATTTTTAAATACATGGCTTTTCAAAAAAAAAACTTAGCTGTAATTACAATACATTATTAACATTACACTGAAAAGTATTTCAAAATACTAACTTCTTGTCCAACTTGACCAGGTGGTCCCTGCACAAAAAATAAATATTGTTGTATTGGTAATAATAATAGAAATATGGTCACAGTTTGTATTCTATTGGCTATATACTCTGTACCATAATGATTACAGTTAATAAGACATGCCAAATAATGTGTGTTTGCAGGATTAAAAGATCAAAAATCAGGATTACAAACTGGTGAAGCCCAAAACATAGTGGTTAGGTATATGAGGACCAATTTTAAAATTTCCCATTGTGTTACTTTGATTATATGATAATTATTTGGTATGGCAATAATTTTTGCAATAAAAAAAACTTGAAAGACACTTACTATTGAGCCTGGGAGACCTATTCCTCCAGCTTCACCATCATTTCCTGGTGGACCCTACAAACAGTTCCACTTTAAAAAATAAACTACAAAGTGACAAACTAAAAATGCTCTTTTGGCAGCAAAGCTTTCTGATCTATTTATAAGTCATACAACGTGTTTTATTAAAGTAACCAGACTATAATGTGGGTGCTACGCTGCCTACGCATCCATTATTGACAAAGATCATAATTAGTATCAAATTTTGAACAATAACTTGTCAGCAAAGATGTCCATTCATGATTTCCCACTAATATTGTCTGTAGTCTTAAATTTAAAAATAGACAAGCTATGATCTTTTATGGGACACATATGGGAATACAGTAGTACATTCAATTTGAGTAAATAAACAGCATTAAGTATGAAATGGTATTGCAGCATACAAACTGTCTTTTTCAATTTTAAAAAAGCTCAGATAGTGAATAGACACGTCAAGAAAAAAATCTGCAGTAACTGAGTTAAATGGATAAGAAAAGATGGGGAAATTTTTTCTATCTTAAACAAAGCAATAGTCAAAGTTTACCTAACACTGCAATAAAACAGGCTCCACATGTGTGAATTTGGTATGCTGTAGCAACCAATACAGTATGCTATCAAAACCTTTATCTTTAGACGTTGTTAATGATATTGCTTGCTAAAATGCATTTTTGGTTGACATATTTATTATTACTTTTTTTAATTTCTTGTTTTGCTGCCCCACTTAAATGTTGTTTATTAGAGAAACAGAATATGAGTAAATGCTGTCAATGCTTTGCTATAAGACATTACAGTTAAGCACAATACAATTGTATTTTGCTGCTACTGTGGTAATACACCAGCAAAATACCTTTACCATATCGAAGTTATATATAAATTTACATAACAATGACTATTTTTTCTTAACTGTACACTATTATAATTGTTCTACAGCTGTCTTACCTGTAATCCTTGCAGGCCTTGCAGACCTCTTTCGCCCTGCATTTTATAATAAAACAGAATAACATACTGTTATATTGTATGAAAACATTATATTATCTATGGACATATTATTGTACAACTTCATTACAAGGTGGTTATCGGGGATCATAAATATGCCCTGCAAAAAAGTGAATTTGCTTTAAATCAGGGTGATTGAAAACGTGATTGTTTAAGAGCAAGGTCTTGGGATTTATGAATCATCTGCCAAAAGTACCCAAGAGCCAAAAGCATGTTATTGTACAGACATTATTATACGGATGTCGTTCTAAATTTGAGTGTAGTTCAAAAAACAATTTATTGCTCAACTAACGACTTTTTAATTAGTGGTCCGGGCCTTGAGTCCACCAAAAGTATGACATTCCTGTACTACAAAACAACTATTAATTTATTTATAACAATATCTCAGTCTATTTGGAGATCGTTTCTATACCACGTTACATTTGAGTTGTATCACGATTTATGAAATGAGCTTTCTCCTTTGAATTACAGTTTTGAATGACCATTCCAAGGAATGTAATAACCAAATGTCACAGATAATCCCTTAATTCAATATGTTACTTCACATTTTTGTTATTGTTTTCACGCTAAAAAACTCCAAAAAAATAAACTATCTTAAAAAACTTAACTCCAGATCGCAAAAATATATGTTCAGTTAACCTCACCTAAAATGTGCACTAGTAAAAAGTTAACCATACCAAAGTTCGTGCGTTTATTAAATCCACTTTTTTGCCTAAAAAGTGGATAAAAAGCTTTATACCCAGCAAAAAAAATTCCAGTACCTAATATAACAATATGCAAATACACCTACAAAGCATATTCTACTTCACATCAATGGAACACTTTTTTGGGCTCATAAAAACAGCAAATATTACTTGATATTTAAACTTTAGAAAATATCATACATACATCTACTCCATCAATCCCAGGAATACCCTCAATCCCTGGAGAACCAATGCTACCTTTCTCGCCTCTTTCACCATCTACACCAGGTGGACCCTAAATACTAGTATCCTTTAGCAAAGTTCATCAATAAACATGTTTTCTAATAAATGAAAACACATAACAAACTTATAAATAAGCACAACTAAATTGATTACAAAATTTTGAAAAAATCACAACTTTTTTAGAAGGCAGTAAAAATGGTTGAATAATAATTTAGATGATAAATTTTCTGAGTTTTTTCTTAGACAAAGGCAAAGCAAGCTCAGATATGGACTGAGTTGATTGCTTTAAAATAGATGATGACAAGACACTAGTGAGTTGTATAAAATAAAATTGAATTGGGTTCAGCAGTGTAACCGTAACAGCAAAATTTAGCAAATGAATATGTTTTGCTGTCTTACATTGAAAGATTTACATTATATAATAATAATTATATTGTGGGAGGCAAATAACTACCTGTTACGAGGATAACAAAACAAATTACTCTTGACAAAAACGAAACACTTATGTCAATCCAATTTATATCAAAAATCTGCGTTAATAACACACATTACTAAAAATGCAAAAAAAGACCCATAAATCCACAAACATTTACAAATGAGAACATTTCTTGATAAGCACCTAAGTTTTGAAAATGGTGCATCATTTCCATTAAAAATACTTTGGATATGGTGCATAGTTGATCTGGTTTACTATTAAATTATCTCACCTCTTAATAAATTACACAAAAACCTCTAACTTTTGTACAATTTTCAATATTTAATTAGATGACTCTTTCAATCCAAGCGGCTCTTTATATATGTAGCAGAGTAGTTGGAGCGCTGAGGTCACCAATGCTTTTTTAAGGTGTTTTGAGCAACCGAAACGGAGATTTTTTAAACAGAGATTTTGTTTAAATTCCTTTGGCCCGACTGAGCAATGCCTGCTTCATGACGTAGTTGCTTGCTTCACAACGGGAAATGGATTTCCTGTCAAACCGACCAAAGCGTTTTATGACCGCAAAATGGTTATGGAAGAAATGATTGATTGAAGATCGGTATGCAGTCACTTTAGGGATTAGCCAGTTAGCTACAACACGGATTTAGCCTCATTATCTGTAGATCGATTTATTATTACAGTTTTTTTGTTTTGTTAGCATTCCCGTCTGTCAACTGCAGCCTTGAACGTGTATAATTTCCATTTCTTTTGAAATTGTGTTGTGTGTTATTTCAGGACAAATGTCTCAACGTAAACGCTGCTCTGATAATACTAACAATCAAACTATATACCAGTTCTTCCCTCGTAAACAAAAAACACCAGATGTTGATACTTCAAACCTAGAAAGTTCACCTTCAAACAACACCATAAGTTTGCTTAATGAGTGGTCTTCTTCTGAAGATATTCAACAGAACCAAGATATTTCAGCAACATCTTCAACAGTTGTGACGTCTGGTGGCTTACTCTGATTGTCTACACAGGGCTTCCCAAACTTTTTTGCTCGCGACCCCTTTCAAACTTCTGAAGTTTTCCACGACCCTTCACGTTTAAATTGATTAAATTAGCAGTGCGAAACATACATTAGTCATTAGTGAAATTTATTGAGATGCAAAGAGTAAAGACCGAATTCAAGCAACCAGTACTCAAAGTCTACTTACTACTTTACACATATATAGGCTACTGGAAACAAAAAAGCACACACATTTATTCAGTGTGATTGATGCGACTGCTTTCTGCTACAAAGCAAGTCCAGCCGTGGCTCAATATCTGTTAATGCTGGTCTCAAGGCGGTTTCAATGTTGATTAGGCTGGAACGATATTTTGTTTCGATTGTATTTTGTACTTCGTGTAAAATTGGTATACGCTCTGCGACCCCTGAAGTTCGTTACGCGACCCCTTGCGGGGTCGCGACCCCCAGTTTGGGAAGCCCACTCTACAGTACAAGGGATAAAAAAGAAATGGTTTTTGCTTAATCGCCTCTTCTAAAAATTTCTCTTCTGAAATCTCGGCTTCTGGAAAGCGTCTTCTAAAAAGTAAGTTTTGGAAAATTTGCTGGATAGTGGAAACAAAGGAGCGAAAGCACAAACAATGGAGTCAATAGTTGAATAGACAAAGGAGTTCTCAAGGCAAAATAAAGTCTTTGGCTTTACTTACTTCCAATACACTAATATAGCATCGCTGTAGTACAGTAGCTCATTAAGTTGAACAGGTGTAGAAAATGGAAAGGCTGTTCGAGGGTGTAGGACACAGACATCCGGTCAAAGTACGCAGGGCACCGTTTATGACAGCGTTGATATGCGTAGTGTGTGCAGGCAATTGCGACACCAGACAGGGGGACGATTGCTTAGTTGGCAGTGAAATAGACCGAGGCCAAGGCTGCTGTATGTAGAATAGCCCCAGCGCCCCACCTTGTGCCAACCGCTGTCAATTTATCAACGTCGCTTGATATGCAGATAGAGCTGTGAGATTGAAAACTTCAGCGCCGAACTTTTCCTTAGTCTCGAAGATATCTCCGATGTCTGGGATCTTAAGGGGCACATGGTCTGCAGCTGACTTCCCATGTAGAGATCCTGCCTGCCCATGAGGGAGAAGAGGTTTGATCATGGGGTCGATAAGAGCGTAGATCAAGCGATCGGGGATTTTAAAGAAGATACACAAAGAGATATTGATCTATTTAATTGCAGAGTAAAATCAAATTGCAGAGATCAAATTGCATTGCAGAGCAAATCATCAAACTCGAGTGGCAAGTTAAGTCACTTACCTTTTATGATTAACTTGAGTCGAATCTTTTAGATAAGTGACTTAAGTCACTCGCGAGTCATTTGGCAAATCAAACTCGATCCAAGTCAAGTAAATTGATATCTAAAGCCAAACCATACAGAAAGCAAAATCACTGCTTGTGTCCAGTAGATACGTTTACAATTTAAATTTGCTTAGTTTTGCTGCCCCTTACGCATTCATATAACCTACAAACAAACTTTTTTTAAGGTTACTGCTTAATGTGTTTGGACCATTCGTTTCGCTTTAAAGCTGAATTCTAATCAACAATTTGAAACAACTCGACATAAGACGAGTCTTTTCAAATATCGATTCAAGCCAAGTCTTTCATGCAATTCTTAAGGGAGAAGACTCAAGTCAAGTCTTTGCAGAAGATGATTCTGTTCGAGTTCTTGGCAGAGTCGTAATGACTCAGCCAGTAACTCGACTTTTTCAACGACCTGACTTGATTCTAAAAAAAGTACTGTATATAAATGATTCGAGTTGGTTCGTTTGTAGTACGTTTCAGCATTAACCCTATTTTCACTAGGTGTGGCTTTTCCTGCGCACAGTCACATAAAAACGTGGCGTACAGTTGCATTGTTTGCTGTAGAAACTTGAAATTGGGTGACTTTTCCGAAAAAATGTTCAGCTATCTGTCCATGTTTGTTTTATAAAGTTGGAGTTTGTAATTTTTGAGATATTGTCATATTTTCATAATTTTTCTCTCTCTCCGCATTGAAGCGAATCTTTTTCGTTTACTCATTTGCGCACCACTAACTCGACTAACTATTCTCTTGCGTTCTCTTCTCGCGGTCAGCTGGTTTTCCGCACAGCGGGGGCGTGGCGTAACAAGAAAAATTTCTAGAAATGTATCACTTGTGGAAATACTCAATTTACACTAAATTCGCTTTCTTTTGTTTTACAATTATGATGTATACAGGAAGCCAGATGTTTTTGCTACAAACCTGTCAAAATCCGATCAGTTTACGACGTATAGTTTTCGAGTAATTAACGATTGAAAATGTGTGTGCAGTGTCGGCCACACCTAGTGAAAATAGCAAAGTCGCGAGCCCGGTATAGATTGGGTTAAGGTAAAACAAATCTCTATTCATTGATCCGAAAATATTAAACTATAACTTGAAATGAAGATATTTGTCTACGAACGTTTACGGTGCAACCAAGTGGAACAAATTTTGTAATAAACCTAAACGTTTCTGGTATGGTTTCGAATATAAATTGACTTGACTTTACTCGGTACATATTTACCAAATGATTCGACTTGACTCGAGTTTTAAACAGGAAATGACTCGACTTGATTTACGACTCGAGTTTGATGACTTGGTTACAACTTTGGTTTTTGGTTCTCGACTTCGAGATTTTTCTCCAGATTTTAGGAATTTTGTGGCGGTGTAAGCAGGAACACAGAAAGGTATATTATACACATCCAAGACTTCGCTGGTTGCCAGGTTCACCATACAGTATAAGTTCCAGGCAAATGTTGTCTGAACTTAAAACATTGTCTGGCTTTGTTCGCTGGTGGTAAACTCTTCTGAAAAAAACACCAGTGTTTCCTTCGTCAGGTGTTTCTACCCTCTTTAGATCAAATACTTCCTTTGCTTCTTTTGGCGCATCACCAACTGAATGGCGATTGCGTTTTCAGATATGAAGCACAGAGAAGGAGTGAGTTGACCGGCTCGCAATGCTGTTTAGAATGCTTCATGCCTTGCGGCTCATCCGTGAGCCGTTAAGTGTGTTAACGGATTCCGTACATGAATGTTGTAATTTTATTGTTTTTTTCGAGTGCTGATCCTTTTCAGGTATTTTAGATTAAGATAAAGTATGATTGCAAAATCTAACAGTTTAATTTATTTGACATATTACATTCATCACGACACATTTATAAGCAATAACATTTAATTATATTAATTCAGGTAAGTTCTAAACTGACCTATAACTTTTATAACAGAAGTTGTTGTTACGCTAACACATACAAGCTTGTAATTTGCAAGTACAAAAAGAAAGGAAAAACCTCAGCAAAGAACAAATATAGTTGTATGTAGGGGTAAGTTGAGAATATACTTAGACTTTGTAGCATATGGCATCACGAGATAACTTTCAAGTTGTAGAGTATTTTATGGAAAAATAATTGTCTTTTTTTTAAAGCGGGAAAGATAAGTTTGGATAAGATATAAGTTTTTATTTAATACATCATTATGCCAAATAGGTTTTGCAGGAAAATTTCTACGTCAATTCTTATATTCTTACGACACCGGCAGGGCAAGCCAAAGTATTATACCACTTCACAAAGGGTATAACCAATGCAAGTTAAAAAATTATGTGTGAAATATATTACTGTCTATATAATATAGGCTAAATATAAAGTAAATGAATAAACTTACCTGATCTCCAGGTGGTCCAGCCGGACAAACGGGACACTAAAAAGAAAATCGAACGTTTAAATTATATCGCTACTTGTGTTGTGGTCATAACACAAATTTTTAAACAAATGTCGATTTCAAAATTATGATCAGCAGGTGCATCAAATTATTCAGAGATCATGAAAACTTTGTTGCAAAACAGGAGATTTTCAGATGTAACCATGATTATCGTAAGCTAAAATAGTAAGAAACTAGACCATCGAGCTTTGGGTGTATCAAAATGTCTAGAACAGTGATCTACATCTTTCTCTTTTAACCTTGACGTAAGATGAAACAAAATATTCTTGGCAGACCGTAAAAAAACCACAACGTTGGAGAGGAAACCAAAGTGAAGACTGTTATCATCAGGCGGAACCGAGCATGATTTAAGACGACTGAAAAATGTTAACCTTGCCGTCTAGCCACACGCAAGTGGTATTTATGCTTTAAAAGATTACTGATTCTTATTTAACTTCCACATTACAAGGACACTATTACCCAGGTTTTTCTAAATTATATGGCAAATAAATGCCCAAAATGATTGCGTGTACAATTCCATTGCATTGGCAGGTTAATTTTGCTGCTACAGTACAATGCGTCAACTGTGTAAATATTTTTTAAACTTTTTACTTTTAACTAAGTAACAATCGCCATGTTGTTTATGGTCATTCCTTTCTCGTTTGGCTATATATAACAATAAAAAGGAACAGGACATTTCGATTCTTATTTAAACTGCAGGTATCGGTTTGTACAATGTGAGCTGCAAAAATCCGAAAAATTAAGTCAATATTTTTGTACTGCAACAAAACTGTGTGTTGTTAGCGTAATGAAAGTTTTATTTTGCTCAATCATGAAACAAATGCGGTCATTTGCCTGGAATAGAAAAGGTATTCGGCGGGCAACCAAATTTGCTTTCTAAGCAAGAAAACGGCTATTATACGCACTGAAAGTGTGTCTATTAATTTAAAATATCTCTATGCCTTTACATTGTAAATTAGCATCATGGTGGTTTTTTTATGCAAGCACGATATTTGTGTGCATATGTTTTGTTTCTTAAATTTAAGAAAATATCCATTATTATCCATTGCAAATAAAGTAAACGTGCTTGCTTTGGCGTTTATTTATTTGTTTATTTCGATTAAATATTATTTATTGCACACGAACGAAAACAGTTCTCGCGTAAGTGTTAATTATCATAATTAATTATCGTCACAAAGCCAACTCTACGTTTTTTGTGAAGTTTTCCACGGCAAAAAGTAATTTCTAACTTACTTCGCTATCTGGCGGGGTTGGTTCCACTCCGGAAAGGCCTTGTCTTTTCAATCTCTCTAATTTTGCATCTGTATTTTGACGACGATGTTTTCTCTTGCGTTTTTTGGCGTTGGAAATGTCACACAACAACGCTACCGTTGTTAGTAACACCAATGACAGTTTAAAACAAACTATCGCTCGCATTATTACGAGCCAAACTAGGCTAACTATGGTATCTGATACAATGAACTATGATGGAGTGGTGCGGGAAGAAGCCAGCAGTGACGCCCGCACTACTGACTTCAAATTTGTATGCTTTTCGCCAACCAGGCATTTTCCAGACAGAAAAAAAGTTTAAATCACAACTTCTCAAGAAAAACACCGCAAAACGGAAACCTGTATAGCATTACCGCACTTTACTTGGACCGTAATCTTAAAGCGTTAAAGTCTGAAGACATAAAAAGTACACAAGTTAATAATATATACATGATAAAGTACGTCAATGATTAGAAACATTTCAAATCGATACCTTTGGCGGCAATTCATTGCAAGTTTCACGTTTAGCCCTTTCAGGATCGCAATGTATAAGCATCCATTGAAGTTCAATCTGAAAGGTATCGTATGTAATTTATAACTATGCAAATAAAAGTGTTTCAAAATGAAATGAGAGGCTATTCACTTCGGTGGTTGATGATCAATACATAAAATAAAGTTGTTTATATTTCGTTGAGTTTACTTTGTGTGTTAATATAGTTTATTATGCTAGTGTTATTTAAATTACTGATACTTACCATATCTGTATTTCTTTTCACAAGCAGGCATATTCTTTTAAACTATATGTTTTGAAAAGTATGTCATGATCGAAATAAAAACCAGCTATCGCAACCATGGGCATAATTTGTTGTGCAGTAACTCGTTTCAACAGGTTTAGTTGTGAATATTGCCGTTTAAAGCTGTTTATGATTTTTATCAACTTTAAAACTTTTTTAAGTATGTATGTGTGTAACTTTCACATGGGTGAACTTTCGCGTGGGTCAAATTTTAACGGAGCAGATCAAAAGATACGCTCGTGGGAAATGCTTTAACACAATAGCCAACAACCGTGTCTGAAGAAAATTGGGGCGTGCAAAATAAGCTGCATGTGAATTCTGGCGGAACAATGAAGGCACTATTTCACGCGTGACGTATCACTCTTAAGTTCAGTTTTTTAGCATACGCGTTTCTTTATGGGTATTATTTTACCTAGACATGCAGTTAAAGTTTATGATACGTTATACTAATGTCTGCCCTGCACATATCGCACTACACACTTACTGAATAAAACTTTTAAATATCTTTAAACGACTTCTCAATAAAGTTGTTGTTGTTAGTTATATATCAAGTTTGAAACAGGATTGTTTAAACTTGAAATGTATTCGTCCTTCATAACGCTGCTTTTGTACAGGTGACGTACAGATGAAGCACTTTGTTGCAGAAGGCGTAGGCGGTAGACAAAAAAAAAATAGATATAGAAAAACTTGTCTTCGCGCAACTCAAAATTTCTTATAATGGAAAGTAAAGTTCCCAGGCCTGGCCAATCGCCTATCAAAATGCATGTAAACAACACGTGGTAACTTGACGTTCTCTAATTCGAAATGTCGATGAACTGGTAGCGATTTTGTGGTCTGCGGGGCACGATTAGCGCTCATCATCTTGAAATTAGTCGAAAAATCATTCATTGTAACATACACACCAAACTATTTTAGTTCTTTTATGGGCTGTTACGAGCTAACAAACGTCGAACAGTAAACAGTTGAACAAATGTCGAAAAATTCTATAATTAAATTTAGCAAATCTTGCAATTTTCGCCTTAAAACCCATACATAAGTGGACGCCAGTATGTAACAACAAAGACTAGACGAGGTCGTAACTAACTTGTAGTTAAAAGGTCACAGTTACACGCAACAGTGGAAAGAATGAAGTGAACCATGAACAATACAAGCATTTACAATGAGTGAGATAAAGGCAATTATACCAGTAAGGATACCCTAAAAAGGTACATCACACTTTAGGATATAATCGTGCAGGCGAAACCGATAAATTAGGTGTAAACAGCGATACCAGTAAATTAGGTCTAAACGGCTATGACAACGTTTAACACCGACTTGAGTGGAGCCGGTTTTTCGAGTCACTTTTTTTTAAAACGTTACTTGACCTGAACCCCTTCAAGAAATTACTTGAAAGTTACTCAAATTACTTGATTCCAGTTAATATTTTAAATTACTCAATTTGCCGAGTCGGTTCATTTTCATCATATTTCAGCGTTAAGGTAAAACGAATACCTCACACTTCCGTTTGAACACATTGCAGTGCGACATGTTTACGACGCTGCCGTCATCACACTGTATACGTTACTGCTTTAGTATCAAAAAAATTTAATATTTTTACGGGAAAGAATTTACAATAAAAAAGGGCGTTATACTTGATTACTAAACGCTTCTTTATACACCTAGACGAATTTTTGGAGCCTGGCCTATATTGGCTAAGAGAACTTTAGCAATTGGGTTTATCATGCATTTATTGTATTAACGCGTAGCAGGCCTATACATGTCTCAATAGTTAGCAACATTTAAATACTGGCTTATGGATGACTGAATTTGTATTGTTCATGCTCAGAAAAGAATATGTAAGTAATGTTTATTTGAGTCGACTCTAGCGCGATTAGGTATTTTACAAGACTGATTTTTGTAAATTCCCCATTGCAGCTCATTATAAACTCAGAGACGCTCCTGCAAAAAGGCACAAACATAGTCACACCTTAGCTAGAAATAGTTGCTTAGTTCAAGAGCATATGCTCATCTTTTTTCAGTTGGGACCTTTGGAAACTTAGTCAGTAGTATGGGATCGGTTATTAGTAAAGAGACAATTTCATATGATTTTTTCCTAAAACAAATATGCTTTAAAGTTTAAACTTTAAACCATAATTAATAAGGAGAAAGTTGCAGGAACGTCAAGTTTGGTAAAAGAATGGAACAGGAAAGCTAACTATGCTAAGTTTTTTAACGAAATCCTGCATTTTTTCGTATATGGATATACATATATATGTTACTTTTAAAAACAATATAATGGAAAACAGGACGTGCAGGTTTTTTAAATCTTGCCTGGCGGCCCTGGCCCGGTATGTGCAAAGTATAACGATCCTGAGTTTTCCCCAAAGGGTGTCCGCAGTTTCTTATAAGAAGTTTGCTTTAAAATATATTGCAAATAGGTCTAATACTTTTGACCTAATATATATTTTTTATAAAAAGCTTTGTCTGCATGAAAATTATTTCCTACCGGCATAGAATACGAAGTATTTTGCACAATGTGTCCGATTTGTACAAAGCCTTTTGTGTCCATCGCGAGGTAACTTTGGTTAAAAGAAACATCTTCGATCCAAACGCAATCGATATACAGAGAAACTTCTTTGTTCTTGACAGCTAACAGAATTTTATGCCAGCCCTTCAACAAAAAAGTATGGAAGATAGTAATGTTTTTCAAATAAAGTAACTGAGTAATGAAAGAATTGTTGTAAACGTTTTCTATTATTTTTATCTGCCATTCCATAACGGTAAAAAGTGCTTTACGACTTACGTTATCAAACAAACCAGCACAGCGTGAAAACGTCACTTGGTGGATACGATTCTGCTTATCTCGTGTCACAAAACGCACCAACTGGCGCCTATCATCAATTTGAATCCCTGCTAGTATGCCGTATTGTTTGTCTGTAACCTGTTACGACAACAACTGTTATAATTGTAATGCCTTGTAAATTTCAAAAAAAATCGGGACAAAACACCAATTCTAATCAAAAACTAAAGTGATGAGCACGCATGGTTTCATAAAAAAAATTATTCTAACTAAAATCTGGCACCACTAAAACTAGTAGGAAGGAAAGTAACCAAAGGTGGAAAAAGCATATAGGCCTAACTCATAAACAATTCTGTTGAAAAAGAAATTCATGCAGAGAGAAATTAATAGGGATTAATGCCCTATTTAAAGCCCTCTTTGCTATCTAACCATAGGTTTAACTTTTAATTGTAAAATTGTTATACGGATTAGATTAGGTCATATTCATTAAGAGTAGAGTATAGGTATATGATCCCTTGCTTAATATTATTATAGAGCTTGGATTCTCTGGTGTTGCTTTTCGACATCAATGTTAATGCTTAAGATCGTTGTACTTTACTAAATGCATTTTCAATGATAACAACTATAAGTTTAAAAAAAAAACTTGTTTGAGATGGAATGGTATGGCTAAATTCTTATAAGGTATTCTACTAAAAACATTTACTCACCTTTTACAGAAGGTATTGACTATTTTATCGTATTTAGGTTATGTAGCCTATTGTTAAAGTTAGGTGGTTATGTTAGGAAAATGGCTACGCAAAAAGTAGATTTTAGCTATTTAGGATCTATAATTAAAGGTAAGTTATATTTAGATTAAAATGTAAATTTAGGCTAGAGTTAGGTTACTACAAATATTTAAGGTGAAATAAAAGCAAACTGTGAAAAATAGCTTCGAATGTACTGTACGTTTTTTTAGATGAAATAATGACAAGCTATAGAAAACTATGATTCAAGGTGATGCAAGGTGAACTATGATGAGACTATTACGTAACGATTGCGCATCATAGTAAGTGTGTGTAAACATTGATCATGAAAATAATAAAAGATTCAAATGGAGTTCCTGCGTGCTGATAATTTGGTAGGCTACTGGGAGAAGAAAGCTTGGATTTACAGAGGAAAAGCTATGAAAATAGAGACTGTTTGAAGTGTTTAGTGTACTGTAAATGAAATGGAAAATGGGTAAATCTAACGTATGGGGAAATTGACAGAAAGTTGGGATTTGTTAAGAAGTTTGGCATGTGGCCATGCTCTCTGTAACCTACGATAAAATTTTAGGTGCAAATTCAATTATACAGAATGATGTTGCTGAGGGCATAAAAGATGTTCTGGTCGAGAAAAAAACCGTTGAGAGTTGGGAAAGATGTGTTTGTATGTAAAATTTTTGGAAAATGATGATTTTTAGGATAAAGGATTGGTCTTTTACAACCTTGTTTTTGTGAAGAATGTGAAGAGATTTTGTTTCTTTGAAGAAATACTTAGTAGTAGTGATGGAGTGGAATCAACTTTCATTTTGAGCGTGCGGTGTGCTTGGGTTAAATTTTTAGAGTTGGCTGGACTTACTTGGAAGGTAATGTCCTTGAAACTAGAAGGTAAAGTGTAGACTCACAACTTACATAAAACAATGCAATGTAGTATAGAAGTAAGACTTGGGAAATGAATTGTGAGAAGACGACAAGAATTGATAGGACAGAGTAGATAAGTTGTATGTTAGAGGGATATATGCTGACATGACACCGCTCAGGAAACAGCAATAATAAGATAAAATTTATTCTGTTGAATACGTTGGTAAAACGTGTTTCAACTGGTGTGTTTACTTTTGGTTATCATTCGTATAAGATAGTACTACAATTAGAGAGATTACACCGGATTCATTAGTCGTTAGACTCGTTATACATCTATTCTCCATAGAAACTCCACAACTTAAAAAACTACCCGAAGGACTAGGGTACAGAAATTCGACTGCAGAACAGAAACACTTTCTGAGTCCGAGCTACAGCGACCACCAGCGCTATAACGTAAATAACAAGGATGTGGTAATAACAAAATGTTGTTTGACAAAAGCAACAGAGTTTAGTAGGTGAGCATTAGATACAAAAAATGTCATAAAATCCACCTGCATGGATATAAATAATTAATCATTGGGCGATCACGATTTCATCAAGCAGAACTGCTGCAGAATTACTTAAAACTTAGAAAACTTATTAAAACTTAGTTATTTCACCGGCAGATTTTGTTGTTTGAAATGGACTATATTTGGGAAGTATGTTAATAGCAATGAAGTTATGACTTGGAATTGGGTATAAAATTAATAGTTTGGCTTTAAGTGATAAACTGTAATGTACGTCAACATTAACGCCAAAAAACACGCTGTAAACTTACAGGTTTTGCCAGAAAAATACACTCTGTTATGCTTCACTGTTTCTTGTAGTGCTGATCTTAAACTATATTACAATGGAATGGTATAGTTCAGGCACTATAAGTTGTTCTAGAATCTAGAATGAGAAGTTAATTTACATGTGATATCGTATGCCTCGAAATTAATTGACATTCAGGTGAAATCCCGGGATTACAGAAAAATTCTCGAAAAACGTCGAAATCCCGGGAATTCGGGATCGGGGGTTCCTGGAGGTTCAACGCTATACTCAAAACCTTGAAGTCCAATGTTGGAATAGCCTGCCACTATCTCCATGTGATTAAGAAACTCTGTTAGTCTGTTATATCGCTAAGCGCTACAATAGCAAGTTAAATAGAAATCATATTAGATGAAATTCTTATGATATCAATTTTTATCACTGGAAATTTGCCCGCGGCCACCCCTGGAATATTGGACAAAGCAATTAGGTTTAGTAAGCGACTATTACTTGTTTGTTCTTACTGAAATTAACTAATTGTCTAACTTTGGAAAAGCTGCAGTCCATGGTGGTATCAAAAATGTTACTAAATGGGGACAACGGTAAAATCCACAAAAAAATAATGAATCTTGCTGAGTATGGGCTAAACTAATCTGAAAGTGCTGGTAAAAACTAAGGCATTGTTTTGTTACTAACATTTACCATCTTGTTTGTGTTTCCCAAAAAATTGTACGTATATGTTGTATGGTTAAAACTAAACATGGAGACAAGAAACTTTAGTGCATTTAGTTCATTGCACATACAAAATTTTGGAATTTTTAACGAAATGCTTGTAAAAGTGACTATTTCACCGTTAGTATTAAGATCACGCAGGTTGTTTTTAAAAATAGGCGGCTGTGTTAGGAGGAGGAACGTGTGGGAAGTTGATTTTAGTTATTGAAGTTGAATTTAAAATAAAACCCTTAGATTGGAAGATGGAGACAGTCAGGTTTAAGTAACTTTTTCATTCAACGTTTCCAAATTAATGGTTTACAATTGCAATAATTTAATTTTTTATATTTGACTATGTGGTTGATGGGGAACCGTAATAAAGGCAGATTATAAAAATAACATATGCAGAAAAAATAAAGAGGAAATAACTACCAGGCTTTACCATCCATAAATTCCAAAGTTGATTGTTGCTTTTTTGTTTAACCCTGAATGTACTGACAAAGGAATACTCTGAAGGTAGACCAAAGGGAAGAACTTTACTAAAAGAATGACACAAAAATAATACGCACCAAATAATTTAATTGTTCTAAAGAATAATAATATGGGTAAACTGTTACCGTAATTTCATAATCACATTAGCGTTATATAATAGAATAAAGTAGTTATAATATAAGTTATCTTGTACAATTCGGTAATAATTTAAAAATACATTTTCACCTTGAGGGAATGCTTAACAGTGCATTTTCACTAAGACGATATGCCACTTGATACCGGGTTGTGCCATTTATTGTGTTCACGCCAAGTAATGGTTGCTGTCCTTTGTTTATATTGAACTGTGATAAAATATCGAAATCTGAGAGAATAAATGTAAAATTGTTTTAAGTTCTTTATGTTAGACTGACTGGGCCCTGAGCCGTAATCGATTCTTAATACGAGCCTTTATGTGAATATATACAAGATGCAATAAAAAGATTTCTTTTAGTTTTGTAATTTTTTGTTTCTGTGATTTTTTTAGTATTATACTGCAGATCGATACAGCCGAAAAAGTTGTGGTAATGGTTTATCTATAGACTACCAACTTGAGCATCAACTGATCTATAGCAGTAACAGTAATTTGGACAATTTATTTCACATACCTGGCGAGGTGTCGTCGTCAACATGAAGACTGTTGCAGTCTATGCTTACATGTCGCCCTAGTTGCAAAAGAAACTCTATATAAACCACTTCAAAAATAACAAAACCTTTTCTTAGAACATTTGACAGAAAATAAAATGTACTTTGTAGTCAATTTCAGCACAATCAAGAAACATCAACTTTATGTTTAGCTATATGATAATCTAATTTAAACGCATCTGAATAATGATCGATATGTTTTTTGGTTCGAGCTTATTTTCTCCAACTTGTGCCACACTGGCTATAAGTACATATACGTACCTGTATTAAGTTGTACGTGTTTCAAATTGGTATATTCTTGGGATTAAAATACTCTGAGTATATGATCTTTCAATTTGGAATTTGGACACAATTTCGCAGAATAATCTTATAACCGAATAAATTGCAAATGGAGTTAACTTTGGAGTTAACGTGCCAACACTTAATTTTTGTTGCCATTGCAGTCGCCCTGTGACATGTCTATGCTAGCCCATATATGGCGGAACAGGGGCGGTTGGACCGAGGCCACAATCTATCACCAGGCCCACCAACCAGCTTGTTTAGTTGTGGGGCCCTATAGGCGTTTTTACTTTTACATTTTTATTCCTTTTCGTTCAACGAATTTTTCGTGTTTGCAATTCCTTGTCGGCAAAACTCCAGATATATTGTTACAAAAACAAAGACCATAGTGATAAACATGATGACCTCAAGTACGGCCTTTGTCGTTCTGGTTATCAAGCATTGAGAAAAAGTTTTCGACGGCCTATTATTCCAATCAACCAGATCACCATTGCCGTTGCTGGTGCAGAATTTTCACATTCTAATCGAGTTGTATGTAGATAAATATTGAGATAAATAACACTACAAAACTCATTATGGTGTGAACACATATACGTGCCATACGCAATACAAGCTAAGTTTATCAAAAACTTGGCTGATTCTTGCAAAAAAATGCAACAAACATCGTTTTTTACGACGTCTCAAGAGTTAACGTCATAAACAGTCAACTATACTATACGCATACAAATATGAGAATACATTTCGAGACGTTTTTAAGAGGTTCTTAAAGGATAAAAGCGCAAAATTTTGGTGTTTTTAGCTATGTGGGCAGAGCCACTGAGGTAAAAGTTTTGCGTTAAACTTTTTGTTCCCTTTGACGCAATTCTAAATATACTTGTGGGCTCACCCACTTTAGAAATGATTCCGCCATTGCTGTGTGTTGCCATGTTCGCACCTTGACCTCCATGTGCAAAAAATTTTCATCTGTTACCGTTTAATTTGTTGCCATTACTTGCATGTTAATTGATTTACAACGTTCGAATTTCAAGTTTGTTTTATTTAGGAATTTACAAATGTCACTGTCTGATCCAGCTTGTTTCATGTCGCCACTGGCTACAATTTTGCCAGAGTTGTGTATAACCGAAAGGTAAGTTAACGATATAATACTATCTATCACTATAAATAAATGCGTTGGCTGGTACAGAGTTCTAAAAGTGGTCACATGCCCAACTGATGGAGTAAAAAAAAACTTTTCATGCCTATCAACATAAAACAGCTCTCCTGCATTCATTACAGTTATTTGAGCCATTTTTGTTTTGGTTACGGCTTTTCAGATACGATAGCCGTTTTTTTTTCAAAAAAAGTTTCTTGTGTTTAAAAACTTACAGCATTGCTGTGCTGATTGCCATGCTTTGTAGAGAACAAAGTTAGAGTGGCATCAGCTTTAGGTCGCTAATCACTACTTTCTGACAAAGTTAGGTAACATGTTGGATTCTTCTAACGCTCTTCTCGCCATATTTGACCTCAAAAACTAATCATAACATCTGCCATTGTATTACCATAATTATATAGGCAACGGCTCTTCTTCTATTGACGCATCATCTTTATGATTGAGAACTGCAAGAACAGACAAAAAAATTTCTTCTGTTTTGAATCTCTCTTTACCATGGTAAGTTTTATCCCAGTCAATATCTGCCAGCAATTTCATTGTTTTTGGTTATGACTTTTAAAGTTAGGTGCTGTTTTTAGAATCCATTACAAAAAATGGATTCTTTAGGCTAAGCCTAAAACTGGGAAAGCGAAGAAGAAAACGTCTAAATCAGTCCAAAATAACATCTTGAAGGTCAGTAAGCTAAGGACCAATACTAAAACATACGCAAATGAAATTTAAAAAAAAATGTTTTCTTCCCCAATCTTTATAGAACAGTCTACACCGACACACGACAAGATTTTGCAGTATTACAATTTGTGCTCTCCATCAGTTATAACGTGCATTCGCGCAAAAAAGTTTGTCACAACTAATCATAGGCTATCCATATACCGACAATCCTACATGTTCAACTATAACTGAAGTGCTCAACAAGATTTTTTACCAGCTTGTTTTATATTGTTCGACTTGGAAAAGCCTATTACACTGCAAATTTACGAAAAATAACAAACTCTTAATGAATGCAAAATTTCTATTTTGCATTTAAAAACTACACCCGGAAAATTTTATTTCTCAGCCGGAAAATAGAAACCTTTGAGTAACTTTATTACTTAACCAACTACGAGCAACAAAATTTATGTAGGCTGTACAAAAAACATATTAAAGACACTTGTACACATAAAGCTTTCTTACACTGCAGCAAATTTGAAAAATATTTCTTCTGTGACAACCGAAACCTCGTGTGGCTTTCAGCACCGATCTCGACTAAGTTGCTGAAAAACTTACTTTTGATGTAACAGCTAAACTGTAGGCCTACCAGTCCCCAAGCTGACGTAAACGCAACCGCAAACACAAACCTATTCTGCAGTTCGTAAATGCTAGAATGCGATGAAGAACGGGTAAAAAGGAAAAGAAGAAATTAAGGGTAGCTTTCCAACGCGAATACTCAAACAAAAGGTTTACAAGTTTTCTCGTTTATCCCCTTGGCATTTTTATAAGTGTATGTACGATTTGCGTGCAGTTATATAATAATGGCCTAACTACCTAAGAAAGGATCTTCCATATGCAATATATTAAACTAATATATTTACGCAGATATTGCAGATAGTATATCTTAGTTTACAGTGTGTGATTATATCAATGAATTTTACTTATCGGCAATAACAGTAAACCAAGCTTACCTTGTTCACGCGCCGAAGTGAACCGTAGCACAGCCATAAAACCAAGTTTGACTAACAAATAAACGGTGTATTGCATCACGTGTCGCCCAATACAACTGCAAGAGATTTATGATCTATGGCAACGTTTATATACCGGTTAACTTTCTTCAAAACAATTTAAACATCTCACGCAATTGTGAAAATTACTAAATTAAATTTGTTTTTATCAAGAAAACTAATTAGCGTTCACCACCCAATTAAATGAAATCAACAACGTAAGTAAAAACAAATAAATGGACAAAGAAAACATTTGGTAAACGATGAATTATTATAGGCTATTCATTTATCCATCGTAATCAGCTAAAATTATTTGAACCACTTTTCTGGTAAGAACTGGGCAATCAAGCGCTAAACTTAATCAAAAGATAACTGATGTAATGTATATAAGCAGGAGCATTGCTTATTTATGTATTGATATCGATGTTTTTCAAAATCTCGTTATGACCAGTGTGTAAGTTGTTATTTGAAAATGTAAAAGACGACATTCTGGCTAACGTTATTTGCACAACCCGCGTCATACCCTCGTACAAATGTACGTTTAGAAATTAAAACGCCACTGTGGTTTTAAAATGCAAATACTTTGTCAAGAATTGGGTCGGATAGCAAATACATATAAATAAAAACCTAAACTCGACACTTCTTAGTAAACTTTGACAAACATATAATTTATTTTACAAAAATCTGTAAATGACATTTATACCTATGCATTTTATGGCCTCCAGCCCTACACCATAACTTTGTACAAATTTAAGAAACTACAGGTTACCGTATGCTATTTCAGTTCAAAGTAACAAATTAATATGATTTTCTTATGTGCAAAAATTCCGCTTTTGTAAAATTAAAACAAGGGATGTCAGCTACTGTATTTTGAAGCAATTAAGCAGCTTCAACTTTGTAAAATTCCTACATCTGCAGATTTATTTTCATCAAGCATGTAGCTTCATGTATAGTAATTAGCCAATCCTAAGTACGCAAGTGCGTGCAGTACAGTATTCTGGTATACAGTGCTGACTGCGAGACAATTCTAAATATTATACGTAAAAGAAAAGATTTGTTCTTTTATTCGAAAGACGCTTAGAAACAAAAACGTTGCGCACACTTTTTGACTGATTGAATGATTATAACCATCAAGCAACACCGGTTTTGTTGGAAACCTTAGCCTAAATCTTTGGCAAGCCGCCTTTTTTGTAAATATCCTGTGCCAATTGTCCTGATTATTACGTTTGCGTGTAAAAAGATTCACTTAAACTTACAAATCTTTACAAATGCAACGCATATTGTATGCATCTGCTAGTGTTCGTATATGTCCGATACAAGTGAATGGCAATGGCAGTCATCATTCATTATGCGTTTGTCGGGTCCTAATCAATAACTCGCTAAACTGGTATAATTTAAAAAAATGCTGATGCTGATGTTAAAAATATGTTTTGTAGTGTGTTCAAAGATCGAAGTGTTGAAGATGTGTAAAAAGATTATGCTTATGTATTCTTTCCCCACAACGAGCCGCATTGGCAGTGTGTATTTGGCATTTGGTGTTTGGCACTTTACCTTTGTTGTGCAGGTATGAAAAATTTCCAGCCGGTCGGCAGCTGTCCTTAATGCCTTGTACTAGGATTTATGATGTAGTGCACTCCTGTCGGATTTTCGTTTTTACTTAAAATGACAAAGCGCACCGAACGGTGATACCACGTTCTCCCCAAGTTTGGTCGTAGTCAAGCTGAAGTAAACAGGTTTTTTCAGCAGGCTTTTATAAAAATTCTCTTATATCTGTGTTGAGACATGGTTTTCAGTTCCGACCCGGAATGTAAATTCCAAACCTTCTGTTAGCTATTGGAAGTGTTTGGCGTCAACAAGCTACAAAATTTTACAAAAAGCACGCAAGCCTTTTGGCAATGTGTAACCAATGCTGATTTGTTTCTTTAACTCACCTTACCCAGAAGTTCTACGTCGCTTTTGTGAAACTGCGTAGTGCCGCGTATGTGTCGCAAGCGCTAATTACGAACTGTTTTTGTGTCAGATATAATCACCAAGGGGTGTGCTGAAAACGTAAACACTCGGAAATGACGAATCTTCTAGACGTCACATCCGCTTCTTTAACTGAACAATTAAAAGTAGTGTTTAAACGTTTAAACGAGCCTTGCGTCGAGGAAGGATACCTGTCAGGGGGATTACAATAGACAAGATATCCGTTAACTTATTATGTAGGATTTTTATTGTTTGTATACGAACGCTCGGCGACTATTTTGAGATCTGAACACCATCGCTGTGTTTTTGATTATGGTTCTTTCTTCCACTATTTGGTATATCGTTTTAGGTTTTACGAGTTTTAATAAATTGCACATTTTTCAAGTGTAGCAAAATTTCCTGTTTCATAAAGCTAATAGAAATAGAGGAATATATTCCAGTGAGTTGAGGTAGATTTTAAGTTTATGTGCTATAGGGTCGCGGTCGTAAGGTAGCCTGCTGTACTAAACAAAAATCAAGTACTGCAATAGATATGATCACAAAATGATTATTACAGACTTAAACACTATAATATTCGTAAAATGGACGGCATGTTTTGTTTATTATTGTTGTTATTATTAATAATTATCAGCGAGTGGCTAAAACCATAAGAGAAAATGTACCGCTTGGAAAGAGAAACCTTCGTTTCTAAAAACAGATGAAGATATTCAACCCAAAACATAAATTTTGTAACAATCCCTTGGTTTATGAAACGAATCAAGTTACTCGACTGGTACCCCACGACACAAATGTTTTCAATAGAAAAGGCCAAACAGAGCTTGATTGGACATGAGATCGAAGGGTTTTTATGAATCTGTTTCAATCCTAAATCTTTATATTTTATTATACTGCATTGTTTCTCAACCGGTTGCCATAAAATATCGTTTGGGATTCGGGAAAAACAGTGACAAGTATACAATAGTATTAATAAACTATGGCATTTATATGAAATGTTCACTTATTTATTTAACTTTTTAACCTCGGTGATGATTCCCCACCATCTGAGTTGCTTCTTTCTTCTGGTTGCTGAACTAGTTTGCTTATCTATTTTGGTGCACCCATTTTTAAAGGTTTTTTATCTTTGTGTGGTCTTGTCTGCAAGTAACATTGTTCACTCTCCAAATCCATGATTCAAGAGCAAACCTAGTTCATACTTTGCCCAAGAACGTCGACAGCAAGGTAGGGCAAACCGGTATTTTCACTGACGTTGTTTTGCGTTTCCAGCGCGTCAATAAAGTAAAGTAAATACAATTTTGTAACTCCTTATTGTAATATTTGCAAGGATCAGCCAAGTTTTTATTGCGTATGGCACCTATCCGTATTCACATCATGATGAGTTTTTTTGCGTTATTTCTCTCAACATTTATGTTTAAAACGTGAAAATTCCGTATCGACAATGGCAATGCTTGCTCTGATTGGTTGGAATAATAGTGCGTCAGAGCTTTCTCTCAATGCTTCCTAACCAGAACGACAAAGGCCGTATTTGAGCTCATAATGTTCTTCAGTATGTTTTTTTCTTATAAAAATACAGTTTTGCCGATAAGGAATTATAAACACGAAACATTCGTTAAACGAAAAGGAATAACAATATAAATGTAAAAACGCCTCGGGCCCAAAAAAATCGGGTTGGTAAAAAGCATGGCTCAATGCCCCCCATAAGTTGTAGCCTGGCTGGAAGAGTCTATCATAATAGCGCTCATCCTATTTTCACAAATTTAGTTTTAAAAGTGAAAGACCAGAACTCCCAGCCAACAAAGTGGGGAGCCTAGGCCCACCAGACACCACTGCTCCGCCATCTGTGCGTGAATGAATGATTGGTTGACTATCCTAAACGATTAAATGGTTTTGTCAACTTATTTTTGGTTTGTTCCTAATTTGTTGTATACAGCTGGTAAAATACTTTGTATTTCCACGAACATTCAGCAGTAAGCGGTATAGTAGCAATAACTTATCCTTCGGAAATTTTATGCATGAGTTTGCTGAAAAATTTAGTTTATTCGTGACTTCCATGGATAGGCCAATAAACAAAGTTTGAGAAACGAAGTTTTCTTATACTGGGTCAAAACGTTTAAAAGTAGAGATATCTTTTCGAGACTTTCCCTCGTAATGTTAAGTTATTTAATAGTTGATAGTATTTGTCTATTTCTAGTTATAGTATTTGTCTGTTTATTTTTATAATCTTACTTAAGAACTTTTATTTAAGGACATTTGTATTGTTGTATAGAATGTCAAATTTCTTTTTCAAAACATTTCCTTTGCCTAAGTTTAAATCACTTTCCTTTTTAGAATTTTCAATGATTCTCTGCAACGTATCGACAAATTTCACACACAGCATATACGGAGTACGTTATTTTGCTACATAAGATTGTTGTAAGAAAACATGTGGAAACTTCAACGCCAAACGTCGCTCATATGCTACTTAGTCCTTGCGACACATATAATGTTTCACAAACATGCAGTGTGTTTAAAAATTCAGGTATGCATATAAATGGAGTTTGATTTTTATGTATTTACTTGTTATGCAAATTTTTGGCTGTTGATTTATCAAATTTAGTATTTTTCTAATCTATACTATCAGTAACATTCCCATAATATCAGCTACCGGTAATATTAATTTTACAATTTTGCTTAGCTACGTCAAAACTAAAGTTTATCGCAACACACAGTAATTAAAAGAGCACTTAAAACATTTACTGCACAAAGTCTGCCTAAACCCAAAGAGCATAATTAACTGAATGACTTGGTTAAAAAAACTTGAGAAGTGTAAGGTGGCAAGGTAAGGTTACCATATCGTCGGTTACTATATCGTACTGAACAGTGTGTAGGCCTACAGTGTACATTCCTACCTTATTGCTGTCATTATCTGATGTCATACGTTTCACCTGGACCACTAAGGATATACAACACTCAACGTATTCCTAAGACTCAATTAATAGCTAACTGTTGCTTACTAATTATTTATAACTCGGCTTGTTTGGGCTGTCGGCTGCGTAGCCTAGCGGTAAGAGCTGCAGGCCGACGTTCGTGAGGTGGTTGGTCCGATGAGCAAGCGACTGTATTTTTGCTACTTAGGTACGCAGACGCAGCGAAAGGTGCGCCTAATAAGTCTACGTATCATTAAAAGTATAAAAAACGAGGTTTGCACCATAGTTTCCGAACCATAAACTAGGACAAATTACACACGATATAGATAATGACGTCAAAATTATTATGTCATTTACGGCAGGCAAGAAGATATAGTTTAGTCCTGAGAAGGTTACAGTGTTGCACAATCGTTAGTTAAGGATAGATAACGAACGGTAGTTATTTTACTGCCTCTTCCAGTGTAGACCCTATCATTCAAGTGCATATTTGTCAAGTTTAGTTTTATTAACTCCATAGGTAGGCAGTATCGCGGTGCTATAGTACCGAATTACTGTACCGGGGTACTTTTGCAGTACCGATACCGGTAACGTCGGTACTTTTGAAAAAAAGTACCAAATCTCTTTTCCGAATTACTTTTTTCAAGAAATTTCAGTCGGTCCCGGTACTCGGTACTCTTCACGTGATAATTTCTAAATTTTAACAAGTATGTTTTCAAAAATACATGTTAAATAATCCTTAATACTAAATTTACCATCTGCTGATCTTTTTTAATCTATAAATGTCAAGTAAAATTGCAAGCGATTAACGTAACATATGTTTTGACCTGAAGTAACCTTTACTGGGCAAACGCAAACATAGCAAACGGGCAAACATTGCATTTGCAGCAGCATCTTTTACAAAAAAAGTACCGGTACCGATTACCAAACTACTTTTTTAAAATAGCCACCCTTGACTAAAAATATAGAAGGTAAAATCCCACAGTCAAATAAATTAGGACTTTGCGTGTTACCGCTGTTGTGAAGGTATTGTGATTATATAACGACAAGACAAACTTTTACATCTTTGGCTCTAACTTTTTCCTCAAGAGCAAAGATTTCTTTAAAAAAGTATTTTTCTTGTTATTCGAACTGTAAAATCCTGAGTCATATACGTAAAGTTTATTTCTCGGAGAATATCGCACTCCATGCTTATGACAATCAGGTTAACAAGCAGTGGTGTAATTTGAATTGCGTTGTGACGCGGGGCACATTTTTTTGAAAGCTGTCTTTAAAATACCGGTGTCTGCTCATCGCGTACAAAATACGCGGAGGACAAAGATTTTGCCTTTTAAGCTTGAAAAACTGCTTAAACGCTTCGAAATGAACTGTATATTCTCACTTACTTGTATGCAGTAGATGGAAATTTGAATAGAGCTATCATAGTTCGCCAACTTTATTTGTTTATTTATTTATTATAAAGCAATGGTTATAGCTGATAAGGAGTTGCAAACAAAAAAAAATACAACGAACGAAAAGCATTGAAGACATAAAAATGCCTACATTGCTCACATTGGGTTCGCGGGAGGAAGCATGACCTTCTCCCTATTATGGTAGTGTTAACAAGTCTTTCAAGTCATCGTTGTGTGCACCCGGTTATCGATTATATTTGTAAATACCATTCTTCACTGCATATACTAAATAACTAGGCTACGCAATGCAATTTAATTAAGCTTCTTGGAAAATTAAACGATAAAACAAATAAATAAAAGAATAAAAAAAACTTTAACTTTGATGAACATTTTTGCATTATACATCACTGTATTTTTTTAGTGATTTATGGCAAAAAGCAGCTGGCCAAAAAGTAGTGGAGGCCCCTTCCAAAAATCCGGCCCTGGCCTCTTCGTTGACCTAACCGCACGTTACTGCTAAATAGGATCTCATTTGATAACATTGGTTGCATTTCATTTTAAACTAAATTTAACTTTACGTGTCTTTCTTTTGATGCCTTTTACGAAACTTGTGATATTAACTTGCAACAATGTTGATTAAAATGCCAACGAACTGTTGACTGTAAACCGAATTGGTATAGTTTGCAGTCGTGCAAGTTATTACCATGGGATGAACTTTGAATTTGGTTCATGATGGTTCACGGTGGTGATAACTCTCTGCAAATTATATTAACAGCACTATTCGCTCTTTGTTCAGTAATTTTGCGGATGTAATGCTACATTTGCCAATACGAAAATAGGGATATCCCCTTAAACGAAAGACAATGTTTGCAACCCTTGTAGAATATTTTTTAAAGTGTTTAGGCCTACCACTTTGCTTCGTCACGGAATTTCGATTTAGCGTGGTACCCGGATAAGTGGAATAAAAACAATAATAGAGCAAAATGTTTCGAAGTGAATGTTTGGCCGTAGGCTACTGTTGTTAATATAGTATCTATTGCTTAACTGTGACTGTAGGCTTAGTGTTGCATACTTGACACTCAAGCCTGTTAGAGAAGTCTTATGAGTGAGACTGCTGCTTTCATTGTGTGTAGATAGCTGGCTATTATTTTCGTCATCTATAACAAACGCACAAAAATTTGCTTTCCCAAACCAATCTTCTTCGCCTCACAATTTGCAAAACGGTTTATATAATTGGTATCATTTATTTTATTTCGTGTTAATTATTTTTGTCATTTACAGTGGTGCTACAATGATGGAAGGTTAGCAAAGCCACTAAACCCATAATGCGTTATCCCGTTTATGTTAAACCAATTATAACTAAAGCAAAGCCAGAAAACACGCAAGTTTATAAATATTTACACCAAAAACAATTTCTTCAGGGAAGCATCAAGGGCATGCTTAGGAATTATTAAATATACTGTAGAACTTTGCTAATTCGATATCTCTTAGTAGTTAGATAAAAGTGTCGAGTTAGACAAGCTACCAAAGTGTGCAAACAGGTAATAACACGCAGACACACACAATGCACACATTCACGCAATTAAAATCAAAGTATAAAAACCTGTTCATTCACACATACAGACTGTGTTACTGTTTACTACAAACTCCAGCATTAACACATTTAAAACGTATTCATTACTTGAGCTGTTTTTACCTCATACGTACAACTCATTGAAAGAGGTGTTTTCACATCGCTGCTAAAAACTAGACTGAATGTTAAGATAAGCGCATTGTATCAACAGTTGGCTTAATTCGGAAGTAATAAAAATGGGATGCGTATACTAAACACGGCTAAAATATAGCATGTGTTTGTTGGTAAACACACAAAATAGAACACTAGTAACATTATAATATCATCAGACCTGCAAAAAAATTCTGTAGGAATAAGGGCTAATATTGATAAATAAAATGCTTGTTGTAGATAAAAGAAAGGTGTCGAAGTATTTGAACTTCAAATTATGCAAAGCCAAATGAAACAAATTAGAATTAGGCAAACTGTTGAATAAAACGAAGCCAAATTGGGCAAGTTGTCCTCCCCATCTTTATTTCAGCTGCATGAAACAAGTAGGCTAAATTGGAAGATATTTTTGGCGATTTAATGATAACTTAACTTGAAAGTTATCACGATCAAACCTAAACCTACGTTGACACAAGAGATACTTTAGATATAGATATATTTTCAAGCGCTAATGGAAAATCAGTATGTCTTGTACTCAACATTTGTTCAATAAAAAGTTTGTAAAACAACTTTGTGGCTGTAAACTATTATTGTAATATCCTTTGGAAAGACAATGTTGTTTGGTTTTGTTCACTTATTCGCTGGTTTTGGTGATTGATAAATGTATACAAACACATTTGGTCACCCGGTTAGCATTGTGAGGAATCATCATCCACTTTTATTTGCTAAGCCTGTCTTCAATTTGAAGATGGATACTGATATTATACCACTGAATATTTCACCATCAAATTGTTTTGATAGAGGTACAAATTTTGATTAGTATGACACATAAAAATACGGAAATATTATGCATTCATAACAATATCTTGCATCTCATAACTTTGTTTTTGGCTTAGTTGTTGACCTGCTTACACTTTGATATATATGGTAAACCATCCCTGTAATGTCCTTAACTAGGTGCTAACAACATTTCCTTCCTTTCACTGGTTTCATTACGAGTAACACATTCAAGAAAAAATGCGAATCAATAACATAAAAACACGTTGGACTAATACAATGCATTTATGCAGATACATTTAATGATCTGAGCCTGCATCATTGCTACCTGGTATTGCCTGTAAAATAAATGCTACATAGGTTATATGTAACACCATGTTTGAATGAAAAGAAATTTTTTATGCCTTTCTATTCCATGTAAATGTGGCTCACTGGACATTCTATGGAATCGTTTGGCTAAAGGCAGCTAATAGTATTAGTTATATGCTGTTGTATATGTACATTTCATGATTTAATTATGTCAAAGGACTTGGCAAGTATGTAACACCTACCATAATTCCCACAAAATTTCAAGCAATCAAATTGTTTTATTAATTGAAGGCATTCTCACATTGGACATTGGTATTTTTTGAATGATTAAAATGCCAGTAGGATTTATAAAAATCTAAGAAACACATTTTATTCTGCAGCAAATAAACTTGAGTTGGTTTTAGACAAAAATTATTAAACTTCTATTGCAATTAAACTATATACCAGTTTGCAGTCCAGTTTTTTCTTTTTGTTTTACAGGAAGTACAATCAGTACATGAAAAAGAATCTGTCAGTAAAGATGTAAGTTTTTAAGTGTGCATTGATAAAGTTGAACAATAAGTGTACAGATATTTTATTAAATTATAAGTTAAATTATATGAATATATCTAATATACATATGTTGTACAGTATTCCCAACCTGGAAGGCTTACCTCCCACGGGGATGAGAAATGGAATTTTAGGGAAGGCAAGCAAAAAAGTTAAATTTCTCTAAAATTTTCTGTTTTGCAGATTCGCATTTTTGCCAGTCCACATTTCTTTTGAAAATCATACTTTTCTTTTTTCTTTGCTTGATTTTGTTCTCATGAATTTTCGGACACGTGGGTACAACTTAATAGCTCACTGATCTTTGAGTTAGTAGTCAGTTAAACTAAGTTTGATAACAGACAAAATCAGTTAATTGCAAACTGGTTAAACGCAAAAAAATTATTCTATTGTATAGATTTCTGAAGTCCCGATTCACTTCCATTGGCATTATCATCACTATCTTTTTAAACAAACTAAGATTACCTGAGATTTAACCAACAGCAAATGGCCTATTGTAAAACTTTTACCATTGCATCATAAGTGACCATAGGTTTACTTTGCATTTTGTCTTTAACAACACTTGTTTCTTCTTGGATGAAATGTTCCGTTTTCCAATGTTCCATTGTTTCATTTTCCATTTCCATTCCATCAATCTAACATAACCTTATTAACAATGTTTCCATGACATACTACAAGCATGGTTAAGATTTTCATAATAGCCTTGATAGTTAAGGCCCATGGTCATGTCTATCATGATTTGTGCAGTCAGTAATCGCAGTTGGCCATAAAAAAATACTTTTTTACTCCACTAGCTGTGTGAATACACACTGTGACTAGCATGTTTTCCTTTTTAGACTAACATTATGTACATGCACAAGATTATAAAAAATCCTCTACCTGATTAAAAAATAGATAGTAAACCTATTATTGAGGCAACTTGCATTGTAATTCCAGGTAATCTAACCACATCCTTAATAACATGTGGATACTTATAGCATGGCACACTCATAGCCCATATACGGCTTATAGACTGTCTGATAAAATTTGTGGCTGTCAAAACTTTAAAGGAAATTTAGTTAGTATCCCAGGTTTTAATAAACGTAAAACTCTACATCCTACAATGCACAAAATAATGCAAATAATGCTGTAAACAATTGTGGCAGCTGGCACCACGTTTTTGAAAATTTTCCTTTAGGTTTTCTTTTTCCTCCTTGATTTACATTCTTGCATTGATTACTTTTCTTTATATAACCTTGCGTTTCCAACATTGTTGACCACCAAGAATGCCTCAATTGTTGACCTCGACATGATCCAATGGGTGTAATAGACTTACTATACCAAACACTTGTGGAGTGGCTGCATTTTCCGCAATCAAGACAGTCGCGTTTGCGAGTGGGACAAGATTTCCTGTGATGGACGGAACCTCCACAATAAAAACAGCTTGTTTGAGTTTTAGATAACATAGTTTTAGAGGACACAGAACAACAACTCCCATCATCTGACAGTATTTCAGCTTTTGTCCCAGAGGTAATAATGGCTAACTGGGAGAAACCCCTGGTCCCACTGAATTCGACTGCAGCTGTGCACATTCTAATGTTCCAGCCAGCTCATCTAAGGTCTATGTGATGTACTTTCAATATATGTTGTCATATAGCTGAAGACGGTATTCAATTAATAAATGAGTTTTAAATGAGCTTGTCACGGTACTTACTGGCAACAACGTCTTGAAAAGAGAAGTCTTTGACGAGGAACTTTAGAGCCCGCACATATTTCATGATGCTTTCTCCAGCAGCTTGCCTTCAGCTGACTAGAAGGTGCCTGGCATAAATATTGTTTCTTTTTGTTTGATATAGTTCCTTGAGAAAGTTGACAATTGCGTCCACGGAAATCTATCTACGTCTTTGACATATGACAAGAAGTTTCTCACAATTCTAGCTTTGTTCATTGCAGGTGCATTGTCTGTTTGCAATTCTTCTAAGGTAGCAATGTAATCGGCCACAGTCTGTAGTCAATATTTAAACACTTTGGACGCATCAACCACATTGGGATCAGCGGTTAAATCCTTCGGTTTAACAACCAGCCTATTCATCTTGCGTTGAATCCTTTTAAGTTTATTAAATTGTCAAACCCTTAGAGGGAATTTAGCTAGTATTCCAGGTTTTAATAAACTTAAAACTTTACATCTTACAATGCTAAAAGTATTGCAAATAATCAAGTAAAAAATAATAAACTATAAGTAAATAATTATCCACTATTAAGCAAGAGATAATATTGTATAGCTAAGCGAAAAGAAAAATGGCTTGCCAAATTAAGCAACACGTACAACCAAAACATGCAGTTAACTAAAGTAACTGATCGAAACAAAACACTTGCAAAAAAGAACCAATTAAACAATAAAGAAAAAGCCCCTTACAGCGAGTGCTTGCCGAAGGCACACATAAAGTTTGAGTCCATGACAATGGCTTACCGTATCTTTCACTTTTGTAGTCTGTCCTTTCTGAACATCGAAGCTGTTAAAGCTGTTTGTAGCAGTAAATGTTACAACACCCTATCAGGTGGATATATTACATGCAGCATTTGCTGTTTTTGCCTGTTTCTATTTGCTGCACCTATTTTTCTTCCATTTTCTGGACCTTTGACCCAAAAGGCACCTGTCTGTTGTTCATAGTCAGCTGGGTAGCCTAGTGGTTTGAGTGCTGGCCTTGCAATAAATGTGTCTTTTGTTCCATGTTTGATATCCAGTGTTGTTATACCGTTGTAATACCCTTGGCAATACTATTAAAAAAAATCAAAATAAAAAGATGTCTGACAATCGGAACTTGCAAAAGGCTATCTCAGTAACTTTAGCTTGAGTGATGAGGAATCATCGCCGGGTTTAGGCTGTGCAAAGACTTTTCTCAGTCCGAGAATGAAGATTATCATACCATTCTTGCTTAATTGTAAACGGTTGTTTTAAGTATTACTTGCTCTTGGTTTGGTGGTTTCACATGCTCGCTTCCCTGTCCATGCTGAGAAGACTACTGTGTATTCAACCTCCCCTGCAGTCAGATTGCTTTAGACTTATTACCAAAATTTAACTTACTCAAAATCAGTACAAGATTACCTTGCCATATGATACCAGCTCAAAGAATTTAAATTAGCAAAATGTTATTGCAGCCGGTGTAATATAGTAATTTTTAAATAGGTTATTTTAATATTGTGTTAGTATCAGCAATACATAGGTTCCATGTTCGATACCCAGCGGCGCCATACCATTGTAATACCCCTGGGTAAGGCATTAACAACACTTACTCTTGTTTAGTGAACCTGGTGGGCAGTTCTAAATTTGGGCAACACCATAAAAAATCAAAAAAACAAAATGAAAAATCTGTGATAATCGGAGCTTGCACATGCATGCAATGAGGAATCATCATCGAGTTTAAGTTGTGCAAAGACTTTCCTCAGTCAGAGGATAAAAACTGTTATACCATATCCTATCATAAATGTATTAATTTACCAAAATGTTTTGCCTAAAATGTAGGATTTTAAAAACTAACCTGAATGTTTTGGATATTCTAGGAATGAAGTATTTTTACAATTTTTTGTATGTAAAACTTTGCTTTGAAGCTTAAACTTGTTAGAACTCAAGTGACCTTGTGAAATGAATCAAGTTTGCGTTCTGAGTATTAACTGCACATGGTTGTACTTAATCTTTTGATTTATATGACAATATACCGAGGGAAGGTTACTACATTATTTTCGATACCCATACCTATAAAGTAGTCAATGCTTTTTTCTTATTGTATAAAATTAGATCATTGAATTCAACAACGCATTGTAAAACTAAACACAGTGTTTTTGTTTACTAGGATATTGATGACCTTGTGTCATATTTTTCTGAATATGCTTTTCTTGAACGCAACCCAAGTACAGCTGCAAGTTCAACTGGTGGAAAGGCAAATCAGGAAAATACTGCTGCCATAAATATTGCTAAGTCTCCTTCCTTTGTTGAAAATGTGATGATTGCACAAACAACGAATGGTCTACCAGTTACAGGTTACATTTAACAAAATATATTAAGAATTGATTTGAAAAGCTGACATTTTTCTGTTCAAAGTCGAAGGGTAAACAACATACTAATAAACAAGCTATTGTGTCTATAATCCTGGATTTAAACCTTTGTATTATAGCATGCATATATCAGTTAACATGGTTATGTTACTTACCAAAGCGCCACCAATTTCATTTTCAAATTATAAGGCTTTGATCATATCTACTCAATAGACTAGGGATCTCTAAATGATGTCCTTTAAGCCAGGTGCAATCTATGACATGATTTCTGACAATGATATTTTATATCAAACATTGTATGGAAAAGGAGGTTTTGTGATAAAAAAAAAAACAAACATCCATACATCCAACTTGTTTCATTCCGAAAGCATTTTGTCTCCGGTCACTTATAGTTTTGCATATTATAAATGGCATACACATGAACATATGTTTATACACAAATACTATATTTCTGTGAAATCTGACATCATTACAACTTACATGATATCATTACACCATCATTACATCAGGTAGATGTTGATACTCAACAGCAGACAAAACTGTGGGAGTAGATGTACCAAATTCAAAAACACTATACATGATGCAATACTAGACTGCATAGCATTAAAAAGAAAAATATGTATTCATGTGTAATAAGCTCAATTCTAATTGTAGATTGCATTGCATCTTTATTTATCAATTAATTAATTTTGACAGGACCTGACTTCATAATTACTCTTACTGTTGTTGCTTATCTGACCAGATATCTGCCTGGTCAACGAATGCTAAAAGCTATTTCACAACATGAATTTCTTTAATAAGTTTAATTTTTTGACATCATTAAACGATGATGGTTCCTTCTTTGCAAAGCAGGTGACACCTTTTACTCCAAAAGTTAATGGTCGAAAGCACTCTTTGCAGCCTCATTTTTGTTGCCCATGAAAATATTTACACATGGGCTAACATAAACAAAGAAATATCTTTAAGTTGCATTTGCTTTATTCTCTGTTTTGAGACCTGAGCATTTGAATTGAGCATGATAATCTTACAGTATTTAATATCACTTGGAATTGTTTCATAATAACTATTCTCAGACTGAGAAAAACTTTGTACTGGAATTGGGCTTGCTTTGATTTCTCATCGAATCTCATTAGCCAAGTCGAGCCTTTTAAGCACGAAAACACAAATTAAGTCAAGTCTTTCGAAAAACTTGACCCGAGTCTTTCTATCTCTGCCATTATCTGATCAGTCACCAGTCTCATTCACCATTGTTAACAGCTTAAAAAGCATTTATATCAAACTGCCATCACATAGTTCTGACGTGCTTAGCCTAGTGTTGCAAATTTATTGTCTTTTTTCCATTAACTTTGCGAAGCAAAAAATTATGCATGAAATTAGTCTCAAAGCAATAATTTTTTTATTCACTATATAAAATTGTAGTCTTAAGGCAGTCCAACATTTTTTTAATCCATTTCTATTCATTTTATGCGTTCACAGCATTATTTGTGCAAAAAAAGAGTAATGAGTAGATAAGCCTGTGAAAAGAGCATACTCGTGGTTGCGATCCTAATTTCAAAAAGGAGTGCCATTCTTGAGTTCACTTCCTAAAAAAAGCAGTGCATTCATTTAAAATTGATCGCATTTGTGCCAAGCTCTGGCTATACTCTTTAGGGATCTAAAATAGTTTCTGTTGAAATTTGTTAGCCATTAATCATTTTATTCAGTTTAACTTTAAATAAATGTGTATTAAGTAGTGGTAACTGTATTTAACTGTGTTTAATGTATTTTACAGTGATGCTCAACTCTTTGTGTTAGTGGTAACTGTAGGCATTAAAGTTGCCACTTGACAAACGTGTTACCATGTTTAAAGCGTTTTAGAAGTTTAACAATAAAAATTATGATTAAGTAACTAACTATGCAATTTAGTTAATCTTCAGTTTGCATTACTAATATTAAGGTTTGTTTAAGTTAAAGTCAGTATGACCAGTATGAAAGATTTTTTAACCTTTTGGCTGGGTAATTCTTAAACCTTTCTCTTCAAATGTCACCATGGTAGCAGAAAAACACAAGTACACAGTAGAAAAACTGCGTAAATTTTCTTATCCTAAATCAGTGGTAATGGTATGGTATATAATGCTTTGCAATCGTTGACCATGAAACACTGTGATCATTCTGAAATTTAGCTGTATAATAGCATTTGAACGGACAGACCAAAATTAAGATGAACCTTTAGCATGCATTTATCACCATAAAATTTCAGAAGCAATGAGGATGGAAAAGCGAGAAATCATTGTGGGTGCTAAATTTAATTTTTCCAATTGATATTTTAATCAAAAGTTACTGGTAGAAATGGCTAACTGATTATCTGACAGTAGCTTTCCTTGCGAACTTGTAAACTGTAAATATTGCCAATGAATTTAGTTTAATTAAAACTTTTATATAAAACATTTTAAGTCTTGCTATGCCTACATTGGTTTGCAAACACTCTTCTCAATCTGGCCTTTTGCAAGTATTTAAAATATTTTATATTTATGTAAACTTAAAATCATCACCATCAAGTCCCTTGTAAACAGGTATTCCTGATGGTAACCTTGTCAAAAAAATTAAATCTCCACGCTGTGGTATGAGTGATCCTCCCCCAGCTGGAAGTGGAATAGCAGCATACACTGCACGCAGTAAGTGGAAAAGAAACTATGATGAAGGATCAGGAAAAGTTCTTTTTAAATATTCGTAAGTATAGGATTTTATAATGAAAAATGCACTTTCTAAATCAGATAACATTACACTATTGAATGACTGGTAATGGCAGCATATGCGAGGTAATTGTATTTGATCTGCTAACGGACAGTGTTAGCGGCTTCTTGTAAGTCACCAGAAAATATTAAAAATGGAATTTACTGAACCGAAATATTTACTATAAACAAAATTCAAGAAGACAGAAAGAACCAAAAGAAATTTCTAAAGTGGAAATAGATAAAACAAAATCTAAAAACTTACAACATATCAAAATGATGATTTAGTAGCTCAGCCAGTTGTCAAGAATCCATAATCTAACAAAAAAATGAAATAAATGCCTTAGTTTGTGGTTAACAACATTAAAGATAACATCAAACTTCCTGGAATACTTAACGCCCTGGAAATTCCATGCAATAAAAAGTACATTGGAAATAGATAATGATGCAACAAGTAATACAAACTCCTCGAAAGTTCTTTTTGTGAGAAAACATAATTTGTTGGTTTCATCCAAACTTCAACAATATTCAAGTTCATTTTTTTCAAGTTTGGATGCATTTGAGTTCTTTTTTTTACTTGCTATACCACCCATAAATATAACTTGAAAGTCATAATAGTTATTGTTAGCTAACTTCACTTGTTATTTAATTAGTTTTTCTAGTTCTAAGATGTCTTACTGAAACTCTTCTGTTTGATGATATAACCATTATAATCTTTTCCACTGTGTTTTATAGTTTCGTCTCCTCCACCTACCCAGAGTCACTTAATGGACAAGATATAGAACATGGAATATTAGCTGCTATGTGTCTTTGGGAATTAAACTCCAACGTTAGATTTTCTGAAAATGTTGGTGGAAATATAAAAATTGCTGATGTTGTGTTTGGATTTGGAAAAGGTAAGTCAAATTACACAAATTTTGCAAAAGTATGATAAGGTATAATGGATGGAGCAAAGTATTTGTAACAAAATAATAAAATTAAACATTTTCCTATTGCATACTTATTCTCATGATTTAGCTTAGCATACTCTTGACCAAATACTGTCTATTAAGTAAAGAAAACACTTGAATTTTTAGAAATCACATTATAAATAATCATCTTTTCAAAAGGTGTTAGCAATTTAACTCGGGAAAAAATTGCACTTTCAAAGTGCTGCTTGTGATTAATCAATCAATAAGCATTAATGGCTGTAACAATCTCTTTTATTGTGAATTACTTATAACAAAAATCATACTTTTTCCTTGATTCCAGGTATCTATGACATATATTTAACAGTAATAAGAATCATAGCATATGCGTGGCACACCAACTACACGAGATACATAGAAAAGTTTATTACCAGTTTTTGCTGTATTCCTGGTGATCAATATTCACAGTGAAAGTAATAAATTGTTTTAATTGCAACCAACGGTGGATTAGCTACACTTCTAAAATTTCAGTAATCAGTTTAATAAAAATAAAACAGAAAAAGGACTTGAGTTAATTTTCTTTTCAAGAACTTGGGACTTGACTTAAGAAATTTGCTGAATATAGTCAACTTATTGTAGGACTTGACATCAGTGAACTGAAAACATCTCTGCGACATACTTATTTGCATTTTTAATGTGTGTATACTATAGACAGGGTCTCATGAAATTCTTTTTTGGTATGAAAACTTGCAACAAAGATTAAATTATTTATTGCATTATCTAAATTATATCTTCTTGTTTTTTCTTATTGACGCATTTATCCAACTCGGGCATTGTCACAAGAGATGCCCTTTTTCTTAATTTATGTTGACACTTTGTAATTTTAATATTTTGTAATTGTGGATTGTGTTTTTCTCTTGTGGGGATTTAAGCAAAGTCTGAAACATGTTAGTTTCTACACAAATATTATGAATAAATCTGCTTTCATTTTGCTAATTGTAGAAACTTGGTACAACAAGTCAACTCAACAAGTCAACTTCAACTCTGCCCAAGTCAAAAACCTATTTTATGAAAACAGCTAACCATTTCCCCAAACTTGCCATATTTAAATATATTTAAATTAAATATGTGTGATAAGCTAATGGATGAAACCTACTAACTCCATGTAAAATAAGTTTTAGCGCCACTAGTCTATCACTGAATCAACTTACAAAACCTGTTTTCATACTTGTTAGCAATAATTGAAGTAGCTGGTAAAGTTTATGTTTTCTTGCAAGATTTTGTAAACTATATTCTATGTGATCCATGTAAGCATATGCTGCACTGAATAGCTAATTTAAAACCAGAGATTTGTTTTGGAGAAGTAGTTCAAAACAGTTCAAATATTTTCTGTTAATCCAATTTTATGAAATTAACCATGGAGTGTTATTTAAGGCTTTGGTTTGCCGTGATATTTGAATGTTTTATAAGTCTCGCTTATTCACACACTTCAAAAACTAATTTTCACAACCATAAAAGAATTTTTGTCAAGATATATTTTGGGTCTTAACATATTCCTAACATTGGAGTAATTAAACCAATGTATTAAAAAAGAGGCCCAAACGCAATTCCATATTGTGGTCAGTTTTATTTCATGTCTCTCCCAAAACTAACCCAACCTCTCTAAATTATTCTAAAATATCAGAATTATTACCAGCATTGATTTTAGTGGTAATGACTTTGGGGTAATGAAGTTAATCTGGGATAGATGTGTAAATGCGATCCACATTACTAAATATCTTTTGAGATTTAATCTATCAAAATCTGTTTGAATCAGTCTGAAACAACTATTCGTAAAACTGTATTCACAGTATTACAACTGTTAATGTTTCAATTCATGTAAAGAAATATATATTATACTTGCTTGATTTTTCAACTCCTCAAGTTTAATGTTAAGCATTACAAATCTAGGCATCTCGGCATACGAAAGGACAAATGTGTAACTTAAGATTTTCTTGGTGTGGTGTAGTAGGCGTTTTATGTCCATTTTATCTCCTGTTTCTTTTTTTGCTGGTATTAAGTTATTACCATCCACTAACTTAAACCAATATTATAAATGAAAATCATACAAAGTGTAATACTGTATAATGCTTAAATGTAGTATGTTGGTATAAATTCCTACTTAAACTAAATTGCTGCTAACGATTCCGATGCATTCAACCTAAAATAATGTCTCTTGATGCTTCTCATGAGAATTTTTTATTATATTATGATCTTATCCAATTAAATCTTGGATAAATTCATAATAGTACCTGTTTTCTTATCTTTAGGGGATCATGGGGATGGTTTTCCTTTTGATGGCCGTGGTGGTACCCTAGCTCATGCGTTTTATCCTGAAAATGGACAACTTCATTTTGATGAAGATGAAAAATGGTTTCTTTCTCTGCAGAATGCAAGTACGTTTCCAAATTTAAAACATTTTTTTACACATTTTTGGAGAAGTGTTTAATTAATTTAGAATAACTTCAAGTTTTACCTCAAAGTGGGAATCTGCTTTGAAAACAAATAATAAATAAATAAACAATTAGTATGTTTTCTTGGCCAATGAAGATATAAAGGCATACATATAAGTATACTAAAACTAACTTTTTAGTGAAAATTTTTAACTTTAGATGACTACAAGAGTAAAGACATTTTTACTGTGACTGCTCATGAGCTCGGCCATACTTTGGGACTTGCTCATTCAACCGCGTTTGGGTAAGTGAAAAGTGAGACAAACTTAAAATACAGTAACTGTATTTTATGGTACATGTACGTTAGCTTTGGAAAACTCGACATCCCAGAACTTATGAAAAATGTTTTTGGTTTATTATTTATAGCATGCATATGTCAATAAATAAAATTGTATATATTAATAAATAAACTAAAAAAAAGAAAAACTTGATGATAAAAGTATCCTATGCCAATGCAAAAATTGAAGAAAGCACATAATTATCTTGATAGGATTGAAAAAATGCATACATGAGTGTAACGTAGTAGATTAGTTTTTTATTATGTATAAAAAAGTCATGGATAAAAGGAAAATCAGCTTTTAAAAGATTCTTCCTTGGTGCTAATTATATGCTTCAAAATTAGTTTGAATGCTTGAAAAACATTTCAGTGAAAAACGAGACATCTGCTGCTATGATGTACTGCAGGGGTTGCCAAAAAGTCAATCGCCAAGTCTTAACTGGTAAATCACATCTAAATTGGCAGGAGGGGTATGCAAGATTCCTAAAAAGATCGCTTTTCTATCAATATACTTGTTAGGAGAGAAAAATTTTCCGTAAACTCAGACATATTCAAGAAGAGCATTAGTAGATGTAAAAACGAATTATTTGCACCAAATGGTTACTGAAGCACATTATGACGTAACAATGATACAAGGTAAGAAAGGTAGTTTGATTGCTACCAGTGTTAAAAGAGTAGTTGTATTTGCAAGGCTCTGTATTAACCGAGTTGTTGTTAAAGAAGTTGTTATTAAAAGAGTTAAAAAGAGTTGTTGTTGAAGCCTGGGGCATAAATCCAACTCTTTGTCTGGATGAGACTCTACCTTTCAACACTCTTCATAAAGAGAGGAAATAATGAGTGCCTTCTGCACTGTATCGCATTCAATTCAATTATTTCTTATTCCGTTTACACAGCGGAAATATTTTTACTCTTGCATTTATTACAACCTTACCCTAGCTTACCTTAATTTATATGAGTGCTTTAAAGAAGAAGAAAGCGTATTACTTCAATGAAGAATGGGAATTTGCCTACTTTTATGTTATGGTAAACGAAACCTGTAACTGTCTTATCTGTAATGCTTCTCTTGCTATACCCAAGAAAGGAAATCTTGAAAGGCACTTTATAACACGCCGTGCAAAATATAAAGACGATTGCCCTATCGGAAATGAAGCAAGGAAGATAAAAGTTAACTACCTTAAATCGAATTAACTTGGACAGCAAAGAGGTCTAACAAAGTTTTGTACTTCGTCAAGAACAGTTACTTTGGCCTCATTCAAAACAATTTGTTCCTTAGTAAAAAAAGGAAAAGCATTTTCAGAATTGGAATGGCCAAAAGAATGTTTTCTAGACATTTCATAGAGCCTTTTTAAAAATTCCATAATAAAAGACAAATTGAAAGTCCAATCAAAGGCCTGCAATTATCAAGAAACACTGAGATGAGAAGAATAGAAAAGATAAGTGAGAATGTTACTCAACAATTTTGCAGTGATTTTAATAACTGTGTATGTTTTTCACTACAACTTCATTAGTCAAAAGACATCAGGGATGCAGAACAGATTATTGTGTTTAAAGGGTAGTGGATGTTGCCTTAAAAATTGCAAGTTCAATTATGGCGAATGCATCTTCTCAAGCTGGAATTTCAGGGACAGGAGCTTCTGTTACACACAGACGTAAGATGGCTCAAGTAGCAACAAGTTTCTTCAAAGGTTTTGAGATCTATTGCCAGAAGTCGAAATTTTTCTTTAAAATAGAGGTGATGACTACGCCAAATAAGATGATTTAGTTTTGATAAGTGACTTGGCTTTTCTATACCATTTACACAAGCATCCAGGTAGTATTTGGAACCCTGAGAAATATCTTGTTGAAATAAACATATTTTTGGTTGAATTTGAAGTTCGATTTAGCAATTTTCATAAGATAGAATGAATAGTTGAACATGTATCATATCCATTCAAGTCAGATTTAAATGTGTCTACTGTTCCTCACCAAATCAGCGAAGTATTTTTGTTAAAAAGATGCGAAATTGAAATGGAAATGTTGGCATTGAAAACTGGCATGTTCCTTAAGGCTCGGGCATCTGAAAATGATTTCTGAAGAGTTGTTGGTGCGAAATACTTAAATATCAAAAATTGTACAGATTATATCCATTCCTGTTTTGGTTCAACTTATTTATGTGAATCTGCATTTTCATTTTTGAAGTTAATCAAAACAAATCAACTTGCTATGCTAACTGACTGTCACTTGAGATGAACAGTGGAACGTGATTAAAAATCAATGTTGCTGTTGAGTGTTGAGAATGATATTTTTTCTCATCGTAAACTTTGAACATAATGTGCATTGTACGTATAAGCTTAGGTGATGCTTGGAACTCTTTCTGTAACTACTCCTTTTGCTTTCAAACTTATCTAGAGTTTTCTAGACTAGTTTTATATACACTTAACTTATCTAAGTTTTGTGTCAAATTACATCAGAAGTCGATCAACTTCTAGCATTTTGTTTTTGCCATATTGATTCTCATTTTGCGTAAAACAGTTTAGTTTAAACCTACTACCTGTGTAGTTTTAAATGTTTTTGGTTTTAAGCCACAATCTGCTGGTTTGACTCATTTAAGCATTGCTTTCTCTTTCTTGCTCGAATCGAAGCGTGCTTATGAAGGGATAAAATTGTGGATGTCAAAATCGGGGTGCCGCTAGTACAGTACATGAGTCATTGTCAAGGACACAAAGTTTTCAAAAAATATTTTTTATTATTTCTCCATTGTCTTTTAAGTAATCTGTGGTTTAGATTGAAAATATCATCAAACAAGAATTGTAATACATTGGTAATGTCATATTTTAAGGATATGCTGCAGAAATACTCTTACGTATGAAAAGGCCCTATATTTACGATCTTGCCTGACATCCCACTATGAGAAATGTTCATGTTTTTGGAGTTAGTTTCTTCATTGCATTTTTCAATTAGTTAAGCATTTATCGCCATGTTGTCATTAGCTTCTTCCAACTTAATTGTTTAAATCCAATGATTTTATAAATTGACTCATACTATTATGTGATATGGCTATTAATATAACAGGATTACATTTGATTCTGTGGGTATTTCCAGCAGTCGATTTTTGGCTGTAATTTGATTTCAACCTGTTTGAAACATCATTTATTTCACTAAGATGTTCTTTAAGTAATTTACATTTCAGCTACTTGAATTCACAGGTTTTTTGTAAGTTTTGACCATGTTGAAATTACAACGTAGGAAGAATAGAAGTTGACTTTAAATAACATAAACTTGCAAACAAAGCAACTAGCACAGGTAACATAATTTATTCCGTTTGGATATGAACATATGTCCTTCATCAGAGTGAAAAATGAATGTAAATACTAAAATCAAAGTTGTGTAAATATTTATTACGATTCTGCATGGAAATAACTGCAAGAAAAATCGATGCAAAATTTAAGTTTCCAGACAAGATGATACAGTAAATGATAAATTGGTGCAAAGTCGTTGTTCAAAATAACAGGCTAGGGCGGTAGCAGACGCTGCGAAAGGCAAGGTGCAAAAAATAGCACTGACTGCTCGGATAATGGTGGGAGTAGTGTAACACAAGTAATTATGGGTGTGGGATAGGCAGACTAGTTATAAACTTATAATAAAAACGATGAGCCATTTTCATAGGCTTGTTTATTAAGGGTTGGATTCAATTGCTTGATAAAAGTGCTTTGTGAATCTTGCATTTGCATAAAAATTTTCCTCATGATTTAAGCCAATGCATGTTGAGCAATTCTTAATATGATATTGAATTAAATTGTTAATTGCAGTTTTACTTTTCATAATATCAACAACACAATCTTCAACATTTTAAAAATGTTTGAAAATATTATTGTACATACCACATTTACTTGATTACAAGCCGACCTTGGTTGTAAGTGTCATGTAATGATACAGTACTCCACATTAGAACATAAGGTACAGTAAGACCATAAGGCAGGTAGAGTAAGACAAGCAAAGAGTTTCAGATACTGAGAAGTAAAAATATAACTTTTTCAATAAAGTGTAGCCAACAGAAGTTCCAGATAAAGTATCGGTTTGATAAAAAAAATTTAAAGCCATGGCTTACAATCAAGTAGTTAGTTATTAAGTAGTCGAGTTTTCTTAAAGTCTTATCATTCTTTAATTTAAAAAAAGAAGATAATTTTGGCATATTTGATAAAAGCTAAGTCTGTTTTACAAGAAAATACTATTTTGCCATTTACTGTTTTAGTCACTGCAATTTGACTTAATACTTAACCTTGTTTCTATTCTAATATTTAACAATAGGGGGCTTGAATGCTATTCCTGACACTTGCTTATGCTGAAGTATTTCCTTTGTTTGATAAAGCTTTGTTATGTGATATATTTATGAAATTTATATCTTGTTCTTGCTTAAAAACTGCTTCTGGTTAGAGAAATCCCTAATATGTAGAAGCGAATCCAAAAAAATACAACTGTGTTTTAATTTTTTTTATTTATTCCTGAATTATATTAAATTATCAATATCATCAGTTAATAAGCTTTTGTGTATGGGTGCAATCTTTGTTGAGAACTCTAAAAAATTCTTTGGTTTTAGATCCATTATTTCAATCTTATCAAATCTTTCAGTTTGGTTCATGGTAACACGAATCTTCATGGATGAGTTCATTATAATTTTTATTGGCTTAAAGTAAGGGGCATTTCCAAAAATAAGTTGATCTTATATGAATGGACAGTAACTAGACATTCTGGTAAAATGCTTTTTGAAAAATAATCCGGAGTTAGGTTTTTATTAGCAAAAGAAAATCGCAAAAAGTTTCAGTTTTGGCTTTCGTTGTGATGCAGATCAAGGCTCTTGTTATGTCATAGGTTAGTGAAGTTGTTCAACAATATGCTACTGCTGTTGGTTTCCTTGTGTGGTAGTCAACTGAATTCAGAAGTGTATGTCATAAGAGTTGAGCCCTTGTCCAATTAGGCGTCATGTGAAGAAATTAGCTACGTGAAGCATTGTAACTGAATAAATTATGATTGTTTTAAACAGAAAAAAACCTGGTAGCCTGATCATTTGCATCTGTCCAGTCACAGTAACCTTTGGACCGCATAGGCTACCTATAAAACCAGTGCCGTACTGGTTGGGCAATATGCTGTCACCTATCCAGCTATTGGCAGTTAAAGCGATCTATACAGATATATATATAGGTACGAGATATACATTAGGTATTGCTAAGTTTATGAATTTTTGAATGTTTGTGATTACCTATCACATCACAAGAACCTTCATCTACATCACAATTAAGGTCAATTTTGCGATATTCTTTTGCTCATAATTACCTAACCAAGAAGTATTTTTCAAATCTTTTTTACCAGAATATTCAGTGGGTGATGTTCTTTCATATAAGATAAACTTGTTTCTTGACTCCAAGGAAATCACATAAAACCACTTGGTACTAACTTACTATGTTCTTTTATGCTTTGATTATTGTAGGCCACATAGCTTTAAGAATTCTTCTCAAATTGTTGCAGGCTTGGTATCATAAATTTTGAAAATGCTTTACAGTGTCATTGCTTTAAAACCACACACTACTTTATCTTTTTAGTGCTCTGATGACTCCAATTTATGATTTCAAGTCATCTTATGAAAGCTATATTTTACCACAAGATGATGCCGAGGGTATTTCTGACATGTATGGTCCAATTACAGGTGTTTACAAAATTGTCTATCTTTTTGCATTATTTTGCTTTGACTGTTTGACAATATGGCTGGCATGATATTTACACAATAAATAGTAACATAATCCAATTAAAAATTGTGATTATTGCATTGCTAACAACACCAAAGTAGACATAAAAAATAGTTGAAATTGTCTGCTGAAAGCAATGTATTTATGAAAAAAATTGTTTGCTTCTCTTTATACCCTTGCATATGTTATTTAATGGTAGCTAAAATCTCAAGAAACCAGCAAAGTTTTAATTGTGTAGGAGTAGTTTTAAACTATTGTTGAATATGCATTCCAAATGGGCTTTTAGATTATCTCCTGTAGAATACAAATTGGGCCCAAAATTAAGTTGGGTATTCTCCCAAAAACTAAAGGAGAAATTTGCCTTGACACTTGGAGTGTGGGCAAATTGCTGAAAGAAGTTTCAGTCAAAAGAAGGGTCATGATATATGGTTTAGCTTGACATCTTGATAAGTTAGATGAACCTACTGTTAATACTTATCAAGTTAAGAAGAAGGCTTTTTTATTTTCTCTAAAGTTGCTATTTTCAAACATTAATGCTATATTTGGCAAATTTACAATTTTTTCAACTTTGTTTCTGATCGTTGCATAAATTTTCATGGTGACAGATGAATTGCACCTATAAGCATAGTTTGTTGTGTTGTAATCCTTTTCAGCTGGTTTAACTGTATTTATCATTTTCTAAAATTGATTACTACTTTTTATTGGAACAAAAGATTTTCAAATTACCACTAGAAGTAAAATTTAGATGATTTCAATGTGCATTGGTATAATTCTAAAGGAATGCATTTTAATACAACCCTTTTACTTATTGAATTGATGCACATTTGTCATACACGATTGGATTGACTATAAGACTTAAGCTGTTACAAACTTGTCTTGAAAATTTAAAATCCGTTGCAGGCTTAGATGCATTTTATATTAATGTCTTGCAAAATAATTTGCTATGGAAACTGATCATCTCAAAAAAGTTGGTTATAAACTGCTATGGAATTGTAAAGTTTGGTTTGGAGAAAGGTTGACAAAAAGTTCAATATTTTAACTAACTGCTTAGTAAGATTAAATTGTATTTAATAAATAAAAATTGTCAGATTTATTGTAGTGTTGGAGTTAGAAACTATAGAGAAAAAACAATAAGGAAATTTTTGAGCATATCCGAGATTTGGAAATTGAATAAATTCAATTTTTATAATCGAGCTTCTTTAGAGAAATTTTTTCGTGGTTGTTCATCTGAGATTATGAGAAAACACCTTCATACCTTCACTAGAACATTTCACAGGAGGTGGTATTGCAATTTTATGGAAATGTGAAATACAGTAAAAGCTTTTAAATCCGATTATTCTGTAATCTGATGAGTTTAATATAACACAATTGAAATGTTTGATTTCAGACATACATATCAATAAAGTATGTTTGAATTTAAACACAAAACATATCACATGTGTTATGAGATAAGACCAAGCAACAGAGAGATAATATATTAAAAACTAAGCATTTTCTAAAACTGGAATCTCTGTTGACAAGATCCAACTTGGAGCAGGTTTTCATTATATTATGTTGTGAGGGTTAGCCGCATGTTTTTGCTTTTACAGTTAATTGCAAAAAATGAATGATTCAATCTTAATTTCATGCAATGTGTTTTATTTTTAAACAAAACATTATTTCATCTTATACTTGCCAAAGCAACAGGTCAATCACTACACAAGTGAAACAAGTAATCTTGTAGTAGTATACAAATTGTATTATTAATTTCAGATTTTTATCCTGAGTATGAAAGAAAGTCAGCTTGTCGTCAACTGAGGAGGCTTTATCAAGGAAAGTTACCACCATCCTTCATGCATAATGTTGGTTCTTTCCCACAATATAAAACAACAACAAGAACTACATCTACTTCAACCACCACTACTACAACCACCACTACTACAACACCTCAAGTTATTCCTACAAAGCAAGGTTAATTCACAGTAGCGTAATATATGCACCTTGAATTTCTGTACAGTAGGAAAATGTAATACTTATCAAATATACTTGGCTTAGCGTATATGTTTTTAGTTGGTCATTTACTGCGACAAGACAAGAATAATGTTAATTTAATAGCAATAAAGATATGACACTAACAAGCAACGAGATCAATTTCTTATAATGTGACATTTTTCACTTCAAACTTTGTCCGGAAAGGAAGTATACCAAGTAACTAAAGTTGAAGTGTAGCAATTGAGTTTGTACCTGATCCAAATTCTACTTGATTTAAAGCTTGTAGTATGACAGAATGACATTTTAAGACAGAAGTTTTGCTTACAATTTTTAATGTAATAATGTCATTTGAAATAATCTCTTTTTATATTCAAATTTGATTTATATTTTCCAGAAAAACATGTACAAGTATATTGTAGTAAAGCTATCATGTGATGATCTACATTTGGTTTATTTTACATAAATTATCTAAACTTAAGATATACATGTATTTTTTTATTTAACTGTATTACTGCTTTTAACATTTACTGAAGAACCTAACTTGAAATCTTTGGAGATTTTTTATACCCTTTTGGTTTTCCAGATTTCTCTTGCAAAGATGTGTATTCTGAAAAAAACTGCAGATATTACAAAAAGCAAAAGTTTTGCAGGAGCAGTAGATATAGGCTTTTAATATCAAAGAAATGTAAAAAAACTTGTGGTGTTTGTAGCTCAGGTATGGGTTGAAATGTTTTGTAATGAGGCAACTACTGTGAAAGCTCATTAAATTGACTCTCTTTAGTCAAAAATATAAGTAATTTATGGTTAGTGGACCTTGTGAAATCTTTAATACACAATAAAGCAAAGTTGTTTCTTTTTCTTTTGTTGTAATCTGCCCTGACGAAGCTCACCCGCATGGTTTTGCTAAATGTTGGTTCATAAAAGAATTAATTGACCAGCTGAGCACCTTTTGTTAAAGAATAACAGAGTATCAATAACAGTACGTACTGCTCCACAAATGAGTAGGTTTTGGTCTTTATTTGTTGCAATAGTTTTTTTGAAATTACATTAATGACATTAATACAACTACTCAGTCTCATTTTGTGAATAATTATTGCTAAATGTTCCAACTTTGTGCAACTCCAAGTCTCCAACTGATAGGTTCTATTAGTTATTGAGCTTTCACTGTAATTATACCTCAATAATTCATTTTTGCATTATAGTACCAATGCAAACAAATAAAACCGAAAACAATAGCAACTTGAATTTTGCTTATGGTAACAATGCAGCACGTACTTTCTAGAAGTGGCACATTGAAAAAACACGTTAAAAAACGTTGTGCAAACAAGACTTATTGCAAATATTTGCCATATATATTGTAGTGCTGTCAACAAGAAAAACAGGTCGTATTATAAAGGATAAAGTTGACGGTAAAAGAATTGGTGTATTTTTATTTTATACTCTACGGGAGTAGTTTGTTATGAAAACTTTCTATACTTCACTTTCTGTATAAGTCAGAAGACATCTGAAAAAGTAACTGGCATCTAAAATGTACAAATCACATATGCATTCTGTATCATAGTGAAACCAATAGAAGTTTACCCAGTTTATAGCCAAAATATAATGAAAATAATACAATTCACTTAAAGTTTATCTTTTAAAGCATTGCATTGCTTTTCTACAATGCAATTAAGCTAAGCTTGTATAATGGAAAGAGAAGTATTGGGTGAGGGTAAAATAACCCAGGAAAATATAGGGTGAGCCTGTGTAATAAAGAAGTGGTTATGGTATTTAGAGTTTAGAGATGTTTACTTCATTCTTGCATGTTTGCTTGAAAAGAATGAAATTTTGCATTTAAAAAG